>NC_063055.1:12876784-13220951 GCF_018812025.1 Megalobrama amblycephala
GAGGGAAGAGGGGCTCTCGAGAAGGTTACAGGTGAAAAGCAGACGGATTCTCAAATGACGACAAGCTCACGTTGTGTTTTAAAAGCCACAGCCTGTTCTTAAAGACTGTCGGATCCGGCACTTTCCCTCCTAACAGGCCGTTGAGTCCCTAGCCTGATCCTCACTGGTATCTGTTTTATGAACTACACAGAAGTTAGTCTGCGCTTGCTTGGAGTATATGAATGAAAGAGAGAGAATGAAAGTGTGTTTTCCTGTTTGTCTTTGTGAAATCCCTCCATTCATGGCAATTATTCTTATATACTGTATAACAGTACCATAGAGCAGCAGTGCATCCCAAACCAATGAATTAATGATTCATTAACAAGATGTGAATTCAGTTGTGAAGTTTTAGCACATTGTGGGTTGGAAAGAGGATAGAATCAGTTCCACTGACCACTTAATACTCCTCACTTTAGATAAAGTTTCCTTCCAGCCAGGGGAGTAAATGTAAAGACGAGTTTGGGGGGGGGGCGACTGCATTATTAAAGCTTTAGTCCTCTAATTATCAGCACAAAATTTATAATTGTACTGACCGCCCATTTAGTCTCCTATATATATAAACCAGATATTCATATCTCTGAAAGCCTCATGAAATGGAGTGGTTTATTAAGTCTTAGTTTGAACTTGCTTCAAATGTACATTCGTTTACGACCCAACAGCAATTTTGGAACTTTCGATTGTGTTCTTGGTGCAAAAGTTGCCCAACAAACAGCGCTTGCACTGCAGTGAGGACATCGCGGTCATGTCCAGTTACTCAATACAGACCAGATCATTGAAACTAGTGTCAGGGGTGAGTGGTGGCCTGCCACTTTTTTCGATTTGGGTCAGATGTAATCCAGTGTGGTGTAGAACTACATACAGTATATCTGGATCTGAGGTCCTGACTATTGCATGGTTAACAAATCTGACCTGGGTTACTTACTACAGCTTTTTCTTTCAGAGTTTACACAAGTCTGTATTTTATGTGCATTGAAGAATTAAACACACAGTAACCAACCAGGCGTCCATGTACCAACCAGATGAGGCTAAAATGCTCATCAGAAGAGCATTTGTTCAACTCTCTAAACCTACAGTATAAATAAAATGATTCAAACTCAATTTTTTTTGTTTTTCTTTGTTTTACAATGGCATTTGTATGTGTTTTTCCTTTATTTTTGAACTAGTAGATAGAAATAGTAGAAACACTATTCTTAATACAAGGTCTCTTTCAATCATACCTAAAGAAATTGTGTCATTGGCCTGTGGCTTTTGGGGTTTTCTTTGCCAAAGTAGGCCATTCATTTTGTGTCATTTCACATGTATGTTCATACTAGTTCTTTAGAATTATGGTTGGAAAGCATAACCTGATGAGCTTGGATGGGAATTTCTAACATGACATCCTTACAAAAGTTATGTGTCATATGTGTTAAATCTCATTTTGTCTGTTCATAATTAGTAATGAAAAGGGGGGGGGGGGGTACAGTCACAAATGAAAGGTACATGCAGTTTTTTTTTTTTTTTTTTTTTTTTTTTTAAGGTTGTGTTTGCCACTATGACAATGGACGACTTCTGATATGAATCATCTACCAGAAGCATTACCATTTGCAGTTAGGATGTTTTTAAAACAATTAAAAAAAAAAAACATTTTCAGTAAAATGCGAGGCAAAAGAAATAATCTGAAACACGATAACATGATGTATCATTGAGACGTCTATTTGATGTGCATGCTTTAATATCTGAAAGATATATATTTTTAGAGCATTTGCTCATCTGTAGTCAAAGCCATTTCCTGTCAGATGTTAAATAGACTTTCGGAAGATGTCTTTAAGATGTTTATGATTTAGAAACGGTTTTTAAAAAGATGTTTTATCAGGTGATTACACACAACAGGTGCTTTCCAAATAACCAACCAGATGCTCATGTACCAACTGGATTAGGCTAAATACAGTATATTTGATTTTCTTCCTGGTTTTACGGTTCACTCCGGCATTTACGTTTTTTGAGACTAGTAGATGTCTCGATACAAGGTAACCGTCAGTCATATCAAAGAAATGGTCTCATTGGCCTGTGGCTTTTTGGGTTTATGTTGCTAAAGCAGGCCATTCATTTCATTTCATTTCACGTGCATGTTCATACTAGATCACTACAATTATGGTTGGAAAGAATGACCTGATAAACTTACGGGAATGGGAATTTCTAACATGACATCCTTAAAGTTATTTTAATGTCATATAGTGTGTATTTCCAATGAAAAGGAGGGAAACAGACACAAATTAAAGGTACACTTTTTTTGTGTGTGTGTTTCCTGTGAAGACAGTGTTCTCCTCTATCATCTACCAGAAGCAATAGTTCTTGGTTACCATTGCAGTTGTAAAATAATTAAATAAATAAAATCCTAGAAATAGGACTTTTTTTTTTTTTTTTTTTTTTTTTTGGAAAAGTTTTCAGATTTGGGAAGTAAAGGATTAACCTGAAAATTGATAGCACGCCTATACCGTGTCTCAAATCAAAGTCCTGTCAGATGTTAAATAGACAATTAGAAAATATCTTTAAGATATTTATGGTTTATAAAAATCCAGCTAAAACCAGCCTAAACTGGTCAGGCTGGTTTTAGCTGGTCTCCCACCTGGTCATAGCTGGTTTTAGACGGGTTTTGACTTTTGACCAGCTTAAACCAGCTGAACACCTGCTAACCCAGGCTGGGCGACCATCTTAAACCAGCTAAGACCAGTCAACCAGCTTAGGCTGGTTTTAGCTGGATTTTTCAGCAGGGGAAACTGCTTTTTTAAAAAGTATGTTTATTATATGATTGTACACAACAGAATGAAGCGTTCTTTTAAAATTTATCTTGGAGACATTAGTGTGCTATCTGGGAATAGTTTTCACTATCGCATCATGTCGGCCCCCATTAGGCGACCCGCCCCATGTAAAATAAGCATTTGTGGGTTGTGTTTTTCCTTTCACCGCTCTGGTTTTTAAAGTAGTTTACATGTAAACGTGTATAATAGTTTCGGCGTGCCTTGTTGCTGTTTCAGTAGTGTTTTAAGTTAAAACTATTGTATACTTTCAGTGTTTCACGTTTTTTAAAATAAAAATGGCGTTCTGTTCGAACGTCCCGCGGATGACTGGATGTTACGTTCTCTAGTGATATTCGCTTGTTTAATGTGTAAAATTTCTTGATTAAGAAAAAGTACACATTTTTGACAATGTCTGCTATGTTTTTCCATCCACAACCACCAGAGTGCGCCCAAGTGTAGTTTAAAATTTTTGAGCATAAAAAAAAACCTTCCTGTTCTCTCCCCGAGCGCTAATTGTTTTTCGTTATTGTGCAAAGTTTTCAGTAGGAAGGAAACCGAGAAAGACAGAGGATTCTAGAGACTGGATGCAAAAAAGGTGCTAACCATTTTTGCAGAGACAACGAAATGCTGACGTTCTTACCCCGTTATGTCTCCGTGTGTGCAGGAAGTGGGTACAGCCGAAAAGAGAAGCTGCCACGGTAGCGTGCATCACCAACCACAGAGCACAGAGTCAACTCTTCACCCCTCAGTTTCTCTTTGCAGAGGGGGAAGTGGGAGTTTGCTGAGGCTGACCTGCTGATAAACACTGCCAGGCCTTGAACTATGCTGGATTTTTCTTCGCAGAAATGGATGGATAGATGAGAAACTTGTGCCGTGCAGTAGATTTGCTAGGTGTGTTTTTAGCAGCAGCTGTCCTTGAGGTTTGAAGTTCTGTATCTTTAGCAGTGTTCTTTACAAGAACTCTCGGTTTGTATCAGGCACAAGTAGATGTAGCTGATTTGTAGTTCACGACCCTGCTGTCACATCAGTTTTATCTATGTTCTCCTACACACTTTGTTACACAATTTTTTCATGTTGTAAGGCCCTATTTTAAAAATAAAAGTCACTTCCCAGTAGACAGACATACTTGATAAACTCAAGAGTTGATTGATTGAAAAAGTTATAAACCTGGTTAAAACATTCTCCCTTTGAGATAAAATGCTCTGTGCCCTTGTGACCTGACAAAAAGGTAAATCTGTTTTTGTATCTCATGTTCACCTTCGTAGAAGATCCTTATCTGACACTGTGGGAAGCTGTGTGAGAAGGGAAGTGTTTGCATACCGTTGATCATCAACACTGCTTGAAATTTGCTCTAGTGATACGGACAGGGCAGGACAAGAGCCAAGCGCTCATTTTCAAGATGGAGTTCAGAATCAGATGAGGTCAGTTTCAGAACTAATAATTGTAATAAGGCCAGACTTGTTACAGTTGGAGGGATAGGAAGGCGAGGGAACATTTTGCCACTCCTATCTCTTGCTCTCTTTTCTACTTTCTTCCCGTCTCTCTCTTTTCTGTTGCCATGGTGGCAGGGGTGCGTGACAGTCATGTGAAAACGAAGCAGATTGGATTAAAATACTTGGTGTGATCAGGGGTCGTGTATACTGCACACGTACTAAACGCACCATGAACTGATTATGTACACACACACACACTATTCTCTGAGCGGGCTGCAAGGAAAGTTAGTGAAATGTGTGAACAAGTGACACACTTACTGGAATTGTTTTGCTGAGGAATGGAAAATGAAAGAGATGAATTACAAAAGGAAAGACAACCTAGTATCGAGAAAAGAAAATTATAGTAGATTGTTCTGTATACTTAATGTTATTATGAGGAATACGTCCTATTGTGTGAACAGAATCTTCTACAGAAATGTACCATGTTATCTGCACTTTCTGCCAAAATACCATTCTAGTTATTAGTTACTTACTACTTACTAAGAATTTTGGCTGGTTAGATTTAATATTTTAATATCTTTTTTAAAATATATATTTTTTTAACTTAAAATTAATATATTATAGGATTAGTTCACTTTCAAATGAAAATTAGCCCAAGCTTTACTCACCCTCAAGCCATCCTAGGTGTAGTCCTATGTGACTTTCTTCTTTCTGATGAACACAATCGGATATATTAATAAATATCCTGACGCTTCCGAGCTTTATAATGGCAGTGAGCGAGGATCAACAAGTATGAGCTTAAGAAAGTGTATCCATTCACATCCATCCATCGTAAACATACTCCACATGGCTCTGGGGGGTTAATAAAGCCCTCTGAAACGAAGTGATGCATTTGTGTAAAAAAAAAATCCATTTAACAAGTTATGAAGTAAAAAGTCCTACGCCTTACCCATTCAAATTACGGAAAAAGTGTAACTGACACGACAGCAGTTCAGTTTTTTTTCCTAATTTGAATACGGAAGGTGGTCTGGTGGAAGCTAGATATTTTACTTCATAACTTGTTAAATATGGATTTTTTTTTTACACAAACGCTTCACTTCAGAAGGCCTTTACTAACCACCCGGAGCCGTGTGGAGTATGTTTATGATGGATGGATGTGAATGGAGACACTTTCTTAAGCTCATACTTGTTGATCCTCGCTCACTGCCATTATAAAGCGTCAGGATATTTATTAATATATCTCTGATTGTGTTCATAATTTTCATTTGAAAGTGAACTAATCCTTTAATTTATTACTCAACATGTAATGCATCCTACGTGCTTGTTGCTATTACTTTTCTACCAATCATTGCCTGGCAAGTGATAAAATGGACAAAAATCTTTGTGACTTGTTTTGAAGGAGAGTTCAAGGCTCTTTTGACTTTGGCCAGTGCGCAACACCTTAGAAAAAAACAACATTGTGGCAATGGCGAGGGTTTTTTGTTGGATATCATTCTCTCTTTTTTTCTGTGATGATAGTGGCATGTAATACTAAGTTGCATAATATTATTGTATTTACTATGATATTTGGTGTACAATATGGTGGAAAAGTTTTGTAAAGGGTCAAGTTTATTTTATTGAATTGATAAAGGTTGATAAATTACATCTAATATCTCATTGACATGAGAATTGTTTGTCAAGCCATTCTCATTTGTTATAGTGACACTTTAGCCATCATAAATCACACAGCGTCTGTATAATGCCGTTCTCACACACAATGACTTGGTTTGTAACCATATTGTACTTATGGTTTCCATACTTCTCACAAAATACCTAGAATCTCAAGGCTTCCTCTTTCTCCTGCTCGTTGTTCAAATTGACACTGTGATTTCACCTTTCTCCATCAGCTCTCCTGCTGTCTTGTCTCTCCTCCTGTTTCTCCTCTCTCACGCTCCCTCGATTCGCACCGCAGAGCCCGAGCAGCTGTACTCCAGTCTACCGGGGTCGTAAAAACCAGGGCCGAAAGAGGAAGTTCTGAGGGAGCTTGTGAGTTATTGCCCCCCAACGTACACATGGGGGCCTGGGAACTGCCCTCCACCCTCACCAAGCCTGAAACAAGACTGACGGCTGAAGCTTGATGCCCCTTCACCCTGTGTGTACACAATCTCCATTACACACACTAAAGGGAGTGACCCTAAACCTTGTATGTACAGCTCATCAGCAATATGGGAACGTATGTGTCACTGTAATTGGGTTAGATCTGTAAGGCTACTTCATCTGTCTGATTAACTAGGCTTTTAAGAACGTTCAGTTCACAGTGTGTTTGCATAATGTTATCAGAGAAAAACATTTTATCCTGCATTTTTAAACTATTTTTTAAAGTAAATTGTTCTGATATAGTAAGGCACTTACAGTAGAAGTAAACTGGTCCTGCACTTTGAAGGTTTAAAAGCAAAGAAGCTTGTATTACATTAATTCGTTCTTTAAATTGTTTTATTCGAGCTGTTAAGGTAGTTGTGTAAATCATTTTTGTGTGTGTTGGGACTACTTTTCTAGGTAGAGAATTCATCATCAATTTGTTTGGTTTTTCTTACATTGCACCTTGTCTATATCATTCAAACATTACAGGAAGTTGTGATATTGGATATTGCTATGGTAACTCTAATGCTAACACATTAAGGCTTGGTTTCACCGGTTTAGGCCTTAGTTCACATTTAAAGGGTTAGTTCACCCCAAAATGAAAATTCTGTCATTCTTACCCTCATGCCGTTCCACACCCGAAAGACCTTCGTTAATCTTCGGAACGCAAATTAAGATATTTTAGTTCAAATCCGATAGCTCCGTGAGGCCTCCATAGGGAGCAATGACACTTCCTCTCTCAAGATCCATAAAGGTACTAAAAACATATTTAAATCAGTTCATGTGAGTACAGTGGCTCAATATTAATATTATAAAGCGACGAGAATATTTTTGGTGCTCCAAAAAAAAACAAAATAACGACTTATTTAGTGATGGCCGATTTCAAAACACTAGCGCTTCAGGAAGATTCGGAGCACAATGAATCAGTGTATCGATTCATGATTCAGATCGCGTGTCAAAATGCCAACGGCTGACATCACCTGACTTTGGCGCTCCGAACAGCAGATTTGCTACACTGATTCATTTATGCTCCAATGCTTCATGAAGCCGTGTTTTGAAATCGGCCATCACTAAATAAGTCGTTATTTTGTTTTTTTGGCGCACCAAAAATATTCTCGTCGCTTTATAATATTAATATTGAACCACTGTGCTCACATGAACTGATTTAAATATGTCTTTAGTACCTTTATGGATCTTGAGAGAGGAAGTGTCCATTGCTCAACTATTGTCCATTGTTCAACTAAAATATCTTAATTTGTGTTCCGAAGATCAACGAAGGTCTTACGGGTGTGGAACGGCATCAGGGTAATAAATGACAGAATTTTCATTTTTGGGTGAACTAACCCTTTAAGTAGCTTTTATAAACGTGTCTTAGAAAAAAACATTACTGATGTGCATCTTCAGACAAAACAATGGCACTGACATATTTGGAGATATTCCAGTGCACATTGTTTTCAGTTAAAACAGCTCAAACATGTATTTTAGTCATTTTTAGGTTAAATTATTAATAGTTTAATATGCTGAGACTACTAAGCCATCTGTTAACATGCAGCTTAATATGCAGAGATCTTAATATGCCATCTGTTTTTTTTTTTTGTCTGACCTGAAACAATCCTGCAGAAAAAAACTTTTAAAAAAAATTTGGCTTAAAGCTGGTCTAAGCTGGTCTTCCAGTCTGTCCAAGCTGGTGTTTAGCTGGGGGCAAGCTAAAAAGTGCCCCAAACCCCTCTAAAACCAGCCAACATACCAGCCTAACCAGACTGGGAGACCAACAAAGACCAGAAAACCAGCTTCGGTTGGTTTATTTCAACAGGGAATAACTGTCGGTTCATGAAACCTGTCTGAAAACAGTTATTTTTGCAATTCTGTTTGGAACCTCAAGAGGCATTCTTTTAAAATTGTGTATTTTATTTATTTATTAAATGCAATAGGTAATTTTACCACAGATGCTGACGATAACCTGAAATGTTCCGTTAATAATAACCTCGCCAATATGCCTGGAAATACAGTCTGTTCTGTTAAAAAAACTTACTATGTGTCAAGCTGGTGACTGCAGATGGCGGTATTAATAGTGTCCTATCTAGATTAGCTACGCTGTTGTGGGAGTCTGTGTTATAGTCGGAGGTGTGAATACCAGTCATGCCTGGCATCAAGCTGGATTTATGACACAATTAACCCTTAGCAGGAAAAACACCAGGCTCACTCTACACTTTCCCCAATGTCGTGCACTTACATGAATGCGTACACGTGTGTGTGTGTGTATACTGCCTGTAATACACAAATCTGTGTATATTTTGAATTTTTTTTAGCATTACCTTTACTGCTATTTTAATTTATCTATTTGTCTCTCTCACTCTCTCTTATTCCCTTTGGACTGTGTGAAAGGCTACCGACCATAGAGAATTACTTTGACCTCAGTGCACTTTTAAGCCAGTGGGACCAGCCTCAGAAAATCAAAGGGCGGCTTATTCAGCATGAACTCTAAAACGATTTGCCATACCCTACGACTGTAACCCACATACGCACACTCGTAATGGATCATCACAAGGGTTCTTACATTATACCCTAATCAATTACAGTTGTGTCATACTTTTTTCCTCATAGGTTCATCTGTAAGATGTTTACCTTTAAAAAAAAAAAAAGATTTAGTACTTTTTATTTAGTAAAAAGCTTTATAACAGATATATGCATATATTCCACAAAACAAAATAATAACTTTACAAAACGTGTCCTGTTCTTAATATGGTGTGTTGCTTCCTCAGGGATCACACAATATGTTATTATTACTATTATTATTATTAATTAACTTATTTGTATTCTTATCATAGGTTGGTTTATTTATTTTGTCTTGTGGACTTTAATATATCAAATAGCTTAAAGGGTTAGTTCACCCAAAAATGAAAATTCTGTCATTAATTACTCACCCTCATGTCGTTCCACACCCGTAAGACTTTCGTTCATCTTCAGAACACAAATTAAGATATTTTTGATAAAATCCGATGGCTCAGTGAGGCCTCCATTGCCAGCAAGATAATTAACACTTTCAAATGTCCAGAAAGCTACTAAAGACATATTTAAAACAGTTCATGTGACTACAGTGGTTCAACCTTGATGTTATGAAGTGACGAGAATACTTTTTGTGCGGCAAAAAAACAAAATAACAACTTTATTCAACAATATTTAGTGCTGGACGATTTCAAAACACTGCTTCATGAAGTGATTGTTTCGAATCAGTGGTTCGGAGTGTGTATCAAACTGCCAAAGTCACGTGATTTCAGTAAATGAGGCTTCGTTACGTTATAAACGTTTCGAGATTTCAATGGTTCACGTGACTTTGGCAGTTTGATACACACTTCGAACCACTGATTCGAAGCAAAAGATTAATAAAGCTTCGAAGCTTCATTAGCAGTGTTTTGAAATCGCCCACCACTAGATATTGTTGAATAAAGTCGTTATTTAGTTTTTTTGGCGCACAAAAAGTATTCACTGTAGTCACATGAACTGTTTTAAATCTTTCTTTAGTAGGGCATTTGAAAGTGTTATTTTGCTGTCAATGGAGGCCTCACTGAGCCATTGGATGCCATTTTTGGGTGAACTAACCCTTTAAAAATGTAACATATATGCACACACTATTTTTATTAACTCTTTATAATAAAAATGATAAACGTCTTACAATCTTACAGATTCTGCAAGGGTTATGTAAACATATGAACTGTATGTGTCCACATGCAGACTTTGACCTTGATGTCACTAATGGTCTAAGGCTGAAATGGTATGGCCTTCGTTCATCATGTCTGTAGGTCAACGCTCATAAACATGAGCGCTCTCCTTTTCCCACAGTGCTGTATAAATAGCCCTCTCACCGTGTAATGGCTGAGCAGACATCACACTCGCAACAGCAAATTCCGCCCACCTGCTCCGGCCAAGACCCAAGGTCCGCTTACAGGACACGGACAAAATTCTCCCCCTTAGGAACCTCACGGCTTTAACTGTCAGCTCTCTCCTTACTGCTTCTTCCAGTAACCTCTCTACTGTCTTGGCCCCTCTGAGGACAAGTTTTCATGTCAGGCTGTGTCAGAGGGGGCCGCAAGCTGACCCAGAGCCCTGACCACCGTGGAACGTTGAGAAGTAGTGTGGTGCTGCGGTGATCCAAACACTTGCGCAAAGTGAACATGAGTCTTGAGAACTTGGCTTTTGTCCATGCTAAGACCATGGCTGTTTTAGTTTGAAGATGCCGTGCAAAATCTCACTGCCTCTTTTGTGCCATAATTATTGCCGTATTACATTTCTCGTAAATGTTAAAGATTCATCAGTCATTTACCACATAAAAAGAAGCTCAATGCACATTATCACGGACATCAAACAGAAATCTAACTTGTAAAACAAACACATAAAACACATTTTACAGTATCTGTGGTTAAAAAAAAAAAAAATTTGCTTTATGTGGTTACACCTAAATTACCTATTTTTTTAAGCCAAAATACTATTTATAATGATTAAATTAACTTGACTTTGTTTTATTACATCTAACTCATTTTTAAGGGACAGATCAAGTAGAAAAAGACCTAAGGTATAATTAAACAAAAAATTTGACCCATTTTTACTGTGAAATGCAAGTCTGTGTTTTGCTGTTTCAGTGAATCAGTCTCCTTCGGATTTTGGGTCTTTTAACTTTTAGCATATGTTGCCAAACTGTACAGACACTCCATTGTGTTCAGAATCAGACACACCTTACATTCAAAAGAGCACAGTTTTCCAGCTTCATGTGTGTCATATTCATAACGCTGATGCAAATTACAGGCCCACTGCATGTCACATGGCTCATCACATCACAACAACATGAAAACTCTTTCTATTTAATTCCCATTCAGGAGAAAAGATGGGCCTTTTTTTTGTGTGAATCTCTTTTGTGTGTAAAAAGTCATGTGATGACCTAATGTGATGATGCATGGGTATCTCATAGGCTAAATAAACGTATTTAGGACATGATTAGCAGAAATCAGTAAACAAAACATGTTAAACTAATCCATGCGTTGTCTTTTCCCAGGCCTCACCTGCTGTCATCTAACTGGCTCTTTCCCAAAGGTTTGAAAAAGCTTTCTGTAATGACACTAGGAAGTAAACATATTATGGAGATCCATAAGTATAGGGAGGAGTTGCACACACAAAAAATCCCTTAATCGTTTTTACGTAACATATTTGGAATTGCTAGAGCAGATCTTAAGCCTATATGTGATCAACACTCTCTCATCTTACAGCCACTGCTACAGTTTTTGCAGCGCCATCTGGTTCAAATGATGTTGAAGTGTATAAGAAGGTCACAGATAATCTACCACTAAATATACCCCTCACTTCCTGTGCCCTCTCTTCCATTTCATTTTAATAGAGCAAGAGATAGGTGATGCTTCCGCTGGATTTGCCATCTATCTATCTATCTATCTATCTATCTATCTATCTATCTATCTATCTATCTATCTATCTATCTATCTATCTATCTATCTATCTATCTATCTATCTATCTATTTTCTCAAACTGGTAACTTCCTCCTCAAATGTCAAGGCTGAGTTTTTGGTGTGTACTAAGTGTAGTTTCCCACGCTGATGGACGGTGGGCAGAAGAGGTGGGGGTGTAGGTAGCCAATCGTGAGGCAATCAGTCTTCTGATGCCACCTAACCGCCATATATCAGTGTTTTATCCGGCCCCCTTGACGCATTACTGCTGAGATAAATCACCCTCTGGATGGCAGGCCATTAAAAATTGTCCCAGCAGTTTCCAGATGACCTTTGCCTTATCATGCATACATTCATTCATTTTGATATTTACTTTTGCAGCCCTGGCATCAAGTGTCCATTAGTCTGAGATAAAGTTTGCTCCAACTTTGAAAGATTGTATAAATGAGAGGCCAGTCTATAAAGGTGCTCTGCCAATTGATGTACCACCAATATATATATATATATATATATATATATATATATATATATATATATATATATATATATACACACCATATATATATATATATTGCTTGTTGTGGTGCTCATCAATTGCAAAATATACATATTGGGGTTTTTTTTGTTACTTGAGTTGACGTGCAAGAAGTGGCAACTTTACTCTGTTCCCTTTACTATAGAAAAGATACCTTTAGATTCTGCTCAGACGTTTTCATTTTCTAGAAGTTTAAAATAACAATAAATGAAACTAAGTTTTACAGATGGCTTTAGATGATGTATTGCACAGATGGGTTTTTTTTTTTGCTAAATGAGCAAGATCTGAGCTCAACGGCACAGATGGCACACCCAAAGGTTGAAGCCGTTGTTTTTGTAGGGACTTTAGGGGAGATTCCAAAAGAAACTCCTAGTAAAAATGAACAATAGGTGAGAATTGTTCAGCATGAAGCCATAAGATAAATGTAACGTTGATAAAACAAACAATGTTGAAATTATGCAATATTTTCTAGAAAGGTTACATTTATGGTAAAATATTTTATTTGATGTCAGCCAAGGCCATAAAAACCCAGATTGTAATCATCAAATTCCTCTATATTTGTGATATAATGCAGTAATTGAAAATCACATGATGTGCATCTGCAAAGGTCATCCTTGAGGAATGAGCTGAGACCTGCAAACTGTCTGGGTCTGGAAAAATATAGGGAAAGAACAGAAAGTCTACAGCACCCTGGAGAAAGGCATTATGGCACAGCAATCCCTTTATTGCAGTCAGCTAGAGAAACAAAAGCTGGACCCCCGACAGGGAAACTGGAAGGGTTAATTTGCTCTATTCAGTGCAAAGTCTTTCATCAGAAAGCAATGGAGGACGTGAACAAAAAAGGGATTGATTTGTTTATTTTGCCTTTACAACAGCAGCCTGTTTAACGTAACATCTTAAACAATGGTGTCCAAAGCACATCTTTGATGATCTCTGGTGCTTGATTCATGACATTTGTACTGTAATGTTTTGTTGTGATGTTGGTGGAAAGAACTGGGGCAGGACTTGTTTCACTGACTGATATAATTTTCCATGTTAGCAGGTGACAGGCCATTTTTGTTAGGACTCTCAGAAGCTTAGAATGATACACATTTTCTGTGAGGATGTTGTTTGCAATTGCTGTTATGCAAAGATTGAAACTCAGAGAGTTGGTTGTACTAAATTGCTACTTATTCACCAAAATTTTAATTGAATCAGACTTGACTTGGACTTGATGGAGTGTTTTATCCATCCTATAGAAAACAATTGTAGAATTAGTTTGCTTACTATAAAAGCTAGAAGTGTTTTGAGGCCTCTTGGTCTATGTAACTGTAAGGGTCAAACAAGTTTACATGGCCACTGAGCATATTTTGTTATTAATTTTCCACCAGACAACAGGTGGCTGTGAAATGAACAAGGCCATCATTAAAGGGTGTCATGTGAAGGCTTCTTGCCTCCGGGGAGTATTGACTGTTTTGATACAATGTTTCATTTGGCCAATGGGAAAAGGGTTGACCATCAATTGGCAGAAGGCCATGAGAGATTAAGGTAAAAGATGTACAGTAGTTGGCAGTCGGCCACCCTTACTAAGAAAATTGTCTCTTACATAAGCAACACCTGAAGTTTAAATTGGTGAAATGACTGGTAGAAAGGTCGGGGAGCACATGGGAAGGAGGTGTGGGAGGAGAGCCCCTGTAAGCGAGAATATGGGAAAATGATACCAGCCAATGATACTACTTTGGTGTGTTTTAAGAAATAAAAATGTATAAAAACTGTGCCCCGGCTAAGAGAGCCTCAGATGTGAAGCTGGAATCTCAATTTATTGTTTGACAATAAAGTTAAATACTTCTGGGACCTAAGAATTTGACTCTGTGAGTTTTTCTTCGAGACCAGATCTGAAGGGACAAAGAGACATCGAATCTGCCACGACAGACTTCAAAGTCACCATGAAATCAAAATTGACCATTCTTATTTTTATTGAATTTTGCAGGATTTATTATAGCCTACATTATTTATCTGTGCACATCATACATATCATATATATAATATAATATCATTATTCATCATCATTCATCATATATAATTATTTAATTTCATCGTATGTCTCCGTAATCTTAAAAATAACTTCCTTTTTCTCCTATAAGAATGTGAGTGCTTCAAATTGAAAACAGCTAGTTTCATTTAGCACACAAGCATGCATTTTTAATAACTGCTCAGCTGTGGAAACGTGACTCATAATATGACACATTAACACATTATAGGCCTATATATAGAACAAATTGTCAAATCTGCTGTTAATTTATGATACTACTATGTAAATTAAACATCCACGAAGTCATTCAAATTTATTGGGATAAATACTAAAATACACCGATATTTATATACACAATAGGTGTTGTTTGGTAATAATAAATTAGGATTATAACATAACAACACAATTTCGTTATTAATCTATTTACACATACGTCTGGCAAATGTAAAAGAGAGGAATTAACAGATGAATCTCCCTAAATCAAAACCCCCAGAGAAAGGGGTGGTAATTTATGAAGTAACGTCAACGGGTGGAGAGGAAAAAGTATGAACGGGTTAATTTTGAGTCATACCAATGTTTGCCGAATAAATTAAAATTCCTCCGCCACGGAAAAAAAAAATATTTGTAATAAAATCAGGTCTTCTTCCAAAACCAACTCAAGGCTGAATAAATTCATAGTTTAACACTTTAAATATTTTAACGACTTCTAGGAAGTAAACTTTAGTGAAGCTCGTTATTTATGGACGCATCACAGACTATAGATCCACCCGTAGGGTTGGCGGAAGCAGCTCTCAGTCTGCGACTTCAGTGACTGGGAGGAAAAGAAGAGAGAAGTTCAGAAAGTTTGATCACAGCGCAACTACGTGAAGAAAAAACTTTCAAATGAAGGCACTATAAGGATTTATGTGGTCAAACGAGACATTCTGACAGTCAAAAGACAGCTTCTCTTTCGAGTATAATTCGTTTTCAGACTTTTGAAGATCATTTTAAGATTCGTTACGCTTTAACTTGACAGAGCACAGCCTCGCGCTGGCGACTCTATGTGGATTTTACTCAAAATATGGGCCAATTACCCGGTGTCTCTTCGGGCAGAGTCATCCTTCTTGTTATCTGCTCCCTTAAAATAACACATGGTAAGTAATTTAACATCTTTTATTTCAGAACACGTTTTTAAAATAGTCATTTGCCGTCATTACGCATCTGTACGGCGGTGTGAAGCATCAGCGCTCACGTTTCAGTTCTGCACGGCCTCGAATGGCGTGTCAGCTTCACGTTATTTAAAGCGCATTCATTAAGAAATGTGTAAGATGTGTCATCTGTATATGTATTGCACACACATTTAAAAAGCCCTCAGGATTTTTTCTTTTCTGAGGGTGACTCTCGTGTTTCACACCTCTGCCCAGATGTGAGAGAGTCTGAGCGGAGAAAATCTGCATCGGCTCTCAGTATGTGAGAGAAGAATTCAAAATGGACACGTATGAGGGAAAAAAATGACTTTTTTTTTAGAAATATGGAGGAAATAACCTTTTTTGTTTTTCGTTTAAGAGGAAGGAGCACATCTTTTTACTGTTATTTTGGGGTAGGTGTGTGTGGACAGAGGGCTTTCGATGTTTCCAGAAAGCTGAATGATGTGTTGCATATAGTTGTATTTCTCAAGAAGAGTTTCCATCTGACGCTTGTTTATTTATGCTTAGCAGCTCATCTCAGCAGGTTTCAAACACAAAGAGTGCCATTTGTTGCATTAGAGTGTGGAGGAATAATGTCACACATGACTTCTATTCCACATGCAAGTCAGACACAATCCCTCCAAAACAGAGCCTCACCAAAAAAAACAAGACAATATAATGACTGCAGGCTCGGCAAGAAGAGGGAGGAATGCTGCTGTTGGTGTTTCACATTCCTTTCTCTCTGTCTCTGTCTCTCTCACACACACACACACACACACACTAACACACACATTTCCCTGTGGATGCACTCATTTTCACAATGCTGCAGCTCGCCCATTGTGTCCCACAGATGATGTTTCTCCTTGTTCCTCTGTATTGAGTATCATTCCTTGGGGTGGGATTGATTTCGCTTTTCTTTCTTTCCTCGCCTGGCATGTTGCCCCAGTTGTGTAGGATGTTTCAAGTCGCATGTATTTGCTAACATCAGCCGTTACAGCGTGTGCAATAAGAATTTGTCCCATTGTTCCCGCCTGCAAGCGGCATGCATGGTGCCCAGCCACGGTTCTGACCCGCTGCTCCTCTCTGGTGTGAAATGGGATTTATCTCCGGCAAACTCCCACTTCTCAGAACACAACGGGCCAGTTATGAAATGGCCCACGGTCGTGCATATATCAGGGATGCCCACATCTCACCAGCTGGTGCGGTGGAGGTCTTGACCAGGTCGCTGGAAGAAGCTTTTTTTGTGTTATGATGACATTTTGCAATAATTCTCCAGTTTAAGATATAGTGAGTGAATATTTTTGTTCTTTTATTTCTTTTCTTTTTTTGGATTCGTTTTATATGTAGTACCCAGCGAACTGCCAAACACTCACTACAAAGTTGAAGAACATAACTCATTAGCTGTCTTGCAGTTTAATTGGCTGTTGTTTGGTGTCACTTAAAAAACCTCAAAGGTGATGATTTTGAGTCTTGTAGCATGTGTTTTGCTTCCAGAGAATGATGGGTGATACCTTCTGTGTTGTACGTGGATGCCTGGACCGATCATGTACAAGGCATTGAGCTCCTAATAACCAAATCTCCACAACTGAGGTGTCGCCACTTTTTTTGTAAGATTGTAGGAGAATGCTGCGAGAGGCCAGAAAGGAGTGAGAGGCTCAAGCTTGTTAAATCCATGGATTAAAGCCCTAGAGAAGGTTAAGAAATGAAGTGGGAATTAAGACGTTCTGCATTCCTGCCACATGGCAATGCGCTAAACCTGGCACCAGACACACATACACAGTGTCAGCGTGTGTGTGTGTACAAGCTTTATAGGCTTGACCTGAGAACTTCACCATGTCATGCAGCCTCATTTCCTCCTTACTACTACTGACTGTCTGTATCAGAAAGTAATGATGTTAGTAACAGGGGCGTAGCCATCATTTCAGAAGTGAAGAGGACAGAAATGTCAGTGTAATACCAGTTTTTATCTGACCTTTGACTAATTGACAGATTTTATTTTTTATCTCATCTCTTGCTTTTAAGTCGGTAAGAAATCAAATACACTGCTGAAAAATAGCCACTAATATCTATAATATTTTTTCCTATATTTTATGACAGTTCTATGATTGGTTTATGTACTACACATACTTTAATTCCTCATAAAGTGCATTAAGTCCTCATGGATTTTATACAATGTAAAAAAAAAACATCACAGAATAAGGCAGAAAATATACAGTACCTATCAAAAGTTACAATATACCTATGTACCTATACAACATTACAATTGATTAATGTTTTTGAAAGTCTTTTCTGCTCACCAAGGCTGCTTTAATTTATTTAAACAAAAATACAGTAAAAACAGTAATATTGTGAAACGGTATTTCTCAAGAAACATTTCTGATTATTGTCAATGGAGTGTCTATTTACACTAAGTGCAAATAGCGTCCCTTGTTGGCAAATGCAATTTACACTAGCTCCGCCCACCAATGTCTGTTTGGGTTTAAAAAAGTTTTTAAAAAGACATGTGGAATTCGCCTTCTTCAGTGGCGCAGCAGTAACGATTAAGGCTCGCAGACCTGGCTTTTAAGGCAATTGTCGCGGGTTCGAATCCGTCTTTTGCCGAGCTCATGTTTATTTTCAGTAAAAATGAAAATAATGTTCTAAAAGTGGAAATAAACTGCAAACGAGTGTTTAATAATATATTAAAAGTGTTTATTGGGTAGGGTTAGGGGAAGGTGGAGGGAGGGTTTTTATTCTCCCAATAAGGCAGCATCCATTTAATAATTTTTAATAAATATAATCATTTACACTCTGATAGAGTGCTCTCCGGCTTCGAGTATGAATGAAACATACATTACACGAAAGTGTTAGCACTCCATTCAGATCGCCTTGTTTTGGATTATAGATAAGAATAAAACAACAGGTCATGCTTAGACTGTCTCTTTGAATTTAAATGTAGATTTATTCACATTGGCCTCTATGTGAACACACTTGCCCGAAAAAAAAGTGCGGGGGACGAATATATTTTTTATTAAAAGTGCAGCCCCCCTCCCCTGCTTTACTCTACATCAATAGTTAGTAATGTGAAAACATTTTCATCTGCAATAGGCTTGTGATTAGGGATGCACCAATTTTAATATGGCTGACATCGATAAACTATAATGAAATTGTAAACTATTGTACTAAACTATTATATATGTAAAATTGATTTATTTAGAGATCTTAAGATTACATTTAACAGTGATTAAATTATTAGTGTTTTTATAGATTCATTTTAAATGAGTGTTAAATGATGGCAAAGGTAATATAATTTGTGTTCAATTAAATGAAAATGTTTTGGCCAATATGTACACTAGCTCGAAAGTTTTAAAGCATTTTAAATGTTTTAGAAAGAAGGCACGTATACTGCATTTATTTGATGGAAAAAAATGTAATATTGTGAAATATTATTTAAATTTAAAATAACTTTTCTGTTTGAATATATTTTAAAATGTGTTTTTTTCCATTTTAAAATATGGCAATGCTGAATTTTCAGCAGCATTACTCCAGTCCTTAGTGTCACAAGATCCTCAGAAACCTTTAGTGCTTAAGAAACATTTCTTTATATTACCAATGTTGACAACAGTTGTGAACAGAAGAAACATTTGAACAGTAGTGTATCTAATATTGACCGATACAGTAAATAAAACAAAATATCAGACAATATCCAATATGGCACATTCTACTTAGTTTTTTTGCACTTCTGGTGAAAGTGTTCTTTCTGATTGTTAGCATACAGCCAGTTCTCAGGACACTTTCATTGGAATGTTGCTTTGAGAATTATCAGGTTTCCTCCCAAACTAGGCACAGCCTATCATTAAACAATCAGGGTGCTTTTTAGCCACATGTGACGTACAGATTTAATGAGCGCCACTGAAAACCTCCCTTTGTCTTTATGTCATCAAATCTGTCCGCAATTACGCCCCCTGCCTCATTACAGATGGCTTTGGGAAGAGTTTATTGTTTGTTGCCATGTTAACGTTTAACAGAATAGAGAGCACTTGCTGTATATACAGAAATGCCAGGAAATGGGGTTACTTCCTCACTCAGCGTGAACAACTTCCTTCTGCTGTCCAGCATGGATGTGGGCCAATGCCGACAAATCTCTTCTGACTCTATTTCTCTCTCTCGCTCACTCACTCGCTGAGTACTTTCCTCTCAACCCAGCCCTATCAGACTCTCATAATTACTTCCTCATCTCTCTCAGCAGCTATTAGCACTAACAGAGAGTGAGAGAGAGACACACACGAGCAGAGATATCCCTTGGGTTCTGGGTTTGGTCGCGGGGATGAGGCAGTGCTTTCAAACTAGCAAGACTTACAGCTGTGAACCAGCTGCTCTGTGCAAGAGCTCTGACACACTCACATTGCCTGATCCACGTCAGGAAGGAGGAGAAACGGACTGTGTTTGAAACACTCCTTGACCTTATTAGGGCTGTTTGCATGACCATTTCTATTGCTTATTGAATTCATGAATATGTAAAAATAAATATTAAACTTTGCCACATAACTTAAGGACATGAATGAATCATACCTTATGTGGCTTGTACCTTGTTACCTCACTTATCTTGAGTGTACAATTTTCGCCTACTGAGCTGAAAAACCTCCTTGAAGAGTCCCAGAAAAGTGTCAAAAATGCCAAAATCTAGTTCTATTGTTGCTGTTGTAATTTCTGATGGCTAAAGACAGATCAAATGTTACCAACACTTACGTCTGACTGATACTGAGTTGTATAAACCATGTATTTCATGTGTTTTTGTGGGCGTAGTGGTGGGCAGCTCTTTATATCACAGCTGTTTTATGTATTCAAGACTAATTTCCCTCAGCTCGACAAAGCCTAAGATTTAATACAAGACAGATTTTGTGTTGAAAACAGTTTTTATAAGTCACTGAATGTAGTTTTGAGAGTCCCTGATCCCAATCCTGCTTTTAGTGGGGATAAAAAGGCATGAGACTGCTTTTTATTAAAGTCAGGTTTGAGTTGGCTTCGGATAGTACACCCAAGTGTTCAGTGCCAGTAAACACACACACACACACACACAAACACTGAATAGTGGTGTTCAGTTCTGCATGTGTACACACACACACACACACACACATTGGGTTATGAATCTGCTGTGTAGATTTTTGTAACTGATTTATAATCAGTTCTGAGAGAGTCATGCTTTCACATCTGGTCACGTTACTGTTGGAGCCCCATCTGAAAGAGAGACAGAGAATGAGAAACACAGACTACAGACAGGAAGGAGTTTGTGAGTTCAAGATGTATAAAGAAATTAAGAAAAAGAGGGAGTCAAAGAATTGTGTGGTGAGAATCCTGGCAGCACTGAGTGTGGATTGTGCTACGGCTCCCTGGAGTCTCTCGTCTGTCCTATCTATCTATATCTATCTATATCTATCTATATCTATCTATATCTATCCATCTATCCATCCAAATTATGTAAGACACAACAATACATTTATAGTTCATATTTTTTTTTTTTTGTAACTCAAGTTTTAAATGTGATGCTTCAAATTGTCGCTACAGCTATACACATTTCAACAGATGTCTTTGGCTTTGTATTGCATCTGGTTTTATATATTTTTGTATGTATTAAACATATTTTGAGAATTTTGCAATGCTGCTTTAAACAGCAGGTTGTGTTTTAGTTATTTGACAGTTTGCATGGTAAAACCCTCTTTGGTAAGTTGTGTCTTTAAATTTAACCTCTTCAATGCACCTCTGATATAGCCATAACACAGACATCTTTGACCATTACTTTGCATCATGTGCTGCTTTTTTTTAGTCTTTTAAATTGTGTCTCAAGTCCCCTGCATTCTGTTCCATTTCGTTTCGCTCCGTCTAGCTGTTTTTGAATGCAAGAATGCTTGTTATGCAAACATTGCCTGAGAAACGCGTCCGATCGGGATCAGGTGCACCTGAAACCAGTGGTTCAGGGCAGGCAACACAAAACTACATATTTAGTTGAAATGTATAGTTTTGCACATCGTTACTGTCTATCTGATATCTGTCGTCTGATTATTCCTGGAACATGCAATCCAGTCATTCGTTTCTGAAAGAACTAGATTATTAGTGAATAGTTTGAGTTTAACAGAAGGGGACAGAAAGATACGTTTGTTTTTAACAAATTAGTGTGAATTGCTTCTTTTAATTATTCCACTTATCACCCTTCTACTTCTCTTCATTGGGTACCTCTCCTCTTTTTCTCATGTTGTCCTGACATTTGCCCCTCTCTCCATTCCTTCACACCTCAAGGACAGAGTTCTGGCCTCATGAATGTGGAAAAATGAAGACAAAATGTTTAGCAGTTGGTTAATCACAGCCTGGTTACTCTAAACAGAGTTCGTGTGAAAGTTTTGGCTGTTGTTTGCTTGTGAGGAAACTCACGATAAACACAAAGAGTGAATTTGTTTTGTGAAGAGCAGGTGCCCATACAGAGACTTTTAAGCACATGTCCTAACCTAGGAACTGTTTCCTCCTGTCTGACTGATTATTACTCATTAGGTGGTTTAGAGCAGAGCTTGATCACAGATCAGTGATGCAATGAATCTTGTTGACTCCAGGCCAGAATGTTGATCGTAGCAGGTGTGCAGGCTTTCAGTGTAAGTGCCTGGTTTACGGTAGGCAGATCCTGGATTTAGATGTGCATGTGGTTTAAAAGGTTGTACAGGATTTAAAAATGCCTCTTCAGTTGGACTGGATGTGAAGAGGAGTTAAAAAGTGTTCATTTCTGAAAGCCTTTCTCAAAATCCTTTGAGAACTTCCCCTTCGGCGGTTTGATGAAGCATATGGGGAGCTTGTCAGACCAGTCAGGGCCGAGCCTCTCTCTCTGTGCAAGCCTCACCCATAACTTGTGTCTCTCACTTGTCTACATTCTCTTGTTTTGTCTTCATCATGTTTGCCCATGAGACTTTGTGACCACACTCTTAGAATATAAATGTTGTCACAATACCATCATATCAGTAGTCGGTAGCCATACCAATTTAGTTCCACAACTCATGATACTAACTGCAATACCACAGCAAAATCTTGTATGCTAATGAACACACTAATTGATGTAAAAAGTTAAAGGGCACATATTATGCATTTTTACAAGATTTAATACAAGTCTAAGGTGTCCCCAGCGTGTGTCTGTGAAGTTTTAGCTCAAAATACCCTACAAATCATTTATTATACCATGTTGAAAATGGCAATTGTTTAGCTGTTTTTGTGTGTGATGAGCTACTGCTTCCCACCACAGAGGGTGGAGCCAATAGCTCATGCATTCTCTACTAAAAACTAAAACATGATATCTGTTTGGTTTTGATGATCATCTCTATTGCGGACACGCTCACGTGACATTACAATTCTTTTTCATCATGAAAGTTTATCATCTGCATACGTTTTAAAGCCATGTCAGTTTAAACTTCTGATATATGGTTTTCTGAGCTCACACACCCAATGCATGCGGATGTCTGATTGGGTGTCCCATGAGTATTAAACTAAGTTGTCTTTCATGTGTTATTGCAATTAAACTGTCAAAAACATGGTTTGTCGGTTATGTCGGTTATGTGAACGTATACAGCAAGTAAAGAGATCGCATTTAGATCTGTGTATTAAAGTAAAAGCAGCGTAATATATAGTACCTACTGGTATATGCTGTTAATATGAATCAAACAACAAAAGAAAAACAGAAAGTCACTCACTGCTCTTGATTTAATTAACTTTGATAGCTTTAATAAGAACACATTTCTTACTTGAATGCTGCTTGAACACTACAGTAACAGTACAGCTGCTTCAACATGGAGAAGGTGGCAGATAGCGTTCAGCTGGCTGAGGGTGGAAACTTTGGAAATGCAAGACTGTCACTCAGTGGCCGTGGGCGGGGCATGAGGAATGTGACGTCACATTCCTCGGAAAGTGAAAAATGCATGTATGATGAGACTGCTTTGGTTTAATGGGGATTAAAAAAGGAGTGGGTGGATTTTAATCATTGTAGGGTGATTGTGTTCACACACTGCCAATACACATTCAAGTCCAAACACCATATAAAAAGGGATTTTGCTTAATAGGTGCCCTTTAAATATTAGTATAACAAACAAATTAAATTAAAATGATGGCGCATAGCCATCAAGTATTTTTCAATTAAGTAACCATAGCTTCAAGTTTGTATTATTATTATTATTATTATTCAGGTAAACATTCAGAAATTAAACAAAATTAAATGTAAAAGTAGTCAAATGTAAAATAAACCTACTGAAAATGGATAGTTTAATCAAAAATGATTTTCATTCTTCTTTGTAAAATACAAGAAAATATTTTATAAAATGTCTCAGTATAATTTTTTTGTCTTTCATTGCATGGATAAAAATTAAATTATGTGAAATATTTCTTCAAAATACTTTCTCTGAATTTTTCAGGAAAAAGTAAGTCATGAGTTCGAAGTGACTGTATCATAATACAAAAAGTATATAACTGTAAACAGGATACTCATATATGCATTTATTACTAATCTACAGGAAAGTCTAACAGTGTAGTTTCCTTTCTAACTCTTGTTGTTCAATGTTCATTTAAAACATAGCAATATGTTAGCTTATCGACTCATCTTAGAGCAGCTTAAATACTTGTTTATATCAGAAAGCATCTTTAAGATCTTCCTGGAGCTTACTGTAATTTCTATATTAGTATTTTTGTTGTTTTGTAATTTTTAAAAAAAGAAAAAACATTCACAGTCCTGTGTCTTTTGGTTTCGTTCTGTTCTCCATTATTGCCTCTTGCCATCTTGAGCATACTTGACTCCTGCTCTTGCCTTCTATTCATCCCTCTCATATCTTCAGCACTCCAGTTCCCCTCCCCTTGGCTCTTAAATCTCTGTGAAAGCACAATTTCACACTCAGCTTAGCCACTTCTTCCAAATATTTCCCACCACAGTTGCTGCCAAAAAGGGGTGCAACCAAACGCCTTCTCCAGTTGCAGGCTTTGACCTCACGGGACATTAAATGCCTGGCACGACACTGCTTCTGAACACAGTGCCTATAGAAAGTATTCATCTTGCTTGGACTTTTTCATGTTTTCTTGTTATACAGCATTGAATCACAGTGGACTTAATTTGGCACAGTGACCTCACTGAAGAAAAGAAAAGGCTCTTTAATGTCAAAGTAAATGCAGATATTTACACAGTAATCCAAAACAATTGATTTCATAAATATTCACCATCTTTAATATGACGTTAAATCATCACAGGTGCAGTCAGTTGGTTTTGGTTTTGACATCTGTGTGTAGTCACAGGTAGTAAAAAATATGCCTTTATATGGATGGTCCAGCTTCTGATTAGTCAGTATTAAGGCAGAAGATACTCCATAAAAATAAAAGGACACTCCAAGCAACTCTCTTTTCAAGTAATTGAAAAAGCACCAGGCAGGAGGTGAATACAGGAGAATCAGCAGTCACAGCTTTACTAGAGATTTGCAAAGAGAAAGCCACTGTTCACATGTCATATGACATCTCAGCTGCAGTTCGCCAGAAGTCATGTGGGAGACTTTAAAGTCGACTGGATGAAGGTTTTGGGTTCTGATGGGACCAAAATTGAGCCAAACACTGTGCGTAAACAGAAACGTGCCTTTAAAGTGCAGCGGTGGCAGCATTGTGCCGTGGAGATGCTTTTCCACAGAAGGCCTTAAACATAGAAATAAACCTAAAGGAAAACCTGGTGGTTTCACACTAGCACTTTCGATGTGCACCCGTTTTTGATTGACGTTTGATTGGTTCATTTTAATGATGTGAATGCAGTTTTCCAAACTCGGATGCACACCCATGAACCATAACTGCCAAAAAAGGGTGGTCTGGGGTATGGTTCATGTGAACTCCAGTACGGTTCACTGCTGAGATGAACACAATCGTGCTACATCGCAGAAGTGAACAAGTATTGATGACCTATGATTCGATAAAACTGTGTATGTTCTCTTTCACTTTCCTGATAACACTGTGAATCAATGCGACAAAAGACAATAGAACCCACTATATTGAATGAAGCTCTCTACACTGAATGCGGTTCAACCTAAATGACAACATTTCCAAGAGTAAACTGACGCCCCTTTCTATTTCTGACATTCTTCAAGTGTTTGCTCTACTTCTGGCATAAAGAATAAATGAATTTGCAACGGTCGCTTTGTCATGTCTAATGTAGACAGCCTTAAGCTGTTGCGGTGCAATGCAACGTGGCGTGACAACTGTCATGTTTCGGTGTAGACATGGTGTATGCGTGACTGACGCACTGCAAGCGGAGAGAATGTATATCTCATTTCTGCTTGCCTACAGCACAAATGGACTTCCACGTTCTTTAGAAAATTTATAGTACATTCGCGGCAGATAGATGTAAGTGTCATTATGTGCTAACGCTTTGGAAACAAAACCAAAGTTTAAAAAAAAAAAAGAACTACAAAAGTGATAAAAGCAGCTGTATCCATTTTGGTGCTTTCTCCTTCACAGCCATTATCTAGCAACATGGATAATCGGTAGTAGCTCGATGACGCAACCGTACCTCGGCTCGCAGAGTCCTGCACGGGTCTTGTTTGGTAAACCCTAACCCGCCCGCACCCACAGTACTTAACAGAAAACCCGACCCGTTATCCGACAGCAGCACTAATTTAATTCCGTACCCGAGCCAACCCGTTTGACATAAAAACCGCGACCCGAACTACATTAGGTAGACAAAAATTATTTATTTTCTCATGTAACATAAGCAATCAAACCAGCATCATGCATTCTGAGTTTATGCATTTAAGAAAAATAGACACGCAACCTAGGGCTGGACGATTAATCAAAAAGTAATCAAATACCGAAATTCAGAACCTCTAACCGACGTAATTTTCCCATGTCAGTTATTTTGTTTTTTTAATCCTGTTAATACTTTCCCCTTACACACTCGATTAGTTGGCCAATTATTTTTTGATTAATTGATTAATCGGATAAAAATCCTAATTTTATTTATTTTTATTTTATTAACAAAAAAACACACTATTGCACATCCTGCCCAATGTACTTCAAACAAATGTGTCAATTGAATGCTATGAAAACATACAGTGCTTAATTTGTTACACTGCCTGTCATAATAAAGAGATAACACAAATATTTTAGGAATCTTTCAAAAACTTGTTTAAAGCTACAAGTGGTATTGCCAGATATTAGGAAATAACAAACTGAAACAACTAAATAGTTTCTAAATAATATTCACACATAATATTCCAAAAAAATTAATAGTCTCTGGTGTTATTGACTGTAATTGGGCATCTGAAAAAAAAACAACTAAAACAATAATTATAATATATAATTATATTTTTTTGTGCCTTTCTTGTAAAACAGTAAAATAAAAAATTCATGGATAACAACAATAATTATATTGTAGCTTTAGAAATACTACTGTAACTAAAGAGTTTACACATACTGGTGGATTAACCATTGTAGAAACAATACTGATAGTTTAGGGCATCTGTGGCACAAACCCTACATTGGGTGGCAGATGTCTAATAACTTTGTTAAGCATTGTATATGTAAATATAGTTTAACTCTCTACAAGATAATAAAGAAACAAAAACACAAATTCAGTGTTAACCAACAGGCAAGATAAGTGTTCTGTAGGAACACACAAATTCACTCTGGACACAATCACCTCTTACTGTCATTTCTTTATCCTGTAAAAAGGCTATAAGAAACGTCTTACATTTATATTCAATTAGTTCTCCCTTTACAGATACTACTATCATAAAATACTTGAATGACATGTTGTCTTTTAAATCTAAATTTAACTTTAAACAACAGATATTTCAGCAAAATGAATATTTTTGCACTGAATATTAATAGTCTCCCTCTATACCGCGTTCCGTCTGTCTGACGCGGGTGCACGCGCCAGCGCTCATTCAGTAAAGTTTGAAGTTTAACGCAGACTGTAAGGACGAGCCTTCATGCAAAATGGAAATGCTCGCGTGAATTTGTAACATTTACAGATAAGGATATAGACGTAGAATGAACGTTTTGCGCTGAGGATGCACATGCATCTGTCAAGCGCCTGACAGGGCAAGCCATTACGCTAATGCATTAGCTTGAATCTTAAAATAAAGAGTTCTCATGTTTTGGGCAGTTTTGATCACAGCTGCTCATTCCGTTTCCTCCGCTATTTTTTAGATGTTTTTTGTCCATAGAAATGCGTTATTCAGTGCTGTAATTTGATGCGACTGGTCTTCCGACACTTTGTCAGTTGTATGTGTTTTAAGGCTTGCCAGTTTGGACATTCAAGAGATTTAAGACCATTGAATGTGTATTACATTGAGCTACTTGTGCTGATGCATTGTGGCACATGAACACTTATACAGACAGTAGCTGCACATCACGTGAAGATCGCGCGCACAGAGAGAAGCGCAGATACTCGTTGTCAACTCTCACTATCACTTCAGTTGCAGTGCGCAAACGCTGTAAACGCTATAACAACTTCAGACTGACAAGAATATTTTTCTGTGAAGTGACAAAAAGCCTAATTAAATCCTGTGCAGTTCACTGTTGTAGCATGAAAACTTCCAAGGGGGTGAATGCTTTTTGTAGGCATTATGTGTACACTAGCACTGTGTGCTATTGGACATTTGCAAAGTGAACAACATCATGACTTTGAGGATGTGTGTGCATGTAAAAAGCTGATTATATGACCAAACAATGTGTTTAATATAGTATATTTGTTAACACTAGTATATCTCGACATTGACTTATTTGGTGGTTTTAGGTGTTGTTTTTATCTGCACCATGCACGTTTTTTGGCCAAATAAAGATGTGAGTTTATGAGAAGACCACATCCACCACTTTTTCAACCTCCTTTTGCTGACTTTAAAGGTATAATTTCATTATGTAATGTTGTGTGTTTTAGGCCGCTGATGTGTTGCATATGTGATGAGCCTGTGACATGTTTTTTTCTCTGAGATTTATGATCAGTAAAACCAGGTTTAAGTATTGACTTCATCACACAATGTTCTTGATAATTTTTCACCGTGCTCAAGACTTGTCATTTTAGTCTCAAATTCTGTTTTTGAGTGTTAGATTTCCAAGTGTTATTAACTAAATGTTGCCGGGCTCAAAGTTAAAGAGCTTTGGGTCATTTATGTAAAGCCTCGTCTTTAGCTTTTGGCTTTGTGCCCAGGCCTTGCTTGCTTTCTCTGCACTTTTGCACACAGGGATATTTTGAGGCCCAGTCAAAGTACAGGAAGTCGGTATTAGCGCTCAATGCACTTCCTGTCTTGAGCTGTAGTACTATGTTACTTAGTGTCAGTGTTGCTTTGAAATCATATGACCTGCCACCTAGTGTCTCAAAGGGAAGTGTGGGCTAAGGCTTACTTCTATTTGCTGAAATGTACTTGACGTCCTGGTAAACTGGCTTCATATGTATAAATATAAATGTATAAAAGAGTTTAAAGGTTTTAAGATCTAAAACCTTTAGGTTTTAGTCTTTTATATAAACTGGGTATGTTTTTACATTTGAAATTAGTTTGTTGGATTGAATTTGCTTGGTTATGTTACAACAAGATGTTCATATGTTATGTGCTTCATTGTGACGTCCAGATCTGTGACGTGTGTCCAGATGCTTCCTGTATTTTGAGAGGAAATGAGTGAAAGTCAATGATCAGTTAGGAATTTCCATCTTGAATGAACTTGGCACATCGTCAAAGGGTTACAGGTTTTTTTCTTCTTCACCCTTGTTGCTCTGCCACTTTGTCTCTCACCTCTTTCCCCCAACAACTCCACTGTCTGTAGTGTTTGTATCAGAGGGAGCGGTGTGGTTACAATCTACAGCAGCTTTTTTCCTTTGCTTTGTGTCGTCAGAAGATTTTTGCCACACTCTTTGTAACATCCTGACAACATAAAGCATTTCTTTTTTTCTTTTTTCTTTTTTTTTTATTAGGAACTAGTTTGCAATACAGTCACATTTTTGTATGATCATTTCATTATCAGCCATAATTCTTTTTTTTTTTTAGATTTTTTAAATTTGAGTCTGGGTCAAGTCTGGGTCAGTGTTCAAAGCTCATAATCTCAAACAATTTAAAGGTAATTTTATGCAAAGTTTAAAAATGACTAAACAGGCCTGTTTTTTCTACTACACTAAAATGGAGTTCTGAACAAAAGTCTAGGAGGAACTACTTCAATCTCAAGACAAGGACATCACTTATATTACATCTCCTCAACTCAAGCTTTAGTTATGTTTATCCCTACCAATCTCTTTTTTCCTTTACCACATTCAATGATTATATGGACATATCAACCTATATGAATACACTACTGTTCAGAAGTTTGGGTTCAGTAAGATTTTTTGTAGAATGTTTAAGTATTTATTTGACACAAAAGTTTGTAACACAGTAAAAGTCTTTACTGTCACTTTTGATCAATTTATTTCTTTAAAAAAAAAATCTTACTATCCCCAAAGTTTTTAATGGTAGTGTATATTTAAATTAAATATATGTGCATAATTTAACATTAAATATTAATCTGAGTGTTGATGTTTGTTTACAGCTCTGCAGTGTGTGGACCCCGTGAAGCCCTGCGTGAACAATGCTACCTGTGTCACCTTCCACAATGGAACAGGCTACTGCAGGTAAGACAGGACAACTCTCAGATTTAAACCCCACTGTCTGAGGCTCAACGAGAACTGGAAAAAACCAGTGGCGAGACTGTTTTGCACAAAGCTGTGTTGCCTAACTTCATTTCTTCACAGCAGTAATGAAATTAGATCACCCTAAGTATTTAATATTGCCAAATCTGCTCTGCTGACAGAGTTGAAGTCCTCCCACAGTACATTGAAAAGTGTGGGTCTTTAATGATTGCTTTTTATGTGTGCGTGTGTGCTTTTGTGGTGCATTTAAAACCGTCTCTCAGTGTAGGAAAAACTATGCAAAGTGGATTTAAAAAAGACGAGTAACAGTTGGAGTGGAAAAACGGTAAAATGCATCCAATTGTTGTGGTTGCAGAGTTTAAATACACACATACACACACACACACAAGTTTCCTTCACTGTTAAATGCCGGTTCCTTTACTGCTGTTGTTCGTTGAATGCTGCTTGTGGCAGCTTGTAATTGTGCTTTTTATGCCATATGATTGAGGGTTACATTTATTGCTTTGCCCAAAATAAACACTTGCTAACAAACCTATCATGTTACATTTCTATGGGCTGTGAAACACAGAGGGACTGTTTTCCCATCATTGAATGAATCCTCTTCCTGCAATATACAGCCACAGAAACAAATTCTGCATTTCTTACTTACCTTGACAATATTTTGCACTTTGGGTTGGGGTTACAGTAAGTACTGCCGCATCTCCAGACTTAACAACCTTAAAATAACAAAGAAATTGAAACCACATCTGATGGTAAAGCTCAGCCTTGCGGTAAATCAGGACAGGAATGCACAGAAAGCTTACCTCAGCACCACACCAAAACAGAATCTTCAAAAATTATTTGAGACATTTTGGCTAGGAATTCCTTACCTTCTACGAATTAAGTGATATTTCCCAGTGTCGGTAATTTGCAACCAAAAGTTGCAACCCTCAGATTTTGACAAGAAATATTGCCAGGAAAGTGGATGAGTCAGGCCTTCAGCACAGGTTCAGATTGAGCAAGACAGATGTGATAAAACCACAGATTTATCACACTTATTGTTCATACAAATAATCCTCCACATCTACCTCAGACAGACTTTAGTGTTTTTAAAGACACTGTTAACACTATATATCAACAGTATGTTACTTAACGTTGCATTTACCCCAGGAAAGTTATCACAGTTTGTTTAGCTATAAAAAACACTAGAGAGGAGCTTATTTACTGTTAATTGTATATGTATGTTTGAATAAATTTGTCATGAAGACAAGTGCTTATGAAAACCACATTATATGCAAATGAGTTGTAGGCTATACAAACATTTCGGTTTTTATTTGTAATTATTATATCTAGAGTTGTCAAAAGTACTGAAATTTTAAAAATGTGATGCTTTGAGTGCTGTTGAGTGGATTCGTAAACACCTGATTGGCCATTGTGTTGACGCGCTCATCGGATATGTCTGTGATTGGCTACATTTATCAACGCACGGGAGCATTTGAAAGCACATGGAAGTGTTTGAATTTGAAAGCGTTTTGAAAGCGAGCATTTGAGAACAGGTGTCTATCAGTAGACTGGTCCGCAATAGATGCCTGCTTTCAAACGCTCCCTTGTGTATCCATGTAAGCGCTCGGTGAAGAGTGTCATTGATGGCTATTTACAACATTTTACAGCATTGATCATTAAAGCCAATCACAGACATATCCGATGAGCACGTCAACACAATGACCAATCAGAGGTGTTTACGAATCCGCTCAACAGCGCTCAAAGCGTCACATTTTTAAAATTTCAGTACCGACTAAGTACAGAAGTCTGTACTTTTGACAGCTCCAATCACATATATTACAAATAAATAGCAGCTGAATATAATAGTTTCGGCTTTGTTGATAATTTTAACCTCTTATAATATAGTAATGTACGGCCTACCAAATGAGAGTGTTCCCTGTATAGTTTAAAGCATTATTTGGGAGAGATTTTGTTTTACCTTCAGAATCAAAATATTGGTATCGGCAGATATCATTCTGAACAGTCGGCTATCCATATCTGCTGACAAATTTAGTATCGACAGATTTCTTGTAGGGTTGGGTGATGTCCAGCAAATTGGCATCAGATGATGTCTACAGTGAATCAAGGAATCCTGGGAATCACGATGCGGGCTCAACATCGTGATGGCATCGTCTATAGGCCCAACCCTAATATCTAGTTATTTTATTATTTAGCTTTGTATTGATTTGTTATTATAATTGTGATATCATAGCCCAGATAATTTTGTCTTTAGAGAGTTTGAGAAACATTTGAGTTCATATTGAAATCTTTGACTTTTTGATTATAGACTTTGGTATCTTGGCTAGTCTGAGAACAGTTTTGATCTCTAGGGATGAACTATCTGTACTGTATCATTTATTGGCTGATATCAAAGATTTTCTTATTCATCATTATCTGGAGATTTTTACTATTATAGTTTTTATTAATATTCGTTTAATTTTAAGATTTAGTCATTTTATTATATACTTTTGTGATTTAGCTTTAATTTATCAACCTATTTTATTTCATTTAGTTGCCAAGGCAACATTTCTAATTTAGTTTTTTTTATTAAGTTTTCTAATATTTAATTTAATTTTATTTCTACTTTTCTTCAGTTAACAAAATTATTTTAATAGTTATAGTTTTTAACAATAGCAACACTGACTGAAATTAAATCTATCTAATGCTTAATCTTAAAAAGAAAAAAACAAAAGGAACCTTAGTGTTACCAAAATCTCAGAATGAATATCCATTTTACATACTGTATATTATAATGTTGTGATGTCTAAGTTCACTTATAGCTTTTGAAATTATTGATTTTTTTTTTTTATTTATTGGCCATAACATGAAAATAATGATCATCTTATCGGTATTGGCTATATCGATGCATCTCTGTTGATCTCCTAAACTCTACCCAACTATTTGTTGAGAATCAGGAGATGTCAGTATCTCTGTTAACTCTCCATTTAATACTATCTCTGTAAAACAGTTTACACTTGTGATTGTTTCCTATCTATGGGTAAGGAGGAAAGGTGTTTGTTAAAGAGATATGATGAAACAAGAAGACTGTAGTGTCATTCACGTAATTGTGATTTGTTACGGTCGAAAATTCCCCCAAAGTTTTTTGTTAGGTTCTGCCACTTTCTGGTGTGAAAACCAAAATCTGACCTTCCCAGGCTGACATGAATCAGGCCCACCGGTCTCTGCCGGATCTGACAGCTCTAGACTCTCTACAGCTCGAGTTCTTGAATGCTTTGAAAGTTCATCTCGGCTTGACTTTGCTCGAGAATGCAGGCTTTCAGCAACCTGAAATGGCTGCCTGGGTGTGCGTGCGATCTCAAAATGGAACAGGCTGACACAAGGTACTCAGGAGTTACTAATACATTCTGTGTAGGTGAGGTGACACCCGAGAACCAAAGTCAACAAGGTGTTTTTTTTTTTTTTTTTTTTTTTTTTTTTCCCTCTGCCACTGAGAGCTCTGTACAGGAAGAGCAGTGTGACAGAGGTTGGCAGAGCAGGGTGTGTGTGAGTGGTCAGACCGGTGCGTCTGCAAGCCTCCAGCCAGGGTGTAAGAAGCAAGCTGTGTGTCACCTGTGTGTCTTTGTCATTTTTTTGTGTGTTTTATGTGCGCATGTGCACGTCTGTCTGGTTTCATATGTGTCTGTGTGTGTGTCATTGCACTTGAAAGTGAGTGGTGTAGGAGAGAGACACGTGAGGAAGCCTGCAGGATTTCCACTGCAGCACCACAGTTTAGCACATTACCTGTAGAACAAAGAAGATTCAGGTATGAATCAGGATGGTAAATAGTTAGCCAAAACCTGACCTCATGATGAAATAGTAGTGCAAATAAGTAAGTTTATCCAGTTTTCTTTAGCCACGGTGCTTTAAAGGAGATGAATTCAGAAATGCAACTCCTTAGAGAAGGTTTTAGAGTACCTCTGCTGACAGTTTGAAACTTACTGTTATTGTTAGGACACAAAAGCAACACTGTCTTCAACAGTTTTTGTTAATTCAAGTAAGTGTTCAAAAATCTTTAACTGTTGGACTGCAGTGCAAACAAAGACTGTTGCCTGAATTGTTTTTAAGCAGACTACCAAAAATTGTGTTGGTCTTTAACCGTTGGCAAGATGCGCGTTTTTTTAAAAATTGCATCACATCTCATTGTTTTTATTATTATATTTTAATCTGATAAATAAATGTAAATTATGTATTTTTAGGGCTGCTTTTTAGGTCTAAATCATACACTCTACAAACATTTGTAATTAAACTGGAAATGCTTCTCTTCAGACTTTTCTGTATTTTTTTAGGAAGAGGTCCTTCACAGAGGAATTATCATATTTGGGGGGCAAGTTTCGAAAAGAGTTCTCCTAACTAATCGATTTTTTGAAAATATGTACACTATCATTTAAATGTCTGTGGTCAGATTTTTAAAAAAAATGAAATTAATATTTTTATTCAGCAAGGACACATTAAATTAATCAAAGTGACAATAAACAAGTTAAAGGTCCCATTCTTCGTGATCCCATGTTTCAAACTTTAGTTAGTGTGTAATGTTGTTGTTAGAGTATAAATAAAATCTGTAAAATTTTAAAGCTCAAAGTTCAATGCCAAGCGAGATAATTTATTTAACAGAAGTCGCCTACATCGAACGGCCAGTTTGGACTACATCCCTCTACTTCCTTCTTTAATGACGTCACTAAAACAGTTTTTTGACTAACCTCCGCCCACAGGAATACACAAGAGTTGCGTTTGTAGAGTGTGTTTGTCGCCATGTCGTCGAAACGCTGTTATTTTCATCCCGCAGTCCAATCACCGGGTCTGATTCCGGCTCAAATTGATAGGGTAAAATTAAGTGAAGTTCACAACGTAATTTCGGGAGGAGTGAACCCATCTAATCTTTAAATTAGTGAAACTCAAACATAATCTCAAGAGGAGGGAACCCTAATCTTTCAATTACATCCAGAGCATATAAGCAGCTACTCACCCTGCTCTGGCATCAGTTGTTTCGATATCCCTCCACCTCCCCAACTCCACCACATAAATTAAGCATCTCATCTATCGTACTCCTCTTTCATGCAATAGTAGTCCCTGGGGGGTATATCCAAGCTCGAGTTGAAGCTGCTTCCTCGAGCCCCTCCACAGCGGACAGCAAGCCAAATACGCTTAACCTTATTAGCTTAAAGATTTTATGAGGAAACGAACTCGTGAAAGACATGTTTACAATAACACTGAGCGCATGCATCTCCACGTTATGGTAAGAGGCGTGACTTTTCCGGGCACGGTGCGCTCAGAGCTGTCGAATCACAACACAGGAACCGCTGGCACAATCAGAACTCGTTACGTATTTCTGAAGGAGGGACTTCATAGAACAAGGAAGTCATCAGCCCGTGTTTATGACAGTGGAAACAGCGGTATACAGATAAGTAAATTATGTGAAAAATACTGTTTTTTTTTACACGCGAAACATGAACACATGTTATATTGCACACTATAAACACAATCAAAGCTTCAAAAAACCACGAAAAACGGGACCTTTAAGACCCTTTCACACTGAACGCGACACGATAAAGTGAAGCGATTTGCAGACGAATGGTGCTTTCACACCGAACACAAAATGATTGATCGTCTCTGGCTAATTTATGCCTGCTTGATAGGTGGCGCTGACAGAGATTGCATTTTTCCTTGTGTATGTATCTCGTAGGTTTTTCCATTTGGCTTTGACTTCATCTGCTGCACAACATACAACAGTAAATTTAGATAAATAAAGTTCGGTACTAGAAACACAAACTGTATATAATGCTTACGAGACCTTACAGGAATTCTTTTGATCAAATACATCATAAAATATAATCGCAGCTGGGGAACAGGTGCATTAGAGCAACAATTAGCATCAAGCTACATATCACAATTTATGAGTTTATTACTGTTTTTGCTCAAAACTTACTTTAAACCATCATCAAGTGCTTGTAATAACTTCCGATTGTGATCTAAAGTGGATTTTGATTATATAATGGGCAGACATGCATTACTTGAGGTGTTTTATAATGGACTGAACGTTACACCTGCTTAGGTGTAAATGTAAATTTCTCATCTTTTATTGTAATAAAAATTCCCAGAGCCGCATAAAAAACACATATAAATCATATATTGTCGTAATCACAATTTAATCAAATTTGGCTTCATGTTTCATTTGTAGAAATGTTTCTCTCAGTTGTTTATGCACAAAACTCAGAACAAGAGAGTATACAGGATGCCGTCATCCGTAAAGACTGGAGTTATGATCACGTGATATGATTGTCAGATCTAGACAGAATTAGCACTTTCTGACTAATAACACATGTGCACCCAGAGAAAAACAGGCAGACAGTGCTCTGCTCGTTTCAAGCTCTTCAGATCTCATAATTTAGTAGAAAATGAATAGAAATTATATTCTGTATAAAGAATACATGTGAGAATAAATCTGTTCTGAGACACTAATGATAACAAGAACTCAATATCCATTCTCTTCTCTCTTCTGGAAAACTTCTTCAGTGTTTGCACTGGTTTTCAAAACAGCGCCACCAACCTCGCCTTCGTGCAACAGCAGTGACTCCGGGCAAATGATCTAAAGCTCAAATCTAATTGGATGGCCCAAACCTATGACACTGAAAACTGGAGTAATGGCTTCTGAAAATTCAGCTTTGCCATTACTGGAATAAATTAGATTTTAACATATATTCAAATAGAAATTAGTTATTTTAAATTGTAACAATTTTTCAGAATATTAGTGTTTTTACTGTATTTTAATTAAATAAGTGCAGCCCTTGTGAGGATAAAAGACTTAATTGAAAAACATTTTAAAAATCTTTCTGACCACAAACTTTGGAACAGTAGTGTCTTTTTGCACATTCCTATCTAAAACAAAGAAGCAAGATTCTAGGCCCGGATCAAGTCAAGGATTTTGCAACTTGCAAATGGATCTGCACTGATCTGAGCCAAAATGAGTGAGTTAGCAGTAAGAGAATAGCTGTGTGTGTGTGTGTGTGTGTGTGTGTGTGTGTGTGTGTGTTTTGAGAGCAGAAGTGAGACTTGAATACCTGAGCTTACTACCTCTCTCTGCCCAGAATCTTATTTTCCCTCCTCCACATCAAACAAGATCTCTTTGTCTTGGCCTGCGTAAGGGGTGCAAACTTATTAATTTTTTACCCCTCACTTCCTTCCCCCCTCCCTTTAGCCATTCCTCCCCCTCTCGGTCGGAAGGGAGAGAGTGGAGTCAGCTTGGCGTTTGTTTGATCTGACAGGTAGAATGTGCCTGCAGGGAGAGGGGAGCAGTATGGAGATGTCTTTTAGCACTCAAGAGGGTGAAATTGGAGATGTGTCTGCCTGCTGGTGAGAGATAGAGGTAGAAAGAGAGATTACCCTGTCAATACCACTCTCTGTCAATCATCTCTCTATCTCACAGTACTCTGTTCCTTTATGACCATTTTCAAGTTTTTTTTTTTGCCTTCTTTTCTCATTGTTACTTCATCTCTCTCTCTTTTTTAATCTTTGAGCAATATCATCCCTTATTTTAACGTGCTGTATTGTTCTTTTTTTTTAATGTACCCTCCTTTCACCCCAGTCCTTCTTTCACCTCTCTCTCTTTCTGTCTCTCTATGTGCCTACAGGCTGGACTGATTTGTTTCAAAGCCACATTCAAAGTGTAATGGCCTCAGGAAGAGCGTCTGCCAACCAGAAGCTCTAGTCATAAAAGAGAGACACAGAAAGAGAGAGAGAGAGTGTAGGCGCTTCAGGAACATGTACCCAATTCTGTATATAACACTCAAGCTAAAGTCAACAACTCAGCTGTGTGTGAAGAGTGGCAAGGAGAGGCCGTGATTTACTCAAACACCCCCATGCGCACGTTTAGCTAGCTGACCTATCTAAAGTGAGGACATGGCGTAAACTTTGTATTTTTTGTATTTGTTTTTATATAAGCACAGTACAATATCAGTATTTTGCAAATTTTGATACCTTGCCTGGGTGACAATTTGCTTCTATTTATTGTTGAATATGATTTTCTTTAAATGTTTTGGATGTTTGACAAAATTTGTGCTTTATGTATGGCGGGAATTGAATTGCCATTGAAGCTCAACAAGAAGTAAATTGTATTTTTATGCTTAAATATATATATATGCAAATTAAATGCAAATTATTGACATTAACATTTTTTAAGTTTTTGATTTAAAAATAGCACAAAACAAATTAATGTCTAAGTTTTGAGTTTAGCTTAGTGATGAATATCTGAAATAATTAAAAAAAATAATTAATACAAAATAAATAAATGCATTTTGAAGTGAAATCAAAACATCTTTTTTTCTTTTAGGGTGTCTTTTAGGGTGTTTTATCAGGTTTGTGTGACTTCTGAGAAAATTTTTGTCCCCTAAGTATAGTTGAGTGAACTTATACACATGAACTTATAGTTTACAATTATATTTATTCATTTGACAGACACTTTGATCCAAAGCAACTTTGCAGCATTACTAGTGCCTTGTTTACCACTTGAGCTACAGGAGCAGTTAAACAGTTTGTATGTCGTGTACTCTCTGCCTTATCCCAAATATCCACAAGAACTCAATTATATTAAAAAAAATGTTTAATAAAAGTTTATCACACAGTAAACATGCTACCTCTTTCTTTCTCTCATCTTTTTGCTCAGGTTGCTACTAAGATAGAGCTTATTAAAGGATTAGTTTACTTCAGAATTAAAATTTCCTGATAATTTACTCACCCCCATGCCATCCAAGATGTTTATGTCTTTCTTTCTTCAGTCGAAAAGAAATTAAGGTTTTTGGGGAAAACTTCCAGGATTTTTCTTCATATAGTGGACTTCAACAGGGTTCAATGGGTTGAAGGTTCAAATTGCAGTTTCATTGCAGCTTCAAAGGGCTCTACACGATCCCAGCTGAGGAATAAGGGTTTTATCTAGCGAAGCAATTGGTCATTTTCTAAAAAAAATAAAAATGCTCATCTTGCACTAGCTCTCCGATGCGCCACGCATTATGTAATCATGTTGGAAAGAGATTATGCAAAAGTACAGAGCAAGAGTTTACAAAGCGAACGGCCTTTACAAATAAAGGTAAAACAGCGATGTTGGACGATTTTGAAGTTGGAGGAAAAATTAGATGGGGTTTTTCACCCTACCACGGTACTTCTGCCTACATCACGCATGACCTTTCTAACGTGATTACGTAATGCGTGGCGCATTGCAGAGCTAGTGCAAGATGAGGATTTGTGGTTAAAAAGTATATATATTTTTTATTTTATTTTGTTTAGAAAATGACTGTTTCACTAGATAAGACCCTTATTCCTTGTCTGGGATTGTGTAAGATACATTGAAACTGCAATTTGGACCTTCAATCCATTGAACTCTGTTGAAGTCTACTATATGGAGAAAAATCCTGGAATGTTTTCCACAAAAACCTTAATTTCTTTTTGACTGAAGAAAGAAAGACATAAACATCTTGGATGACATGTGGGTGCGTAAATTACCAGCAAATTTTAATTTTGAAGTAAACTAATTCTTTAAATATAGTTTGATTTCCTGTAGTAGTCTGAGGCCTCACTATATGTGTAAGTGTGAACGTAAGTACGTGTTAGAACCACACTCTGGTATGAAACATTTTATCATGAGAGAAAGTTTCTTTATCCTTGCCAACTATTATAAAAGAACAACTGCTGCAGGCCAGAAGGGGCCGTCCCATGTCAAGCTGAACCTGAGTGTATTGAAAACATTCTCACAAATTCTCACAAATGTTTCCTATTGCTGGAGGCCTCTCACAATAGTGGGAAATGTGGCAACCAGGCCCTAAACCCACGACACACTGTGCTGACAAGTAGAGCTGAGTGACAGAAAGATGACATGATTATTAGTACAATGGCGCACACACAAACGCACACACAAACACACACATTGGGGTGTTAACATTGCTAAGGTTTTAGGTTACCCAGCATACAGGTTTGACTGTGATTTCTTGACTTTTTTGTAGTATTTCCTAAGTAACTGTCGTACTGGGGTGGAGGGAGATTTGTAATGATTAAGAATCCGAGTTTCAGACACAAAGGTTGCGAGTTCAATCCTGAGCAGGGACCTTATCAGCATTCTGTCTTTGAGAACGGTGCTTAACCCTACGTTGCTCCAGGGGATCCGACCCTACAATTACAGCACCACGAGGCTCTTGGAATGAGAGCCCTCTGGTAAATGGCAAGCAATTAACTAACTAACTGCTCTGAGAGTTAAAGTGTGTTAGCATTCCAGTGCATGAAGTTTCCTAAAAAGTATAGTGTAGGAGTTTTTCATCCATGGATACCTGGGGTTTTCTGTTATCGAAATTCAAAACAAACATTTGCATTCTCCTCAGCTACTCACCGAATAAACTAATAAGTAAGATTAAACCATTTGCAAATATTTGGAGGTCACATGACTTTCTAAATTTGGCATGTTAAATGTTTCCATCTGTTAAACTAATGATGGTTAGTCAGCTCTTTTTGGTAAAGCCATCATTGTATACATGGGCGTGTTGTTGACCCCATAACCTCTAGGGGATGTATAAAGACCACCTTTCCTGTCATCTAGAGCAAAGACTTCTGGGTAATTGCAGATAATTATCTTTTATTTTGGGGAAACCGGTGTTAAACTTTTTTTTCTTTTTATGTCTGAAAACATTAGCTTGATACATTAGTTCTGTCCTGAATCTTGTTTTGATCAAGCTAGTTTTCCTTATTTTCTAATTTAATTTTTAAGGAATTTTTATGTTTTAAGATTTTAAAATGTTTTATTGTAATTTGACATTTTTATATTTGTATTACTTTTTTATTATATATTCTTTTAGATTGTTAGTTTTTAAGTATTATTAAAATAATTACATTTATTCATATATTACATTTAAATTGGCCCATTAATTAGTGTTCTTTGCCTATTGCAGCTGTGGATTTGTACAGCCAAGTTTTGTTAAGTCCAGATTTGTTCAGTGTGTGTTTTGGAGCTCAGACTTTACACTAGGACAATGAAGCTTTTCATCAAAGCACAGACGAAAATGGTACAGTAACTGAGTAAAGTGAAAAGAAAGAGACCATAGAAGAGAGCAGGAAAAGAAAGAGCGAGGAAGGAAGAGTATATTAAGGAGGAGTATATAAAGAGCAGAGAACCCTCTTTTCAGTGAGACATGCTGTTTTGAGATCAGATTTATAGCACATATGTACTTGAAGTCATGCTCAGTCTTACCACAGCACTTCTGCCTACTCCACCCTGCCCTCCACTTTTTTTTGTTTCTCCCTACTTCTTTAAAAAATGGGAGAAAGGAGAAACAAAACTTTGCTTTTACTTGTTTTCTTTCTTTCTTTCTTTCTTTCTTTCTTTCTTTCTTTCTTTCTTTCTTTCTTTCTTTCTTTCTTTCTTTCTTTCTTTCTTTCTTTCTTTCTTTCTTTCTTTCTTTCTTTCTTTCTTTCTTTCTTTCTTTCTTTCTTTCTTTCTTTCTTTCTTTCTTTCTTTCTTTCCCTTTCTAGTCCCTCTCTGTTGTTCAGCCCTCCTTGTCTGTGTTACTCTTTTCATTTTGCACCCCTCCCCCTGCCTCTGCTCTTTTTCCCTCTGTTTTTCCTGTGGTCGTTTGGCTTTCTAGCGAAAATTAGAGAAAGCCAAGGATGTAGAGGAGGGCCGACTGCTTCTATAAATATGGCTAGCTCTTCCTCAAGAAAGAAGGGAGCAAGGATTGGAAGGAGCATTTTAGTTACATTTTGTGTATGGGGTGAAAATTGTTAAATTTCCCCCACTCTTGGTGGAAACCCACTCGACCCTCGGCTGGTTTAGATTAGATAGTACCGTGGGGGTGGGGAACAAACTCCAAGGTGACGTTTTTTGCACGAGGAAGTGAGTGGGTTGAAATCAAATTCTTGATAAGGTGCCTCATAAAAATATGAGCTAGAAAGAGTTTTCCCCCACCCAATCACCCCAGGCCCCGTGGATGGGACATGAAGAGGTCAGTGAGCCAGAGAGAGAGGAGCGCTAATATGAACCATCTGTAGAAATCTGACACCTCGGGAGAAAGAGCGAGAAAGAGGGGGAGACAGAGGAAGGGAGAGAGAAAAATGCATGAAGGATAACAAAGAAACCTATAGATGAGTTTAGCTGCCAGAGCCATTATTTTGTAGACTTTTGGTTTTTAGATTTGCAGTCTGTGAATGTTTGTGTATATAAATCACCATGACTGTCATAAATAAAGTAACAAAAGTCATTTATTATTAGGGCTTGGTAAAAAAAATATTAATTTCTCGATTTTAATCGATTCTCATTTTTATGACTCGATATTGATTGTTAAATCCCAAGAATCAATCTTTTAGTCTATACTGTTTTCTGTTGATAAATGAACAGAACATTGTAGCGTGCCTCCCATCCAATAAATCGCAGTAAACTCTGTGCTTTGTTACTTTTGAAAACAAAGTCTCAGATGTCAATTTCTGTTTTATTACAAAATTCAGACAATAAATACTGTTTTGGTGTGACATGATAGATCGCTGTAGTGCCTTAGTTCAAGCCGAAGCGGCAGCGCAGTGCACATGTGAATGGACCACACTCTTTCGCTTTACTACTGGTTACGGCACAAAATGAACATGAATGAACATCAGAATGGATGTTTAAAAATACAGTAGAACTTACCAAATCTGTATCATGTCACATGTAATCTATTATAATTTATTATGTTTAAAACCAGGCCTGTAATACCTATGACCTTTGAGAACACAGATTGTGGTCTGATCAAGCTTTTCCCTGGTGAAATCAAAGGGGAGATAAAGCGAAAATCCCTCCATATCTTTGAATAGTATAAAGTGACACAACTGTCTGAAAGAGGCCTGTTCCCCTGAGTCCAGGCTGTTTGCTTGCGCCGGGTTTAAGTGTGTTTGTTGTTGTTTGAGTGTCAGCACCGCTGTGATCTCGTGACCAGAGGGTCGCTGTGGGTGTATTCTTACTCCGAGCACAAACTCACACACACACAGCTGGACAACAGAGCAAAATCACACTTCTGCTGTCTGACCAGATGCAGGCTGTTGAGTTTAATGCCATTCTTTCACCCTATTTTATGGTGGAGAATGCAGCCTTACAAATATACACAAGATGGGAAGGAACAAAATGCATGAAGGATAACAAACAGACTTATTTAAGTATGGTGTAAAGATTTGAAATTCTGTATTTGTGTCCAAATTTAACACCACCATGCACAAATGCTAGGAAATATTTGCCCTTTCAAGTAAATTTGAGAAAAAATCTGCCAAGTAAATATGTTACTATCCAGTTGGATGGCAACTTTATATAAAAAATGGCAACATTCATTTTAAGACCAATAGTCTGACCCACATCAAAGACCAAAAAACTTTCTACTTAAAAAAATCATTTATCAGACTTAATATTTCTAGGTTGCCACAAGTTTACCATCCTAAGAACTTCATGTGTTGACTCATGTAAAAGATTCATTGCCTAACACCACCAAAATGAAAATATGAGGAACAAAATCACAATGTTTATCATGCTTTTGCATTGTTTTTCACTAATATGTAAGCAAATTTGTCCTGTTGTCATTGAGACAAAATTATTTTTTTGATGAAAATATTGAAAAATACTGTCTCATGGCAGATGTACATTTATGACCTGTACACTTTCTCATTTCGCCCACCATTGTTTAATTTTGTACCGTGTGTGGTCGAAAGAAATTTGCAGTGATCCTGAGTTAAGACTTCAGCTGCAACAGTTTGTATGTGTGTGTTCTGTGTATGATCGTAGGAGACGTGCTTTGGGAAACGAGTTGTTTGTAATCTCAAGTAAGTGTGTATATGCAATCATACGGGCGCGACTACACACACACACGCACACACATACATAAAGGCGCTTCTTTTATCCCTCATCTGTGTTACCTGACCGTCCTCTGGGAGACCGGCACCTGCATGGCAGCAGGCCGCTGTGTGTCACAAACAGGCTTTACACGGCACTGATTTAATGTTAATAAGAACATTTTTCACATTTCTTTCTTTGCCCTATCTCTCTCACTCTCTTTCAATCAAACTCTCTTTTTTGGAAGTCTATATCTGTGAATTCACTCGACAATGACAGTTAAACATTAGCAAGATCTAAAAAGGTCAGAGAGAGAGAGAGAGAGAGAGAGAAAGAAAGAGGGATAGGGAGTGGTGGGGGTCGAAAGGATAGAGAGAAAGAAACAGAAGGGCAGACAAGGTTTTTTTCCCCTCAATCGTATTTTGCAATCATGTAATTTCCTCTTTGTGAGTGCTGGTCATGTGCTGAAATCTCTGGAGAACTGCAGTGAGGAGGCGGAGGAGAAATGTGTCTCACTGTCTCATGACGAATGATATGAAACTCATTCTGTATGGTTTAAAATCTACTATTGCCCTCATTCTGTTCTCATTGTAGCATCACATCCAATGTGGCATCTCAAGAACTTAGAAAAACAACATGAAACAGCATCTGCAAAGCATAAATAGCATCAGTTTTTTTTTTGGTCTTTAACAAACTGTATTGACTTTATTGTGCTCCTACACTCCTACATTTTTATTTCTGAAACAGTTATGCAGAGAAAAACAAATACCCATAGTAAAATTTTAGATACCACGTCTCATTTGCACAAACTCAGGTTGTATAGCGGCACCAAAATGCAAACATTGAACTCAATGCAAATCTGCAATAATTGTTTTTCTTGCTACAGGCCTTCTTCAACAGGCTCTAATGGTTTTTCATTAACATTTATGCAAGTGCCAGTGTTTTGTTGTATGTGTTTGAAATACTTCAATTATAATTCAGTTCCACATTTATTTTTTTAAAAGGTTGCAATGGATGCCATCATGATAAGGCACGATTCTTGAGCAAGATTTTTACACCATGCATACAGCAGTATAAAATACTGTGTGTCCTCTCATAGGGCTGGACAATTAATTGAAAAGTAATCGAAACTGAAATTCTGAACCTCTAACCGACGTAATTTTCCCATGTCGGTTATTTCGTTTTTTTTAATCCTGTTAATACTTCCCCCTTAAAAACATACTACCGCGTGTGTAGCTACATGACTCTGCCCCGTCCAGTCAGTGGCATAAAAGCAACACGGAGGTGAATACTGGTTCAACACTTAGCGAAGACGCGAGGCTCACCGCTCGCGCGCCATACCTAAACTTTGTCACTTGTATTTGTTTTAAGGTTTGGACATTCATGCGATTTTAGACGATTGGATGTATATTAATTCGAGCTACCGTGCTCGCGCAGCTGCAGTGTGGCACGAACACTCAAACAAATAGTAGCTGCACAAAACGTGAAGATCGCGTGCACAGAGGAACAGAAACTAGCTGTCAGCACTGTCCTGTGATTTATCACTAAAGTAGCTTAGAAACTCAAAACTTATTATAGCATATATTTTTCTACTTTTGAAGGAACTATTTACAACCCACAGCTTCACAATTAATAGAAAAACGGTAAGACTAATTCACACGCAATCGCTCTCATTACGTACTGGTACTGTGCTATCTGATTTACAACGAGCAGAAATTTGTAAGAAATGTTACAAACCATAGATAAAATAACTTCTGAAAGTGAGCTGTTATGTCAGATCACTCTTTCAATAGGAAAAAATATACCAACTTTAATAGTCAATCATATTTACATTACAAACATTTTCAGTGAACTATGAGGGCAAAAAAACAAAAAAAAAACAGAAACAAAATAATCGTTCATTAATCGTAATCGAGGTAAAATGTTCAATTAATCGAGGTTTTGATTTTAGGTCATAATCGTCCAGCCCTATCCTATCATGTTGCATGACTCATCTCAAAACGATTTAATTAGACCATAAATGAATCTCTTGCAGACCCTGAATAATAGTTTCTGTGTGTGTTTCAGGTGTGCTCCTGGTTTCTTAGGCGAGTACTGTCAGCACAAGGACCCTTGTTATGTGGGATATTGTGTAAATGGAGGAGAGTGCACCGTGAGCGTGGCTGGTGTACCTGGGAGTCCCAGCTGCGACTGTCCTCTGGGCTTCACGGGCCAGCGCTGTGAGATCCAGAAAAACTCCACCTGCTACCCCAACAACCCTTGCATCAATGGGGGGAAGTGCAGGCTTCTCCCTAACGACCAGTACAAATGCACGTGTGAGCGCGGATGGACAGGTCAGATCTCTCTTGCTTCCCATCACTGTTGGTCTCTTTTTTTTCTCTCTGAGACCCTGGTTGTGTGTCTAGACAGCATTTTTGGGCATGTAGGATCTGAACATTCAAATGTGTCTATGCCCAAAAATGGCAGCTTTTTCTTTTTTTTTCTTTTCTTTTCTTTTCTTTTCTTTTCTTTTCTTTTCTTTTCTTAAAAACAAAAATTAACTATTTTTAGAATGGTATGAAACTCGCATATTGACGATTTTGTTGTTGTTTTTGTTCTACGTTCTACATTATCTTCTCAGGTCAGCATTGTGAGCAAGAGGACACATGTCTGTCTAGCCCATGTGCCAACGGTGGTAACTGCCATGCTATGCCGAACAACGGATTCTATTGTACCTGTCCTCTTGGTTACCAAGGTCCCCATTGTCTCAATGACACAGATGAGTGTGCCATCTCCCCACCTCTGTGCCAGAACAGAGGCACATGTCTGAACACCCCAGGTTCATATCGATGCAACTGCCAACCCGGCTTTACCGGCCCCCACTGCGAGAACGTTTACGTGCCTTGCTTTCCATCCCCCTGCCTCAATGGTGGAACCTGTCGACCGATGACGGACACAACTTATGTCTGCCACTGTCTGCCAGGTTAGTTCTCTCATAAAGGAAATGTATAGCTATTTTGATCATAGCAAAAAAAAATTACGGGATTTGAACAGAAGCTAAAATTATTAAAATGGAACTGAAACATGTTACTCAGGCATACCACAGCTCACCAGATTATATTTGCGTCCACTTGGAGCTGAGCCAGACAGACCAGTGTCTGATAAGATTTTACCACAGCAGTGGTGAAATGGGCGATAGTAGGAGTTCCAGTCACTTCACTACTGAGCTAGACACCCTTGGTTAAGCTCCCTAGTTACTGTTAAAGGGTTAGTTCACCCCCAAAAAACACTTGATTCATATGGATTAGTTTTAAGATCTCTTTCAGTTGCAAAGGCGGTCTATGGAAAGAAATCAGACAGCATTCTGTCATCAAAAAGATCTTCATTTGTGTTCTGAAGTTGAACAAAAGTCTTACGGGTGTGGAACGACATGAGGGTGAGAAATTAATGATTGAATTTTCATTTTGGGGTGAACTAACCCTTTAAGTCTAGTTACTAGTTAGAGTCTTACTAATGCTTGTTGAGAAGCAATCAGCTAGATCGAGTTACTTCAGGAATTATTAAATAACATAGAAATATACTATACAATGTGTATTTTTGAGGATAAAAAAACTGGGAAAAATGTTTTAGTTATTTATTCAAGTAATTTTTTATTATTAACAAATTGTTTAATTGCAGTGTACATAACAACAGCAACAAAAATAAATATATTTGTAAATATGTGTGACATTACCATTCAAAAGTCAACAAGGATGCATAAAATTGATCAAAAGTGACATTTTTCTATTTAAAATAAATGCTGTTTTATTCTTTATTCATCAAAGAATCCTCACAAAAAGTGCCACAGTTTCCACAAAAATTTAAGTAGCAAAACTGTTTTCAATATTGATAATAATAAGAATTGTTTCTTGAGCACCAAATCAGTTATTTTAACCAATAACCAAAATAGTTATTTTAAATTGTAAAAATATTTCACAATACTACTGTTTTTACTGTATTTTTGATCAAATAAATATCAGATGCTGGTTGTATCTGTATTTGTTGGGGACTACAACACAGAGATAACTTTAAATGAACTTTAGCATTTTAAGAGAGCGGTGCTAGCAAAACACAGCAACAGGCCAAAACTCCTCTCTCACCTCAGGCAGCGAACACGAGCCGTGAGAAATGTCTGTTCGTGCTTTAAAGTTGAGTAATTATGTTTAATAATGCCAAAGCGAGACAGAGCACCTTTGTGTTACCGATACTTAGGATTGAGAGTGAGTTGTTGAGGAAATTTTCTCTCTGATTTTCCTGTAATCAGGTTTTAATGGAACAAACTGTGAGGTGAACATTGATGATTGTCCAAATCACCGCTGTCAGAATGGAGCCACATGCATGGATGGAGTGAACACCTACAACTGCCAGTGCCCACCTGAATGGACTGGTATAGAAATAGCTTTTTATTCTGTTTGTGTTTTTTTATGCACGTTTGTTTCCTTTTGTTCACTTTTCCAGTAGTAGAAATGACTCACAGATGTTGATTCATGTACAGAAACCTATTCTTTTTAATGATTCAATCAAACTGATTCATGTTTATTCACTAATTCATTGTAAAATTTGACACAGTCTGAAACTGGTCAGTTGTTTTTGGATCAGGTTGATGAAACAAACCAATTCAAAGAAACGATTCTTATAACAACTCAAACTTTTCAATGCTGGTCAGAACCTTTGGTCAGCATCCTTTAAAATGTCCTATTGAAATTGAGACCTTTTTGTTTCCAGGTCAGTTTTGCACCGATGACGTGGATGAATGCAGACTGCAGCCCAACACCTGTCAGAACGGAGGCACATGCAGTAACACGCGCAACGGCTACAACTGTGTATGTGTGAACGGCTGGAGCGGCCCTGACTGCTCCGAAAACATTGATGACTGTGCAGCTGAGCCCTGCACTGCCGGCTCCACTTGCATCGACCGTGTGGCTTCCTTCGTTTGCAGCTGCCCTCCCGGCAAGACTGGTCAGTAAAAACAACCACACAGCCTAAAAATGGCCGCACATATACTCTTGGGAACTTTGTCTCTTACACCAAATTGCAAAAAACATACAAGGTTTTATATTGAAATGATCTATCTCTATGAAAACTATGAAAAATAATCTGTTCAAATCTTGTTCACTAAAGTAGTACACTAAAAACATTTAAAATCACTTGGCGATTATTTCAATTCTCAAGGTTTGCTGTGCCACATTGATGATGCCTGCACCAGTAACCCTTGTAAGATGGGAGCTCAATGTGACACGAACCCCGTCAATGGCAAGTTCAATTGTAACTGCCCCTCTGGGTACAAGGGCAGCACGTGTGCAGAGGATATCGACGAGTGTGTCATCGGTGAGGAAATTCTCCTTTTCTCTGTCTGTCTGTGTTGCTTTGTGTGTCTTAATTTCTCATTTTTTCCCCCTTCATACACTTATTACAGTGTTTTAAGCATTTCATATCTTGCCTAAACTTTCTCACTTTTTTTGATCCATCAGGGCCAAACCCATGTGAGCATGGTGGCTCGTGTAAGAACACAGAGGGCTCGTTCAGCTGTAACTGCGCTCCGGGTTACAACGGCCCACGCTGTGAGCAGGACATCAATGAATGTGGCTCCAACCCCTGCCAGAATGATGCCACCTGCTTGGACCAAATTGGAGATTACAACTGCATCTGTATGCCAGGTACTTGAGCACACACTCACACACACTGTAATCAGGTGCATGATGACACTGTTTTGGCTCCATGTCCTCATATTCATCTAGTGACTGTATGTGTGTGTGTGTGTTTCCTCCCGTAGGCTTTGTTGGATCGCACTGTGAGATTGACATTGATGAGTGTGCCAGCTCGCCTTGTCTCAATAACGGTAAATGTCTAGACCAGGTCAGCCGGTTCGTCTGTGAGTGTCCTCAAGGTGAGTACAATAATTGGTGCATTGAAGCTTTTTGACTCGAATAGCCCATGTTGTCTAATACAATATTTGAAGGCCACCATATGATTTATGAGGCTTTTCTGCTGTAATTATGACAAAGCTGGCAACTTTTTTTTTATTAACAGAAACTAGGATTGTTGATATAGTTAAATGAATTTACCATGATTCATTTTGTGATTCCAGAAGTTTCAAGAACTGCATGTACTTTCAATAATAACAATATTTATAGAAGGGAAAGGGGAAAAAAGAAATGTGATTTCAGTTTACCTCATGATTGCAAATTTCCTTTGGCATTTTAACTCCGTTAGATAATTTATCAACAATATTAATATTACTTGAACTGCTAAATATTAAGTAGCACAACTTTTTGGATGTTGAAAATTTGCCAATATATTAAAATAGAAAACGACTATTTTAAATTGTAATATGTCACATTTAAATTGTAATAATATCACAATATTACTGTCTTATTGTATTTTTGATCAAACGAACATAAGAATGAATGGGTAACACTTTAGTTTAGTGTCCAGTTCTCAGTATTAACTAGTTGCTTATTACCATGCATATTATTAGAATATTGGCTGTTTATTAGTAATTCTAAAGCATATTAATGCCTTATTCTGCATGAAAATATTCGACATCCTTAATCCTACCCAATACCTAATCTTAACAACTAACTTACTAATTATTAATAAGCAGCAATTAGCAGTTTGAGGCAAAAGTCGTAGTTAATAGTTAGTTAATAGTGAGAATTGGACCCTAAACTAAAGTGTGACCGAATTAACGTTATTACAAAAAAACATTGTTATTAACACCAAACATTAGAATATTACTAACACCAAACATTTGAATGATAGGGTGTCTTATTTTTTTTAATATATTAATAATACTAATTATATGAATAATAAAATATAATTGTAAATCATTTTAGATAATCCTGTGGGCCGCTTGGAAGTTTACTGAGGCCCTCTATTGGACCCTGACCCTCTGGTTAAGAGCAACTGGCCATAGATTTTATTGCCAGTATGGCAAACAAGATGTCTGTCTAATTTGACAAAGATTCTAGAGGGGAAATGTTTGTTTATAAATTGCATCAGTGCAAAATGAATCATATCATGATGAGTTGTATGTGAGGAACTCTTGTGTGCTAGGTACTCTTCTTTGAGACTGAATATGAGTTTTTTTGACCACAGGCTTCACTGGGGAAATGTGTCAAGTTGACATTGATGAGTGTGCCAGCACGCCGTGCCATAATGGGGCCAAGTGTCTCGACCGTCCTAACGGCTATGAGTGTGTATGTGCTGAAGGTAACATTAAAAACTCTTTTGAAAAAATCTTCATCCTACACTGTGACCAAAAAGGGGAAGGATAGACAAAGCATTAACAGCACAATTTTCCAATGCACATTATTTATATATATAAATTAATAACTAAACTGCATAATTCATATATGTTAGTGTTATTCATTAGTTCATTCAAGTTCTCACAGATCTGAGCTTATTGTACTAATTTCTTGTCTTGTATGCTGTTCTGTCTAGGTTTCACAGGGCTATTGTGTTTGGATAACATTAACGACTGTGAACCTAAACCCTGTCACCATGGCGATTGTGTAGACGGAATTGCTACCTTCATCTGCAAGTGTCACCCAGGTTACATGGGCCCCATCTGCAGCGAGCAGATACGCGAGTGCCAAAGTGACCCCTGCCAAAACAGAGGACGCTGTGTTGACCTGGTCAACATGTACCAGTGCAACTGCCAGCCGGGCACCTCAGGTGGGTCTCACACTTGATCTTTACATCTCACAGACTCCATATACACAGGGGCCATATAGTACACATTTGAAGCATTTTATTTTTTTGTCTAATTATAACAGCAAATTTTTTTGTTGCAAAATCTAGTCTTAATTTAGTATACCGTGAATATTATCCACCCTTTACAATTACAGAGGCTTATTTTTGTCACTGTACCTTTGTACCTTTGAGATGTCTGCTTGACCTCTGATCGGCTAATATCTATGTAAAGTATGTAATAACTTATGTGTCACATTCTGATGTGCTCAAGCCTCTGGCATCAATAACAAGTTAACTTATGAATGAACCAATTTTGTTTAATTTCCGTTAAGTGGTCTGGGCATACTGAGTACAGAGCTATGTGTTGTGAGTGTTAGAGTATGTCTGCATAGTGCATCAAACTCCTTTATTTGAAAATCCTGTTTCCCTCAGTTATGCTGTCTGACAGACAAAACGAAGCTCATTAAACCCCTCTGCTGGACACTTACTCTTACTACACACACTACACACACACAAAAACAGCTTTACACAGACTTATAAACTGGATTAGTTTTATTTACCTGCCTGCATTTCCTTTGACCAATTTTATTATTTGCCATAGGTGTGAACTGTGAGATTAACCAAGATGACTGTGCCAGTAATCCCTGCCAGCACGGGACCTGTGAGGATGGAATCAACGAGTACAAATGTGTGTGCGAACCTGGATATACAGGTTTGTTCACGCACATACATAAATACACACATGCAGATAAGCTTCATTCATTAATCATGAGCAAAACCAAGTTCTGTGTAAATAGAACATATAAAACATTATATGAATCATATAAATTATATAAACCATTGCTTTACTTTTAATACAACAGTTTATGCAAAAATGGATTTACACAAATTCAGAATGAGGCCCTATATGGGCAGATTTTGATTTTGTTTGCTAGCTTCACTTTGTTCACATTCTTGGCTAAAAAATAATATATACAGACACAGACACACACACACACACACAGTCGTGGTCAGAATTATTGGCACCCTTGGTAAATCTAAGCAAAGAAGGCTGTGAAAATAAATCTAGATTGTTTATCCTTTTGATCTTTCATTTAAAAAAACACAAAAATCTAACCTTTAATTGAAGTAAAATTAATGAATGTGGGGGGAAAATCACATAATGAAATAAATGTTTTTCTCTAATACACATTATTGGTACCCCTAGAAATTTTTGTAAGAAAAATATATCAAAAGTATATTCCCTTTCATATTAACAATTTATTAGCACATGAACTATGCACATGAAACTACCCAGCCATGGCTTCCTGAAAAATGATTAAATATGCTGCTGGTTCTTTAATGTTGTTGGCCTATTTTTTTTAATTTTTTTGCTGGAGGTCCTGGACATCTTGTTCAGATACATGGCATAATGGATTCTGTCAAATACCAACAGATAAAAAATCTAAACTTGACAGCCTCCGCTAAAAATCTTATAATGGACCGTTGTTTGATTTTCCATCAGGACAATAATCCAAAACAAACATCAAAATCAACACAAAAATGGGTCACTGAGAACAATATTAAGGTTCTGCCATGACCATTCCAGTCCCCTGACCTGAGTCCTATAGAAAGCTGAAAAGTAGAGTGTATCAACATGGGAATTTGAAAGATCTGTGTAGAGGAATATTGTTGGATCTCTTGTCAGCTGTTCTTCAACCTCATCAGGCATTGATGAGGAGGAGACCACTCAGAGCTGTCATCTTGGGAAAAGGAGGTGCAAAATGTATTGAATAAAAGGGTGCCATTAATTTTGACCAAAGTGTATTAGAGAAAAACATTTATTTCATAACAAGGTTTTTCCCCCCATTTCAATTGTTTTAGTTCAATAAAAGGTTATGAATAAAATAAAAGGTATTGAAAAAAAAGGTCAAAAGGATTAACAATGCAGATTTATCTTCACAGGCTTCTTTGTTCGTATTTACCAAGGGTGTCAATAATTCTGACCACGACTGTATATACACATATATACACATATCTTTTTCTCTCTATTCTTTTTAACAAGAAAACAATTAAATGCATCACTTCAATTATATGAATGTGCTGGTTTTAAGAAGCATTCAAACAGTAATTATTCATTAATGACTCTTTCTTCTCTCTGGCTTAGGAGAACGATGCACTGAGGAGATTAACGAGTGCAGTTCGAACCCGTGTCTGAGTGGAGGGACATGTTTGGACAAGGTGAACGGGTTTCAGTGTTTGTGTCCAATTGGGACTCATGGTCCTCTGTGTCACTCAGGTGCAGATCACTGCAGCCCCATGCCCTGCCTACATGGAAAATGTATTGAGCAGCAGGACGGGTAGGAAGAGCCTTAACTTACAAACTATTTTATCACTTTGACTGATAATGATTATTTGTAACACAACCTACTTCCGTTTCCTGTTATATTCTGTAAAAAGATGCACTTTTTTGAGCTCTAAGCACTAAATTCTTGACATAGCGCAAGTACACACTGCATTCTTAGCATTTCCGTAATAGGCACTGTAACGTGCATTAGCATAAACTATCTGCTTCTATGTTCAGTTGTCTCTTTCATCTCTAACTTTTCTTTTTGTAGGTACCTTTGTGAATGTAAGCGTGGTTGGGAGGGTAAGAATTGTGAACGAGAGAAGAATGAGTGTCAGTCGAACCCGTGTCAGAATGGTGGTACCTGTAATGACCATCTAAATGGCTACACCTGCGTTTGTGCCCGTGGATTTGCAGGTAAAATCGTGTTGTCTGTTACCTTTCTAAACAGAGTAACAATGATGTTTTTTTCAGTCTCCAACTCCCTGGTTTGCCTTCTCTTTCAGGTTTCAACTGCGAGATAAACATTAATGAGTGTGAGTCAAACCCCTGTATGAATCAGGGAACTTGTGTGGATGGAGTCAACAGCTACATTTGTCACTGCACTCTGCCTTACACAGGTGACACACACATTTACAGTTTGTTTATACATGACTTCAATTACAGAAGTCTGATTTGTTGTCAGACACTTTATTGTATGGTTATACAAGCTTTATAAAAAAGATTTCAGTCCCAAGGACATTTTTGATTACTTTTGTACAATAAAAAATTTTGTATTTGAGAACCACTCCATACTGTATCCACAACTGACTGTACTGTTTGATTCTCAGGGAGACACTGTGAGGAGAAGTTGGTCCCCTGTGCATCTCAGCCCTGTCAGAGACGAGGGGCGTGTCAGCCATCCCCGGATTACACCAGCTACACCTGCATTTGCCACAGCGGCTGGGAAGGTAAGTGCCTCAAATCTGTGTGTGGGTGTGCTTTTATTCGCCAAGAGTATTTTTGATGTTGCGACAACCACATATTACACCTTTTCCTTGATCAAATGACATACCCATTAGTAGATTTAATCTATGAAAATCTGTCCAAAATGTCTGAAGGTTGTCTGTCTGGTATATGTGTGTAGGAGCCCAGTGCACAGAGGATGTAGATGAGTGCAAGAAGAGCCCATGTCAGAATGGAGCTCACTGTGTGAACACAGTTGGCAGCTACCGTTGTGAGTGTCAGCCTGGGTACAGTGGGATCAACTGCCAGACCAACATCGATGACTGCAGCTCCAGTACGTGTCATTCCCACAGATTGATGGTTGTTAATACAATAAGTGAATTGTGATTCATCTGATGACCAGTTTCAAGCCGGAAAAAACAGAGATAATGTCAAATTCAATAAATTTGAATATTTTATTATCTTAATTTAACAAGTTAACTTTGACAGCCCTAAAAATACATTTTCTAAAATCTTTCATATTTTCTGTTAAGATACCAAGTTGAAAACACCAATCTACGTGAATCTCATTGATTTTTCGCTCTCTTTTCCAGGTCCATGCCGTAATGGTGGTACGTGTGTTGACAAAGTGGGGCGGTTCTTGTGCGAGTGCAGAGCTGGTTTCTATGGCGAGCGCTGTGAGGAGGAGGTAGACGAGTGCGCCAGCAATCCCTGCTGGAATGGAGGCACCTGCACCGACTACGTGAACAGCTACACGTGCCAATGCCGGCCTGGCTATGACGGCATCAACTGTGAACGTGATATCCCAGATTGCACTGAGACGTAGGTTTTCCATATAAAATATACAGATAGTGTTTTATTACATTTTATCATATCAAAGCTTATTAATTCTCTCTCTGTTTTATGCCATAGCTCTTGTCTGAACAATGGAACGTGTGTAGATGGAATTAACCGCTTCTCTTGCCGCTGTCGGCATGGTTTTTCGGGTCAGTTCTGCCAGTTCGAACTGAACGAGTGTGACTCTCATCCCTGTAAAAATGGTGGCACCTGCATAGATGGCCTGGGGACCTTCGACTGCACCTGCCCATCTATGTACAAAGGAAAAACTTGCGAGGTACAAACTGTCCATTCAGTCTTAGAATGTAAACACACACGGTTGATGTTGCACAATGACTAAATGTTGATTTAAGCCTACAATCTGGGAGATCTGCTATTTAATTGTAATTAAATGATCTTTCAACTCAGCAAATACATAAAAGACACTCAAATTTAGTTATAAAATAATTACTTTGCTGTGATAAAATTTGGTTGCCAGTAAGTGATTGTTCTACAATCATGTTGTCTGATTCATTTCTCTGGCTCTTTCATTCTGCAGTCAATGGTGAATGTGTGCAGTCAGATTAAGTGTCAGAACGGAGGTAATTGCATCCAGAAGGAGATGGATTGGAGATGCCGCTGTCAGCATGGCTGGACAGGCCTTTACTGTGACATCCCAAACATGTCCTGCCAGGCTGTTGCTATCAGCAAGGGTGAGACATTAAACAATAGTCTAGTGTTAGTCAAGCTAACTAATTTAACTATAACTGTTTTGAAATGCTAAAAACGAAACAAAACAAAATCCTTAATGAAAGATTTGATGTGCTCCAGGTGTGGCAGTGGACATGGTCTGTAAGCACGCAGGAAGGTGTATGGACAAAGGCAACACACACCAGTGTATTTGTCAAAGAGGTTATATGGGCAGTTACTGTGAGGATGAGGTGGACGAATGCCTCTCCAGCCCCTGCAGAAACGGAGGGACCTGTGTGGACTACCAGGGTGGATATAACTGCCAGGTACATCTCTCTTACTAACATTGATATATGACATCCTTTGAACGTTTGCGGTCAGTAAAATGTTTTTTGAAAGAAATGAATACTTTTATTCAGCAAGGACACATCAAATTGATAAAAATTTACATTATAAAGACATTTATAATATTACAAATATTACAAATAACTTATCAAAGAATCAAAAAAAAAAAAAAAATGGTTTCTTAAAAATATTAAGTGCACAACTTGTTTCTCGAGTGCCAAATCAGCATATTAGAATGATTTCTGAAGGATCATGTGACATTGGTAATGGCTGCTGAAAAATTAACATCATGGGAATTAATTACATTTTAAAATATATACACATAGAAAAAACATTAATATTGTGAAATATTTTTACATTGTATTTTGATCAAATAAATGGTCCTTGGTGAGCATAAAAGACTTCTTTCAAAAACATTAAAACATCTTACTGACCCCATTAAAATAGTGGTGTATATATAGAAATAGTATACAATAGATAGAGAAATCTGTTCATCTTCTAATATATAAACCTCTCTCTTTCTCTTTTAGTGCAAAGCAGGTTATCAGGGTGTGAACTGTGAATATGATATTGACGAGTGCCAGTCGAATCCCTGTCGGAATGGAGGCACCTGCATCGATTTGATCAACCGCTTCTCCTGTGCATGCCCTCCGGGCACCAAAGGTATAGACTGAAAGACTGATTCCTATTGCTGTACGTTTAGTGTGCAGATGTGACACTGATATCCAAATTTCCCCTGAACATCTCCTCTCTGTTCTGAAGGTTTGCAGTGTGAGGTGGACGTGGATGAATGCGCCCCAGAGTTTGGCCCGCGCTGTAAGAACGGTGGCCAGTGTGTGGACGGTGTGGGGCGGTACACTTGCTCCTGCCCTCCTGGTTTCACTGGAGTGCATTGTGAGGGAGATGTGAATGAGTGTCGTTCTGGACCTTGCAACCCATCCGGCACCATCGACTGTGTGCCGCTGACCAATAGCTATCAGTGCCGCTGTCGTCTCGGTTATACTGGTGAGGTTTCATTTTAGAGTCATAGAATAAATGTTTCTTTCTCGTTTTTTGAAAGTGGTTCCAATTAACAATTTTCTTATTTTCACACTCTTTTGTGCTCTCCATCTCCCTATAGGTCAACGCTGCGAGTTAGTGGTGGATCTGTGCCTGTCCAAGCCATGCCACAACAACGGCAGATGTGCCATGAACATGAGTTCAGTACATGGATACAGCTGTACCTGCCAACCCGTAAGTGCAGTGTTAATATTTATATGCATGAACAATACCATTCAAAAGTTTGGGGTCTGTAATGTTTTGTTAATGTTTTTTTTTTTTGTCTCTTATGCTCACCAAGGCTGTAATTTACATAAAAAACATACAATACAGTAATATTGTGTAATAATATTACATTTTAAATGTTTATTTATTATTATTGTTGAAAACAGTTGTGCTGCTTAATAATTTTCTTAATTCTTTGATGAATAGAAAGTTGTATTATAATGTATTTGAAAATAGAAATCTCACTGACCCCAAACCTTTGAACGGTACTGTATGTGTGCATGGCAAGAAAATGTTTTTTCTTTTCTGTACTACAGAGTATTTAAAGGCTGACTTTCTAACTTTCTTGGTGACACTTTATTTTAATATGTCCTTACTCCTTACAGTGTTACAGTGTAATTATATGTACTTTTATGTACTTTGTAATATTAATTAACATGTACTCACTATAGGGTTAGGAACAGAGATTGGTTTAGGGTTAGTTGCATGTAATTATGCATAATTTACTGTTATTACTAAAGTAAGTACATGTAACGTGTAACAGACGCTGTAAAATAAAGTGTTAACAAATCTTGTGTATTAACTTGATTTCTATTAGGGATGCACCCATATTAAAATTGTGGCCGATACAGATAAACTAATTATTATTTCCCTGTTATTTCATTATACAGGGATGCGATCATATTATCCGACCTGGTTACTGTATTACGATTGAAATTGCGAAATGGCCTTAAACAATTACTAAATAAACTGCAAAATGTTACGTTTTCTAATACATTTATTTAATGCACGGATTGCTTCTGACTGCGCTGTGCTGTGTGTTTGAGTCGCTTATAATTTGCATTTGGGAACGTAACACGCGCCAATCATCTTCCCAAATTCATAATGTCAACAAAGAGAAGAGTTAAGTTCTCTCTGCGGTTTTCCACCAAAATAAAATCTCAATGGTTTAATGTCTGAAAACAAAGACAACCATAAATGTTAGTAATGTAATTTTACTGTTGTCCTGTAAAATAAAATAAAAAATTAATAATAATGATAATAATATAATGATTAATTTTAAGCAAGCATTGGATGACAGCAAAGGTAATCTAAATGTAAAAATAGAGAAAATGAACATGCACAATTAAATGTCCAATATTGGCCAATATGACTAAATTTAAATTAAATTAAATCTGTAATATCAGACAGAGTAACCACTATCGTACTGAAGCATTCCATAATTTTGGTAAATACATAAAGCCTCTATTAAATATTCACAAACTGCTCCCTGAGAGGTGGAGGAGGGTTATTTTAATGACTAATGAGTCTCTTACTGTACTTTCCGACATTTCTCTTACAACCTTTTAACGGCTGCATTTGCTTTGCTTGACTCTGCTTTGCTTTGAGTGGAAATTTTCCTTTTTCTCAAGGCTGCTTGTTCTTTCCTTACTCTCATGCTTGCACTAAAGACTGAGGCTTCATAAATCAGGTACGAAGTGAAACTCTGATTTCCTCATCTTTTTCTCTCCTTTCACTCACTGTTGCTGTCTTAATAGCCTCCAGCCATTTAATTGTAAAGTAGCGCTGTGATTTGATTTAGTTTTGACATCTGATGCCTTCTGTGTGGCTCTTTTAGGGTTACACTGGCTTCAATTGTGGGGATTTTGAGATGTTCCCCTGTGCCAGTTTGCGCTGTCAGAATGGCGGACACTGTGTGGAGATAAAGGGTCGCCCGCAGTGCCAATGTCTAATGGGTTTCACCGGACAGCACTGCGAGAGCAGTACAAAACCCTGCATGTGTCAAAACGGTGGCTCCTGTATGCCAGATGATTCCAACAAGTTGAGCTGCCGGTGTCCACCCGGATTCAGTGGGCCGACCTGTCAAATGATTGAACCTTCCTGCCCTTATTTGGAGTGTAAAGTGCGGGCGGGAGACAAAGTATGTGACCCGCAATGTAAGAACCCAGAGTGCGAGTGGGATGGAGGCGATTGTACGCTCCATTGGGACAAGCCCTGGAAGAACTGTCTAACATCGGAACCCTGCTGGAACTTATTTCATAATGGCCGCTGTGACCCACAGTGCAACAATGCAGGCTGCCTCTTCGATGGCTTCGAATGCCAGAATCATACATCGACAAGCACTTGCAAGTATGTGTCCCAGTGTAAATCTCACTAGAGGATCACTGCACTTTGAGAAAATTGCAAAGATAAAGACATTTCCTAAAGAGATGTTATATTTCAGAATATTACAGTTTTTACTGTATTTTTGTACTGTAACATTATGATTATTATATATTAATATTTTATGTTTACATTTTATATATAACTGTACGTTATTTATATACTTTTGGATCCCTAGCCTTGTGACATTTATTTACTATACTACTGTTTGCACTTTTTGCACTTAATTGTCTCTAACTCCCATCTATCTCTCTCTTTATCTTAATTTTTTCTTAGATATGACAGATACTGTGCAGATCATTACGCCAATGGTCATTGTAACCAGGGCTGCAACACAGAAGCATGTGGCTGGGATGGTCTGGACTGTGCCTCAGACACTCCTCCCAAGCTAGCTGATGGCACACTGGTGATTGTGGTGCTATTGCAGCCTGAGGAGCTGCTGGGTGACCTTAAGGGTTTCTTGCGGTCTTTGGGGACGCTCCTCCACACCAACCTGCGAGTGAAGCTGGATGATAATAAGAAACCTATGGTGTACGCATATTATGGAACTGAGGAGAATGAAATTCAAAATGGTATCGCTGCTATGAAGCAACGTGGAAAACGAGAGCTGGAGAAGGAGATTATTGGGTATGTTCCTTGTCTAAAAATGAAAATACTGTCTTTACCCTAATGTTGTTGTATTTTTTTTTTTATAAATTAACATGGTTTTGGATGTCTCCATGGTTTAGATCAAAGGTTCACCTAGAGATTGACAATCGACAGTGTTCTCAGCACTCGAAAGAATGCATCTCCAGTGCAGATCAGGCTGCGGCTTTCATAGCTGCCGAGTACTTGAAATCGGAGCTTCCGTACCCCGTCTACTCCGTGAGCAGTAAGTGAACTAACAAAACAGGGTTACAGTAAAATGCAATTGTATTTTTCACCATGTTGTTCTCTCTTTATAATCTTTGTTATCAATCTCTTCCACCTCAGGCGATCAGAATGTACCTACCCCTGTGCCTACTCTCCTGTACCTGGTTGCCGTGGCTGCAGCTATCATCATGCTGATTTTGGTGCTGGGTGTGTTGGCTGCCAAGCGCAAACGCGAGCATGGGACTTTATGGCTTCCTGACGGCTTTCTAGCAAAGAATGACGGCAAGCGAAGAGAGCCAGTGGGACAGGATGATTTTGGCATGAAGTGAGTGTGCACCTAAACTTCCAAAATGATCTCAGTTTTCAATTACTGACAAAGATGTTTTTTAGCACTAATGTAAGTGTGTAACTTAAGCTTTATGGATTTTATTGTACTTGTACTGCCACAGAGAATTACAGGAAATATATGTTGTTTATCCGAACAAAATCCCAGGTTTCCCACTAAACAATATTCTTGTGCATTCATCTCGTAAATATGATCATTCTGACCCAGTCTCAACCATGTTATACACTACTAGTAGTCGTATTTACAATGTGACAGTGTATGCATTTAAATTATATTGGTTTCAATTAAATTGACACGTTGGGCAATTTCATATCTTCTCGTTCATGTCATTTACTGACAAGACAGGCGGTGCATCCGAAATCGCATACAGAGTAGGTACTACATTTGAATTGGAACTTACTTCACGACCATTAAAAAAAGTATGTTCTATATAGTATGAATAAAATTCGGAAGTACTGCATCTGCAATGTTGTTACTGTCACATGACCTACCATCGTGAGTTGCGTCGCTTCATGTCCATTTATAAATCCTCTCCTGTGGCCTCATGGGATAGTAAAGTGTCTATTGAATGAGCACTTCAGCATGTTGCCGGAAGTAGTAGGCCATCCAGGGACTTTTTGCCTACTGTACTATTTTTCGCATTCTATATAGTATGGAAGTATTCGTTTTTGGACACAACGACGAAAACAGCTAATGCTGTCACAAAATGAGCATATGTTGCCTGAAGCTTTTTTACATGCTTCTGTTAATCTGTTAATTTCAGGTGACATCTCTAATCATTCCTTACTCCTCTATCCTGTACTTTATTTTAGGAGCATGCAGAAGTCACAGGATGGAGGGTTGATGGATGGCAGTTCTACCCATCATTGGTCAGAGGATGATCATCTACCTAAAAAACCCAGGGTAAGAGACGGTATTTCCACTGCCCTGAAGATGACAGTAACAGATCTCTGTATTTATGATCCATCTAAATGCATCTCTCCAACCTCACAGATGGAGGATAAGCCATTGCTTCCTGTTGGAGGGGATGGAGGAGTGGACAGGAGAGAGTGGACCCTGCAGCATCACAAAGCCGCTGACATCACACTCACACCCCCTCAGGCGGACATAGACATGGACAGCCTGGATGTCAATGTTAAAGGACCAGGTTAATGAACTGAAACTCTTACTTGCTCACAATCTGGGTAGATGAGGAAAGAATGTTTTCGCCCTTTTGTTTTCCCTTTAAAAGTTTTACTTACTCTGTATTCTTGTTCATTCTTATAGATGGTTTCACTCCTCTCATGCTGGCATCTCTACGAAATGGCAGCAGCCCCGATTGTGGCAGCATGCTGGGAGAGGAGGAGGAGGAAAGTGGCGCTGACGAGCCTGGCACAAACGTCATAACCGATTTGATTGGCCAGGGTGCGTCGCTCAATGCCCAGACAGATCGCACCGGAGAGACGGCACTTCACCTCGCTGCACGATATGCCCGAGCAGATGCTGCCAAGAGACTGTTGGATGCTGGTGCTGATGCCAATGCTCATGATAACATGGGCCGCACCCCTCTCCATGCGGCCGTGGCAGCAGATGCCCAAGGAGTCTTCCAGGTAAGGGGGTGTGCTTCTACCCACATGCTCTGCTAAGCCTAACTTCATAATGAATTGCAGGGTTTCCACAGTCATGGAAAACCTGGAAATATCAGGGAATTTTAAATTAGTGATTTCTATGCCTGGAAAAATAATGGAAATTAATAAATAACAGTGATTAACGTATAGTTATGCTATACAACAAATACAAAAAAAAAAAAAAAAAAAAAAAAAATATATATATATATATATATATATATATATATATATATATATGAAAATAGTATAATAGTGAGATCTTTATAAAATTGCTTTTATTTTTTTAGATATAATAGATAAGACAGTATTATTTATTTTAACATTACTATTTATAACATTCATTATTTGTTTTTGTTTTTTTGTGCCCATACCAATCATTACTGTTATGTTTTACTCTAGATTCTCATCCGGAACCGTGCCACGGATCTTGATGCTCGTATGAATGACGGCACCACACCACTCATCCTGGCAGCCAGACTGGCAGTGGAGGGTATGGTGGAGGAACTGGTGCACTGCCATGCAGACGTCAATGCAGTGGATGACCATGGTAAGATCAGAGTAAAGAACTTTGTTGATAAATGGAAAAGAAATAAATTCTGCAAATAAAACGGCCCATTTATATCTGTCACGCTCATCTCATCCTCAGGCAAATCGGCTTTACACTGGGCTGCCGCTGTCAATAACGTAGAAGCCACTCTGGCGCTACTGAAGAATGGAGCCAATCGAGACATGCAGGACAACAAGGTACTCTTTTATGTCTGTTTATGTGCATGTTTAATCACTTTTTAAACACACAAATGTTTTGTGTGTCAGCCAACCACTTCAATTTTATTTGTTCTATGATGTAGGAGGAGACCCCCTTGTTCCTGGCTGCCAGAGAGGGCAGCTTTGAAGCGGCCCAAGTTCTCCTAGATCATTATTCAAATCGTGATATCACCGACCATCTTGACCGCCTGCCTCGTGACACTGCGCAAGAGCGAATGCATCATGACATTGTGCGTCTGCTGGACCAGTACAACTTGGTACACAGCCCACACTCCGGCCCTAATCACGTGGGCAATGGCGGAGGACACTCTTCGATGGTCTGTGGAACAAATGGCACAGGATTCATGATCGGCATGCGTCCAGGACCGCAGGGCAAAAAGAATCGGCGAGCAGGAGGAAAAGCAAGTGCTGTCGCAGCTGGGACAGCCAAAGATCTGAAAGAAATGAAGGCCAAGAGGCGGAAGAAGCCAGCCGGAGGAGAGGGGCCGAGTGTGGCGGCCGTACCCGGAGCCGGAGGAAATGTCACCAAAGCAGCCAGCGGTCTCTCAGAGAGCTCGGTCACCATGTCACCTGTGGATTCCCTGGAATCTCCACACTCGTATGCCGGAGAGGTCGTGGCCGCCTCCAGCACAGCAAATTCTCCCCCTCTGCTCAGCAGCCCACAAACAAGGCCTATGTTGCCCCCTGTAAGTCACATGTTGGGCCAGCAGCAAAGCTGGGTGGGTCTGGCCAAACACGGCTACAATAGCCACATGTTTGGCCTCATGTCACCCCACCAGATGAGCGCAGGCCACACCAGCATGCAGCAGCACCACAGCCCAGGCATGCTCACCCCGATGAATGTCACCATGAGCCGTGAGCAGCTGCCGCCCATCGTCACCTTCCAGATGATGGCGACAGGCAGCGGGCAGAGCCTCCTCAAGCAGGCTCAGCAGGGGCAGATACAGGCGCAGGGGCAAAATCAGACGCAAGGTCAGCACCTGCACTGCAACCAGGGTATGATGTTCCCCATTCCAGACGTGGGAATGCAGCACGGCCTGTCGCACAACCTTCCGCACCCTCACGGTCACAACCACGTGCTTCCACACGGGCTGCCAGAGAGCCAGGCACGGCAGGTGGCATCCTATCAGCCACGCCAGAGCCCCGTGGATAAATATCCCACGCCACCTTCCCAGCACAGCTATGCCACCGCAGGCTCTGAGGGAACCACCCCCGGTCATCCCACACACAATCCCAGCGAACACCCCTACCTCACCCCCTCGCCCGAATCGCCCGACCCCTGGTCCTCCTCGTCCCCCCACTCCAACTCAGACTGGTCCGATGTCACCACAAGCCCCACCCCTCTAGCAAACCCCCACACTATGCCTCCTTCCCGCCACACACACATTCCCGAACAAGCCCAGCTGCAGCCCCCGTCGCAGGCCGCACAGCCGACACAGTCCCAGCAGTCCCAGCGCAGCACTGTATACGCGTAGTAACTCGGACCTTTTGAGTTTAATTGCACGGCCGTTTTGATTCTCTCTCTTCAGCTGCCAAGGGAGTGGCCAACTATCCTTCTTCCACCCTCCATGTCTTTGTTACACTCTGCATGTTGACTGTGAAGTTTGCGTATCGTAAATTCCCTCTAGCCTGAATATTTTATCCCACAGGAGCCCCGAACTGAACAGAAACAGCTTTAACGACTGGGGAACTCTGTTTACGGCCATCTACGACCTGAGGCACTTATACCAGTGAACAATTACACTGCCAAGCTAAGGGGTCTGTTTTTGTCCTCAGTTTGGGGATGTTTATTTCAAATTTTAGTCAAACCTTTTATGTTTTGAAGGAAATTTTCACATTTAATCTGCCATCTTTCTTTGATCATTTTTTGTTGATGATGATAAAGTCAGATATGCTTAGTTGGTACCAACTTTAAAGGGATAGTTCACGGAAAAGTGAACATTTTGGTATCTTTTACTCACCCTTGTGACGTTCCAAACCTGTGAGACCATCTTCAGTGGAACACAAAATTAGATATTTAGAATTTTTTTTTTAAATATACAATAAAAGTCAAAGTTTTGAACCCCATTATTGTATAAAGAGAAAATGAGTATCTTTTGTGGTACAGGTTTGGAACGACATCAGGGTGAGTAAATAATGAATAATGAAAAAAAAAAAAGTTTTTGCGTAAACTATCCCTTGTAACTGATAATTTAAATAATATTTTTATATTATGGGTCAGCTTTGTGTTTAGAATTTTTATTTTTTTTTCTTTTGTAGCGATGAAATGTTTCTTTAATGAATTGGTGGTACTTGTTTATTTTTTTGTGATTGGTAGCATTAATTTGCTCCAAACACATGCCCACATACATCTCATTCATTCATGTGTGGTTCAGTGCTAAACTGTGGTGTAAATAGTTAAATGTTACTTTTTATGTGTTGTCTGTTACGGTTTATCCTCTGCCTTACCAATGATTAAAAGAGGTAAAAGGAGTTGTGTAAATATGAATGGGTTCCACTTTGTTACTTTTGAAATGGTATGCAGTATTCAGTGGCACCACAAACATGACAGAGGTTTGAAGAGGAATCCCAGCAGCCATCGTCAAGCCGCTTGAGCTTTTCGGAAAAGGAAACATTTAGACAAGTAATATTATCAGTGCCTTTTACAATATATTTGTACCCATTGTTATGATTTTATTTGTTTTGTTCTGCTTTTTTGTGTTACTGTATATTAATATTTTAAGCAGTTCTGAAGTTGTTGTACCTTTTATTTACATGAGTTTTAAATACGTCATGTGTTTTCTTTCTCAATTACAATCATCCTGTCTGTGCAGCCGTTTGAATCACTTGGTAATTTAGAAATCATACTTTATACAATTTAAATGTACTGTTTAACCTTTTCTGTTTTGTGTTCAAGCAAAGCTTTATAAAATCGATTAGTACAATCACATTCTTTTTCTGTGTTTTGCACAATAAAGCCCCTGGGTCTCTTAAATGCCAAATAAACACTCATAATAGTATTTAGAAATGCATGCATACATTAGCCAGAGTGGTGATAAAATACTGTCTAAGGTCTTATGAACTTCCGCTTATGCTATATTTGTTCAGATGGGTGGATCCGTAATATTGTGTGTGCTCAAGGTCAATATTAAGAGAGTGTGCTTATGCAAATAGAAACTTTTATGTACTATAGGCTCCATATGGCATATTCCTTTTGGAAACAGTTGATATCCTGTAGCACTTAAGGGCCCTTCAACAGTATGATCTTTAGTGTACTGAAAACTGAAGAATTTAAAGGGTGTTAGTCCACCAAATAAAGATCAAAGCAAAGCTTTTGGAACATCATATTTTCACCCAAATGTTATGCAAAGCTATTTTTTAATATGTGCTGTATATAATTTTATGTTTTTGGGTTTTTTTTAATGCCTATTGTACTCTTTTCTGTCCACCAAATATATGCATACAGTATGCTAGAATGAAGTAAATGTTTCGTTTTAGTGGTTTGTAGATTAAAATCTGTGCTTTAAAGAACAAAAGCCTGTGTATTGGAAATAATCCAAGACAAATGGTGATTAAAATAGAGATGAAACAAATAAAGAAAAACCTTTACAAATCGATCTGGCTAAATGAGTCCCTTTCTGCCATTGGTACACTAACTAACGTCATTAAACATCCCATCCTTTGATCAACATTTACTCTCAACCGTTGAAAAACCTACAGTCCTAGAGCCTGTCAGTCAAATGCTAAATCAAATCTATCTATCTATCTATCTATCTATCTATCTATCTATCTATCTATCTATCTATCTATCTATCTATCTATCTATCTATCTATCTATCTATCTATCGTTGAATTTTATTGTTATGTATCTTAATTAGATTGATTGACATTAGTAAAGGATATTTCATACCACAATCATCAAAAACGATTTTCAATCAGATTAATATATGCAAGAAAATCAGGTGAATTGTGCACTTCTCAATGAGGTCCAGTTCGACTTGGAAATAAATTGAACATCATTCTGTCCGCCAACCGACAGGTGGCGACAACGGCTCATAATCAAAAGATCGAAACAACAAAACACTAGGAAGTACTGCAAGATTGTTGAGATTCATATGAAGGTTTTTTGCACTTCACTTGACAGTCTGCTTGTCATTCTTGATGGATGAGGGAATCCGCCATGAGTAAAACACATAGCAGATGACCATGCGCAATGTATACCCGGAACGGTTGATTTTCTCAAATAATAGCTTAGCAGCAGCAGTAGCTCTTAGTGTTCAACTGTCAAAATAAGACACTACTGAACTGTTTAACACACTGTGTAGATTCAACTTGTGTAGAATCTGCGAGGATGGATCTTTGATTGGGTTTTGAAGTTTATGTTTGCCTTCAAACTCCCACTCACAAACTGCAACTCTTCCGGATTACTGCAATAGTCTTCTGAAAGGTGAGGCTATGAAAATATGTGACATTGACATCTAAAAACTAACTGAGATCATACATTTATGTTAAAAGTCTGTCCATATCATTGTGACTTGCGGTAAAATATAGACATTTTTGTTGTTGTTTTAATTTTTTTTTTTTGTCAGTTGCATTTATTTATTAATTTCTTAGCTAGGAAATGCAATTTTTCTGAAATAATGTTTAATATATTTAATATTTCAGTAGCTAAAATGTCTGAATATTTTACTTTTTTTGTCCTTTTGTCTTCCGTTAAAGGGATAGTTCACCCAGAAATGATTTAAATAATTGTAAGATACTTTTAAGTGTGACAATCATTATTTACTCACCATTATGTTGTTTGACTTTATTTCTTCCCTGGAAACACAAAAGGTGATGTCAGCCTTCAGTCACCATTCACTTTCACTGTATGGAAAAACGATCCATTGAAAGTGAATGGTGACCGAGCCTGTCATTCTGACTAACGTCTACTTTTGTGTTTCCACTCGAGAAAGAAAGTGTGACAGGATTACATGAGGATGATTGAATAATGACACTTTTCATGTTTGATTGCTCCATCCCTTTAAATGTTCAACATTTAAGTCTTAAATTTAGTAAACTGCAGGGTTAATGTTTGATTTCTTGGTCAAGGACACTATACTGTGTGGATACTATATAGCTCTGGACATCAATGTTGTTTATGGCCATTAATGTTTACAGAGCAGCTTGCTTGTCAGACCCAGCTGGGACAACATTGTATTTTAACATCTGTCTGCTCTTTGCCCTTTTCTGCCTCATGTCACCCCAGTCTGTCCTGGTCTCCTCTTGAGAGGCTGTCATCATGGCATCAGCCAAGCTTAAGTACCTCTCTCTTGGGGTCCTGGTGTTCCAGACAACATCCCTGGTGCTGACCATGCGTTACTCGCGCACCTTACAGGGCGACGGGCCGCGTTACCTTGCCTCCTCTGCTGTGGTGGTGGCAGAGTTCCTCAAAATCCTTACCTGTGTGGGGCTCGTCTTCAAAGATCACAGTAAGTTTCATGGTGTTTCCTTCCTCCTTGATATTGTTTTCAATATCTTTTCCTGAAAGCACCTTAAGAATGAAGTCTGACTGGAGTTCTTAGAAAGTCATTCACCTATGTCAGTTGGTGCCTGTATTGAGAAATTATGGTGAATGCATTGTGAAATTCTCTGATGTAATATCTCTGTGCACAGAGTTGGATTTGCATAGTCTGTTTTGCTTTGTGACTTACTTAAAAAAAATTTGTGTCAAACTACATCAGGGAGGAACAGCTGTGAATTTGATTCATTATTGCTGCTATATCTGTGTGGAACAGGTTACAGCGGCCGAGCACTGAGCAGTATTCTGAGACAGGAGATTATACACAAACCTATGGAGACGCTGAAGCTGGCGATTCCTTCTGGGATCTACACGCTACAGAATAACCTGCTCTACGTGGCACTGTCCAACCTTGATGCGGCTACCTACCAGGTAAGTCAGTATCCATCCAGTATCAGCTGCATTTTTTTATGGCTACCGTCCATATATATTTTTTATTTATCCTGTGCACTTCTAGGTGACATACCAGTTGAAGATCCTGACCACAGCCCTGTTTTCTGTGTCTATGCTGGGTCGCAGGCTCGGGGTGTACCAGTGGTTGTCTCTGCTAATTCTTATGGCTGGGGTTGCACTTGTACAGGTAAAGATATATTGGTTAGAGATTAACGGTTTTGTTGGAATAATTGATGTATTAAAGGATTAGTTCACTTCAAAATTAAAATTTCCTGATAATTTACTCACCCCCATGTAATGCAAGATGTTTATGTCTTTCTTCAGTCGAAAAGAAATTAAGGTTTTTGCGGAAAACATTCCAGGATTTTTCTCCATGTAGTGGACTTTGAAGGTCCTAATTGCAGTTTCAAAGAGCTCTACATGATCCCAGCCGGGGAATACATTTTTACTTTTTTTTTGTAAAGGCCTTTTGACTTGGTCTTTGAACGCTCGCTTTGTAAAGACTTGCTCGGTACTTCTGCCTACGTCACGTGTGACCTTTCCAATGTGATGATCACATCGCAGAGCATTGCAAGATGAGCATTTGTGGTTAAAAAGTATTTTTATTATTTATTTTAGAAAATGACCGATCGTTTCACTAGATAAGACCCTTATTCCTCAGCTGGGATCATGTAGAGCGCTTTGAAGCTGCAATGAAACTGCAATTTGGACCTTCAACCCGTTGAACCCCAGTGAAGTCCCAGTGAAGAAAAATCCTGGAATGTTTTCCTCAAAAACCTTAATTTCTTTTCGACTGAAGAAAGACATAAACATCTTTTATGCAATGGGGGTGAGTAACTTATCAGGAAATTTTAATTCTGAAGCGAACTAATCCTTTAATGTAATTCATGATTGTTTGTTTGGACAGTGGCCATCGGACTCCCCGTCAGACCCTCAGAAAGAGCAGCTGACTGCAGGCTCCCAGTTTGTGGGGCTGGTGGCCGTGTTGGTAGCCTGTTGTTCCAGTGGGTTTGCTGGGGTCTACTTTGAGAAGATCCTTAAAGAGACCAAGCAGAGTGTTTGGGTCCGAAACATCCAGCTTGGTAAGTATGTTTTAAAGAAAATTGGTCTTATGTTATCCTGAACATCTCTGTTTTGAGTTGCGTTCAAAAGTTATGTTCAATTAGGCTAAGTTCAGACTGTAGGCAAAGTGGCCCAAATCCGCAAAACTTTTTTTGCTTTTTTTTAAATTCTTATCTTTTTGCTTTTTTCCCACCATTTTTCATAATGGTGTGAACAGCACAAACCTATGGAAGCTTGTTTCCGCCACTAAATAAAAAAAAAGGTAATTGTGACTTTTTATCTCACAGTTGCGAATTTACATCTCGCAATTCTCTTTTCTCTTTGAATTACAAGTTTTAAACACAATTGCATGCCATAAACTCGCAATTCTGACTTTTCTCAGAACTGCGAGATATAAACTTGCAATGAAGAGTTATAAAGTTCAATTCTGAGGGAAAATTATCTGACAATAACGCGCAATTGTGAGTTTAAAACTCGCAATTCTGACTATTTCTCGCAATTGTCAGAAAAAAGGCAGAATTGTGAGATAAAACGTCGCAATTATACCTTTTTTTTTCTTTTCTTTTTTTTTTTAATTCAGTGGCAGAAACAAGCTTCCATACGAACTACATAGAATCTAATCTTTTTGATTCTGATTTGGGCCACTTCCATATGAGGTCCTGAATCAGGTACAGGTCTGTTGTTTTGCAGTGTGACTTCAGTCTTAACAGTCATATTGGAATTCATGCGACTTTTACGTCACTCTAGATTCACAATTCTGCACTGATGGGAGTCACTCCAAAGATTTTACATGGCGGTAGTTGTTTGGTTGCTCAGTGAATATGGAAGACAAAAGGGATATAGAGCTGTTTTACTCATAAGTATTACTGTGACATCTCTATACAAGCATAACTTGAGGGAAAACTATACAAGAAAAACTTTGCTCTTTCTCCACATCCTCGTCTGCATCCTTCTAATCGCCTGCACACAAATTCGCTGGCCTCTGCGGCACATCACCTTATAAATGAATGTGTAAATGCTGACTTCAGTGGCATCCATATTTACTTCCATATGTCAGCATGCTATGTGCCATCTTTGTTGTTGTACTTTTGCGCATGTATGTCAGACTCAATTCTGATATTGGCCTCATTTAAAAAAAAAAAAGTGAACATCCACACAAAGAGATTGGCTTGCAGTGTGATCATAGCCTTAAATTCAAGACTTTTAATGAATCACTCTACAGAGGGCATTGCTAATCTGTTGCTTACATTTAGTTTTACACCTCCTGCCATGTAAAATTATGTTCCTGTTAAATATCAATATACTAAATCAGGGGTTGGGAACTTATATAATGTTAAGTGGTGTTTTAACAGCTACTAAGTATTGTTCTGAGAGCAAAAAGCAACTGCATCACTGTGACTACATCTATGCATGCCAATGCCAAAACACCTGCCTAAAGATGCCAGCCACTGTACTAGAGGGATTTGCATATAAAGTCACTCAATAAAGTGTGGTTTAGTATAATCATCTCCTCTCTCGAAGGGCACAGTTTTTAGACTGGGTAGAAATGATCATTTTCCTCAATCTTAACATGTTGGTGTTCAGATCAAATTAACACTTCACAAGGCTTAGGTAGGTGACAATTAACTGACAACATGAAGCACTATGACACATACAACCTATTTTTACACTAGAAGTCTGTTGACCTTCTGTATAATCTGTATTTCCTAAAGATGTTCTCACATTTCAAACAGCTGAAATTTGTATTTCTTTCAACAAGAATCCTTGCAAAAAAGTCTGATGTCACATTTAGGATCTAAAAGCGAATATGTATATGCGTGTGTGTTTTCATTCTTGCCATGTGGAGTCTCAGTGTAAGGTTTATTTATAACTGGCGATGTGTGAATTGAGCGTCTGTAGTGATTCACCTCCTAATGTGAACTTCTGTTCATTGCAGTGAACTAAGCCAAAAAAAGCATCCCTGTTCTTCAATGAGTGCCAAGATAATTTGATAACCTATAATTTGATCATCTGAGTTTATCACAAATATTTAATTTCTTTTCTCAGAATGAAGTCATTTATTCATTCCCTTGTGTTTATACTCTACATTTCAAAAGGGTCAAGGATACATTAAATTGATCAAAAGTGTCAGTAAAGATATTTATAATGTTAAAAAAAATCGATGTCAAATAAACGCTCTTCTTTTGAACTTTCTATTCATCACAATATCCTGAAAAAATTGATTTTAATTATTTATATACAGTACAGTCCAAAAGTTTGGAAGCACTAAGATTTTTAATGTTTTTAAAAGAAGTTTCGTCTGCTCACCAAGGCTACATTTATTTAATTAAAAATACAGTAAAAACAGTAATATTGTGAAATATTATTACAATTTAAACAAACTGTTTTCTATTTGAATATATTTCACAAAGTAATTTATTCCTGTGATGGCAAAGCTGAATTTTCAGCATCTTTACTCCAGTCTTCAGTGTCACATGATCCTTCAGAAATCATTCTAATATGCTGATCTGCTGCTCAAGAAACATTTAATGTGTACAATTGTACAAAATATTTGTGTACAGTATTTTTTTTCAGGATTATTTGATGAATAGAAAGTTCAAAAGAACCTTGTTTATCTGAAATCTAATCTTTTGTAACATTATAAATGTCTTTACTGCCACTTTTGATTGATTTAATGCATCCTTGCTGAATAAAAGTATTCATTTCTTTAATTTCTTTTCAAAAAAATAAAAATAAAAATTCTTACTGACCCCAAACTTTTGAACGGTAGTGTATAATGCTACAGAAGCTTTGTATTTCAGATAAATGCTGTTCTTTTGAACTTTCTATTCATCAAGGAATCCTGAAAAAAAAAAAAAGTACACAACTGTTTTCAACATTGAAAATAATCATAAATGTTTATTGAGCAGCAAATCAGCATATTAGAATGATTTCTGAAGGATCATGTGACACTGAAGACTGGAGTAACGATGCTGAAAATTCAGCTTTGCATCACAGGAATAAATTACTTTGTCAAATATATTTAAATAGTACACAGTTATTTTAAATTGTAATAATATTTCACAATATTACTGTTTTTTACTGTATTTTTAATTAAATAAATGTAGCCTTGGTGAGCAAACGAAACTTCTTTTAAAAACATTAAAAATCTTAGTGGTTCCAAACTTTTGGACTGTACTGTATATATATGTATATGTATATATATATATATATATATATATATATATATATATATATATATATATATATATATATATATATATATATATATATATATATATATATATATATATATATATATATATATATACACACACACAAAAACCTACTCACTTTATTTATATACATCTGAGTGTTATGATATATCTCATGTGTATCTTCTGTGTGCAGGGATGTTTGGCCTGGTTTTTGGGCTCTTCGGGATGTTGGCCTACGATGGCGACAGAGTCCAAGAACACGGAATGTTTCAGGGCTACAGCATGGTGACCTGGATTGTGGTCGCTCTTCAGGTGAGCTTGAACACTTTGCAGTACAAGACTTGTGAAGTAGAAAAGTTTACAAGTCAGAATTGATAATTGCTTCATCATTAACAACGAACAGCTACTGATGTTCTCCTGCAACACATTAATGCGCAACAATATAAATAGATTTTTTTTTTTTTTTTAATTTCCCACAGGCGCTTGGAGGGCTTGTGATAGCTGCTGTCATCAAGTATGCTGACAACATACTCAAAGGCTTCGCTACATCACTCTCAATTATCCTCTCCACATTAATTTCATATTTCTGGCTTGAGGACTTTGAGCCTACCAGGTAAAAAAAAAACATTTTTTTTAAAGTCTTGTGATCAATAAATGCTTTAAATTCAACTGAATTAAGTTTAAAAAAGATTAGTTTAATTGAAATGAACATAATAAAAAAAGAGCACTTGTTTTTCTCTCCCGTGCAGTGTGTTCTTCATGGGTGCAGTATTTGTCATAATGGCGACGTTTCTCTATGGTTATGAGAGCAAGCCGGCAACCATCCCAAGCAGAGCATGATAAATGGATGGATGAGGTGAAAGTGGAGTGGAACAAAAGGATGAAACAAAAGGAAGGACGGAGAGGAGGCGTAGAGAGCGGGAAAGAAGGATTGATTCAAGGTTGGATAACAGGCTGGGCCACTGCTGTGCAGTGCTGAGCTGAAGCACACTGGGTGAAATGCTCTGGGCCTCTAGTTTCAGTGAAACTCTCTTTTAGCTTGAAAACATTCATCAGCGCTAATCTCATTAATGGGTGATGGATAAAAACACTTCATAACGTGCCATCTTCGAATGTTTCTGGATGCGCTGAGACCTTTTTTTTGGATCAGGACTTGAGCACAGAACTCATTTAGCTCTTCTCAAACATTTAATATCCGTTCATCTTTTAGGGGCAATGGCTGATTTTGGATCGCTACAGTGGCCCACAGTAATTCGCCATAAATGAAACTTGAATCTCACAGAAATTCACCAATGGATATTAGATTACTGATTGGGTCGTTGCATCACTGTATTTTTGTGTCATTATTCAAACTGTCCTACAAAAATATATTTTATGTTATTTTAATAGACTGGGATGCTGGGTTAGATTCTGTGCTGTAGAAATTGAGGGAATGTACTTTTTTGGAATATGATGTAAACTTTTGATATTATTATATAATGAAATGATGATAACAAGACTTATGATAAAGATACTAGCCGGTCAGTTTGCGGGATATGGTGATTACAGATTATTTTATGGATTACCTCTATCACCAGGCAATATGTAAGTATGGAGCCTCTAAAGGAACATGTTAATGGAAAAAAATATGAGATGGAGAAAAAAATAGATTTCAATGCTTTTACGTTCGCTTACAAAAGTTTTGCGTTCCCCTGATAAACTTTGCGAACGCAAACATTTGTGAGAGAATGCAAAACCATTTTTCTTCCAATCTCATATTTTATAAATGACTATATCCCTTTATGGGCTCCGTAACAAATAATACTTGAGTTACTCCGTTATATATGCAAGGAAGTGCTTCTTTGCACCATGTGTGAAGTTATAATGGTATCTGGTGAGGAGTAATAATAAATCAGGTGTTTAATTATGTGGGGTTTTTTTTTCTTGTTTTTTTTTTTTCAAATAATACATACATTTTCACCAGGGCAGCACAAAATTTAAAAGAAAGAGGCTTGGCATTTGGTTGAGAAGGTGTAAAAACGATGCATGCAATCACAGCTTGAAAAAGGTAATCAATTAAAAAGGCAAAAAGATTTTTCTGTTCTTACATACAGTTGGGCATTCAGATCCATGTTTTTGATCAGTCAGGATGCTCTAGCTTCTCGAGTCCTTCAAAACACACTGTGAACCATGAAAACAATAAACTCTACAGTGACCTCTGAAGACCAGCATCGGTAATGTTGTTTTTGAAGTCTGTGCATCCCATATGGCATCATACAGTAAATTTAGTTTATACAATTCCAATGGCTTTAATGCTCAAGCGAACTGATTCATTTTTGATAATCAAGCAGTCACTCCACTGTAATTTGTGCAGGTGCTGGATAGGGAAGATGAGGGTGCTTCAAAGAAGAAGGCAAAGGTTGAGTGTTTGTTGTGCTTTTGTGTCTGGATGTGTGTTCATTATCTCGGTAGGAATGTCCGGATGGTTTGCTCCTCTCTAAAGAGTAGCGGTGGGAGTTGAGTTGGTGTTTGCAGCACTGTTCAAATCTCTCTCTTCCCCTCCTTCGATTCCCTCGCTCCCAGGTGAGCAGAAAAGAGAAATCGTAGACAGCTCCAGACATTCTTAAGCTAAGAGCATAGAAATTCAAGCAGACAAAGTCCTGTCATTTCCACCGCAGCAGTATTCACAGTCCAGGTTATGCTTTGTGGAACTAAAAAGTCTTATATCTCTTCTTACTTCATTTACTTAATTAACGCCGTGCTGAATAGCAAATATATCTGACGGTTGGAGCTTTCTGTTTCCTTCAAATGAACTTTGAATGAAACTTATTTAGCTAAAAGGCAATACTGAATTCAACTGAAGGCATATATTCATGCACATCAGTTTCTCTTGTTTTGCAACATTGTGTTTATAGAAGTAGCATGTAAAGCTTGCTGCTCTGCCTGAGCAAGACTGTAGATGTTCAACAGATGTTTTACACTTGCAGATAACTTTTAAAAGAGAAGGTTGGAGTTAAATCTGTAAATAGTTGAGTTGGCTGTGATATCAACAGCCTTACAGGAATACTCCACCCAAAAATGAACATGAAAATTCTGCCATCATTTATTCACCCTCATGTGGTTCCAAACATGTATGCATTTCTTTCTTCTGCAGAAGAAATTTTGAAGAACGTTGGGAGCCAAATAACAATGGAAGACTTTGACTTCCATTGTATGGACAAAAAAGAAAGAAAGAAAAAAAAATTTCCACAGAAGAGAGAAAATCATAAAGGTTTGAAATGACATTATGGTTATTAAATTATGACAGAATGCACATTTTTTTTGGGTGGAGTATCCCTTTGTCTACCAGAAATATGATTTATTCACCTTGATTCCTTGAGGTTTTAAGGCAAATGTCAATATCAAAATAAAGGGTTAGTTCACCCAAACTGTCACTGTTAAAACCTGTTTGACTTTTTCCTTTGTGGAATACAAAAGAAGATCTTTTGAAAAATGTCTGTGCTTTTTTTTTCTTCCATACATTGAAAGTCAATGGGGTCCAATGTGGTTTTGCTTCATTGAATGGACAAAAACATTCTTTAAAATATCTTCTTGTGTGTTCCACACAAGGAACGAAAGTCATATATGTTTGAAATGATCAGGGTAAATAAATAATGAATTTTTTGAATGAACTGTCCTTTTTAAAGTGAAAGTTCAGCCAAAAATGAAAAAAATTAGCCAAGAAAATTATTCCGTAATTTATGCACCCTCAATCCATTTTATGTGTATATGTTTTTCTCTTTATCTTTCATCCATCCATGGTATCCAATGTAAGCCAGTGATTATAGTTTATAAAGTTTTAAATATGGATATTTTTCTTACAAAAACTCATCGCTTTGCTTCAAAAGGCATTTATTAACCAAATTGTATGGGTTATGATGGATGGATGCATGTGATTTCAGTAAATGAGGCTTCGTAAAGTCATAAGTGTTTCGAAATTTCACGCTCCAAACCTCTGACTCGAAAGAAAAGATTTGTGAAGCTTCGAAGCTTCATGAAGCAGTGTTTTGAAATCGCCCCTCACTAGATATTGTTGAATAAAGTCGTTATTTTGTTTTTTTGGTGCATAAAAAGTATTCTCGTCGCTTTATAATATTAAGATTGAACCACTGTAGTCACATGAACTGTTTTAAATATGTCTTTAGTAGCTTTCTGGGCAACCTTAGTGTTAGTTATCTTGCAGGTGATGCAGGGTTCACTGAGCCATCGAATTTTATCAAAAATATCTTCATTTGTGTTCCGCAGATGAACGAATGTCTTACAGGTGTGGACCTGTGACATGAGGGTGAGTAATTGATGACAGAATTTTCATTTTTGGGTGAACTAACCCTTTAAGAGTGAGTAAATTATGGGATCATTTTAAATTTTGAGTGAACTATCCCTTTAAATGTCTCTATGGCCATTCAAGAACCAAACATCTCTTTAAAGGCAGTAGTGTGGATTTAAGGCAAATTTTGATTGAAAACCTTCACGTTTTCCCACAACCTGCTACTTGGAGGGGATCACCACTAATGGTGGTCCTCGCTTGGGCCTCCACATTAGCACTTGGGCGTCATTAGCATTGGGTTTACCCAGAGCGTTAGGGGGGATCGGGTCCATATGGGTCAACACCTTGGGCTGGTCCTGGTGCACCCGGCCGGTGAGTCTTGCTCGAGAGCCCAGTGGCTTGGAGGGGTCCACGGCGATGTCCACTTTCATCCTCCACTTCACTGTCTGCAGGAGGATCTTCTCCTGTGTGGACATATTCAAAGCCACCAGCCAAGTGGTGAAACTCTGGTCGCGTTTGATCCGCGTGAGCAAAGGCACATTGCTCTCGCTCACCGGTACTGCCCATGTTACGCTGGGGTAGAAGTTATCATTCATGCTGACAGTGAAGCGTGAGGGTTTGGATGCGGGGCCAGAGAGAGTCACCGTTTCTGTCGTGTTTCCGTACCACGGGTAACTAACACCGTCCGAGTCGCTGATAGCCTTCACCAGTCCTTCTCGTAACTCTGGCAGCTCCCAGCTTGACCTGCAGAAATTAACGTTAGAGGTTAAACAAACAAACACAGTTTGCTATTGAATGTTTAGTGTAAGTGAAAGAAGATGGTGAGTCCAAGTGTACAAATGCTAATTGGGGTTAATGATGACATTCATTATCAGGGTCCCAGCTGCCTGTGTAAAATGACTCAGTGTGAGAGGACGTTAATGTGGCTGGGTGTTGTTAGGTATGACCCGATGCTGGCATTTCTTCTTTGGTACGGCACCATCTGTGTCACAGTAAACCCCACGCAACCACCCGCTCAGGCAGTAATACACACCCCCACACACATGTCCACACCTCCACACAGACAGGCCCCCCAGGCAGCATCAGAAGGGCCCACATCACGCGTCACAGGCCTTGTGGGTGGGTGTGAGAATGTCTCTATCTCGTCTGCTGCTCTGTCTTTATTTGTAGATAATTGCGTTCGCCTGCAAAACTAAACTGTTTAGTGCAACCACGCTGATGTTTCAGAGCAGCTATTCTGTTTTTATCCACTGCCTCTCCCTGTCTGATCCAGTGACAGGCTGTGAAACTCATTTGTGGGAGTATAAATGAAAGAGCAGTGACTGATGAAGGTGCAAACACTCCTCCCCTCAGGCACTGAGCTGATGTATGCATACTCTCTGTGAATATAAATCACTGCTGCACTGCACTGAAGTTATCCTTTGCCATACACTTATTTAAAGTGGTAATTGAACAAACTAAGTCATATTCATCTCTTAAAAAGCTTAAATTCTTGACTGTAGAAATCTTGACATAAGCAGTTTGGCATAATATATTCTCAAGATATTTAAGATATCAATATTTAAAATAAATTCATATCTTTTGTCCGTCAAATCAAAGTAAATGTGGCATCAATTTGATTAAACAAAGTTTTAAGAAAACCAAAAATACATTTTTAAATGTAAGATAAGCCTATTTTGACCTTTTTTTTTAATGTTGGTAACACTTTACAATAAGGTTTTATTAGTTATCTACTTTAGTTAACATATAATTAGTTACATATAACATAATAATTAGTTAATATATTTAGTTAATCTTAGAAATACTAAGAATGTACAATACTTCAACAGCATTTATTATCATTATTATCTTAGTTAATGTTAATTACAACATTTACTCATACATTATTAAAGTCAAATGTTGTATTTGTTAAGATTAGTTAATGCACTGTGAACTTACATGAAAAAGCTATGAACAGCTTGATTTTTATTAACTAACATTAAAGTGATCGTTCACCCAAAAATGAAAATTTTCATCATTTACTCCCCCTCATGTTGTTCCATACCTGTATAAGTTATTGACTACCATTGACTACCATATTATTTATTTTTCCTACTGGTAGTAAATGGGGGGTGAGATCTCTTTGGTTACAAACATTCTTCCAAATATCTTTCTTTGTGTTCAGCAGAACAAAGAAATTCATACAGGTTTGGAACAATTTGAGGGTGAGTAAATGATGACAGAGTTTTGTTTTGTTTTTTTTGGGGGGGGGGGGTTAACTTTAACAAAGATTAATAAATACTTGAACAAATGTATTGCTCATTGTTAGTTTATGTTAGTTGATGCATAAACTAATGTTAACAAGTGAGACCTTATTGTAAAATGTTACTAGGATGGTTTTGTTTGAGTCAAAATGAGTAACTTTAAGAAAAGTTCATGAATCACGACTCAAATGACTCACCTGAATTCAACGTACAAGAATTTTAATACCTTATTGATGGCTATGCCGCTTGGAGTCATCGGTAACACTTTACAATGTGGTTCATAATAGTTAAACATTAGTTAATGTATTAACTAACATGAACTTACCATGAGCAATACATTTGTTACTGTATTTACTAATCTTCGTTAACGTTAGTTAATGAAAATACAGTTGTTCATTGTTTGTTCCTGTTAGTTCACAATGCATTAACTAAAGTTAACTAGATTTTAATAATGTACTAGTAAATGTTGTATAAATGCATAAATAAATGCTGTATAAGTGCAGTTCATTATTAGTTCATGTTAACTAATGAACCTTATTGTAAAGTGTTACCGAGTCATTTAATTCGAATCAGTCTAGTTGTTTTCCAAAAATTGAAACTGAAAGATTTCAATTGAAACAACTTGGCACACAAGTTTTAAACTAGATTTTTAAATAATTGTATAGTCTCGGACATCCTTATTTGCCACTGATCCAGATATATGATTGCTTGTCAGTGGCTAAACTTTCATAATTTTAGTTCATTTTAGTGAAGAGCAAGGGCATTGAAGGCATAAAACATGCACCAGGCTTACATGCCGAGGTCTCCATAAGTGTTGTAGAATTCCATTTGAGTGCACGCTTGAATCCAACCCACAACCCAAGTCTCATTTCGAGGGATCGGCGGCATTACTATCCGGGCGGAGGCCTTGAAGTACGGAGTTTTGTAGCGGAGCACTATGGGTGAATTCTCCTCAATCACTGTCGGGCAATGGTCAATAGTAGCAGAGACGTCGTAAACAACGATGTTCTCGCGTTTGATTCGGGGCTTGCAGGCGACACTCTGAAGGCAGCCCATGGCTGGAGAGGGTCAGAGTCAGGATAATCAACCAACCAAGTAGGATGTTTCAAAATTAAATAAGTATACTTTTATATTTCCGAAAAAAGCGCGTCGATATAAGCTCATGTCCAGTCCCACGCGCCCAAAATAGTTAGGCTACTCCTCAAATTAATAAATGTAGGCTTTTTGAATTTAAAAATATCAAGAACAAGACAAAACAGGTGTCAATCAAAAGCACGTGCTTTCCCCCAAGTCACTGCCATTTAGATATGATCAACAGATATCAAATCACTGTCTGGTTATTCAGGATCAACAACAGGTTGCAAGACCTCCGACCATCTCTTGATCTTTGGTGTGCCCATGCCTTTGATTGTCACTCGCGATCGGGCTTAAGGGTTGTTTTGGGCTCCCGCTTCAATCTGATATGTTCCCTTTCAAATCCACATGGCCTTTTGCAGCTCTTCGCCCTTTCATCCGTTTCTTTCTGGTCCGAGTTTTCATGTCACAACCGGAGGCAGAGCAAAAACAGTCAGGTGTGGCGGACCGCTCGCCTCGACAAGAGGTGGTCGCGATTCGGTTTTTCTCGATTAATGTCTGCGCTTTCGGAACAACAGGCAATCTCAAAGTATTTCATGATTTACGACGGGGGAGGAAGCGCGAAAAGTATGTTACACAGCGGAGTGTTGCTCTCGATCACCTCACATTTGACGTTCCTTTATAGCGTGGATTTCTTCAGTAAACATAGACATCCACACAAACACGAGATGCGTCCAGATGAGATTGGATAAATCGTTGAAATGTGCTATTCGGCTTTTAAATAAATAGTTCCCATGTCCGTTGTTGATGTGCACGCAGTGGTCGCTGTTCGGTTGCTGTGGTGCTGAATGAACGGTCAGAGGCGCGTGGGAGTACCGGTGCACGTTATAGTGCTCCTCACGTATCTACACTCAGTTCATCATATAGGGCTCTCCTTTCAACAAAACCAGGAAAAACTAGGTAATGGAATAATGATATGCTTGACTCAAGATTGATATATCCTACAGGCCCGTTCGCACCAATAACGATAACTATAAAGATATTATATTAGCGTCCACACCAGCGGACGATATTGTTCTGTTTATTCTAAGCGCGTGCTTGTCTGTCACTTTAAATGCTCGAGCTCTTTAAAGGAGGATGGATTCTGATTGGCTGTCAATGTTTTTATCGTTTTTCAGCTGAATAAAATCGTTCTGAAAGTGATTACAATGATATCGTTTTTCTTTGGCGTTATCGTTATTGCTGTGGTGTGAACTCTCATTTTTTTTAATATTGAGAACGATTTTTAGAACTATAACTTTGTCGTTATTATAGTTAGCTTGTGAACTGGCCTTACCTCGAGTTTGAACCTGTTGATGATGTTGGATCTTATGAGATACTTTAATATTCGCAATTAATAAAATAGCTACTCATAAATGCATATATAAATACTCGATATTGAACATAATGATGTCTCTTCTAATATAGTAGGCTCATGTAAAACGAATAGGTTGATCTGGCCTATGTAAAAGTGGGACACATTTTCATAAACTAAAGGTAGAGGTGGGGGTGTCTTAAAAGTAGCTTAATTTTTTCATATACCTATATACATGATCATGTGTAAACCACGTTTCACGCTTTTTAAGATAGCTTGACTAGTAAATGTCGTCAAAAGACGTTTGCGTTAGAACAAACTTTAAGTGATAGTTCACCCAAAAATGTTAAATTCTGTCATCATTTCTCACCCTCAAATTTGTTTGTTCTGTTGAACACAAAGGAAGATGTTTTGAAGAATGTGGGAAACTGAGCAGTTCTGGGGCCCCAATGTCTTCCATCAAAGTCCCTTTAAGACAAGTCATTTCACTCGGCGGCCATCTTTAAAACGCCTCTCGGGCTTTCAAGTGCAGCTACTATCTCTTTGAATAGGGAAACCTCAAATTCTCCAGCTGCTTTCGATTAAATTTCATATTTGAAATCACCAATGAAATCTGACAACAACTGTCTCATAAATTTTGTTTCTAAACGCTCGAATCATGACACAAAACGGTATTCAGGCTGGATCAAGCTAATGCGCAGTCCTAAATGCGCGTCTCTTGTGCCTCATTTCGGAGGTGCGCGTATGACTGTTTCTATAGGAACCGGAGCTTCTAACGGCCGCTGGAGTGATGATGACATTATCAATCTGCATTTGGCTCTTATTTAGAAGGCTTATGGTGCTTTCAAGTCATGTCGGAAAGATCTTATTTACGAGCAGAACCGACATGAACGCCACCACAATGTCGTAAATACCAGTGGGAAGCTCGTAATTTTCTTTAAGATCCGATCTGTACGAGTTGGGGGCGTGTCAGTCAGAAACATAGCGAAATACCACAATACTTACAGGTATTTAGCAGTGACATTGTCAGGCTTTTCTATTTACAACGAAGTAAGCTGATTCCCAGCAAAAATACGATAGCATCACAATATAAAAATGTAATATGTAACAATAAATTTTACAGTGGCTTAATAAATTAATTAAAAACATAAAAAAGCAACATACAACTAATGCACATTCTTTGCTCTACATTTTCTAGAAGCATAAGTGTTGTTATTTTGTGTAATTAATTTAGAGAAGGCACACCGCCATCTTACTCCGACGAAAGTGACTTGAACGCACCTACCGTCGTACACACGACTTCCCACCTCGTACATACGAACTTCCCAGGAGGACTTGAACGCACCATTATTCCGACATATTGCGCGTTGCACTTTAGCCCATTCAGAACAATTCAAGTGTCGCGTCCTGTGTTATTCTAAAGTCTTTGCTTTGCTTCCATAGTATTTTTTCTATATGGAAGTCAATGGTGCCCCAAAGCGGCCTGGTTAAAAACTTTCTTTAATATTCCTTTTCTGTTTAGCAGAACAAAGAAATACAGGTTTGGAACAACTTGAGGGTGAGTAAATGATGACAGAATTTTCATTTTTGGGTGAACTATCACTTTAAGCGATTGCGCCATAGAGAAAGCACAGACACTGTGAGTAAACCTTAAAGATGATAAACGTTTATATGCTGCAAAGCAATAGAAAAAGGCGATTTTATTACTTACTATAAGAGCTACATTTTCACTTGCAGAATTGAATATAATAATTACTTTTTGTAACTTTGATCCATATTTACCTCCCCTTCTCTCACATATTAACACAGGGAGATTATACAGCGCGAGAGACATGTTCCGCTTCTTAATTGGTGGCTTTCCGTGTTACCATGACAACCAACATAGATGGACTGTCGTCACTAAGGCCGATCTCATGTCAAATTTATCCGTCAGGGAAACATCACTGTGAAAATTGGCTAGTATCTTGTTAAGTACGTGTGAGGTCAGAAGACGATGATGGTGATTAGTGAATGTGAACTCACCCCGGAGTAAAGTGCAGACTTGACAGATTAAACGTCTTCAGGTTTGAGTGACATCAGAATAATGACAGTCGACTGCCTCCTTTGGATGAATCGCTTTGTTATTTTTCTAATTTTTAAGTCGCTTTACATAAAATAAACGTCTGCCATTCGAATGAATGTATTACTATCTCACAATTCGTTCTTCTAAAGCACGAACAGCCTTACAGAATGTGGTAGAGAGATAAACAAAAAAAGTCTACTTTTCCTTGTTTTACTTATACGAGCCACGTGACATAAGTACGAGTCACGCAGTCTGTTTTAAGAGCACTAAACACCACACAAAGAAAACACAAAAAGTTAATTTTAGGTTTTATCCTGTTTCCTTGTCTTTTTTAAAAAGTATTTTTCTTAAAATAGCGTGCCACTGTCTCTCTAAGGCACAGCCTGCATTTACAAAATTATCCAGCAGAGGGAGATATTGCTTCTGAGAAATGCAAGTCAATTGTAGCACTAGTTCGGATTTTCTAGAAACGTGGAGGTGGTTTAAGTCCACTCTTTCATACACACTTTTCTCTTTTTTTATTGCTTTAATGCGTAAAAATGTTTGCAATATATATGCTGTTCTGTTACCTTCATCCATTACGTTTTTTTTTGTGAGACATATTCATAGTTTTGGGTTTCTGAATCTAGCTGGGGGTCGAAATAACAATGGAGAGAACAAGAGAGCAATCAAGAGAAAGAAAAGAGAGGAAGCAGTAATCTTAGTTCAGCCGCCTGCTTCTATCAGGTCAGGCTTCTGCTGGAGTGGATTAGAGTTTGGGTGAAAAAGAGAACTGGAGAAAGGATGAGAGATGTTTGTTGGGTAGCCTATCTGTCTGAGATGGCCCAGCACTAATGGACAGGTTAAGATGGTTTGTAATCCTTACATGGGTGGGTAAATAATCCAGGCCTTCCCTGTCCTATGCAGAACAGGTCTAGACCACTTTAGCACCTATTCAAACCGTGTAATGTGACTCAGCGGAGGGACAAGCATGAGAGTCCTCCTTTTGTAAACAAGTACAACAAAACACTTTAATCCATGTAATCTAGAGGAAACTGGGGCCATGGAGTGGAACATGGAAATACCCAAAACATCTGAGCATTTAATGCTGTGAAAAAGAATGTTCAGTTTGCTTCGTGTCTTTTAAGGTGACATGGAAAGTGTGTGTTACTGGAGGAATTGTGGGTGGAGCACAGAAGGTGAGGAACTCATCAGAAACCTGTTTGTATCTGACCTTTCTGCTTTAATGAAATGTCATAAAGATAAAAGAGGAGCAATGTGTGTGTGTGTGTAGACGCAAGACCTGTTTGTGAGTGTCAGCAGAATATAGGCCTAGATGTGTACGTTATACGTTGTCTTCCTCTTTCTCCCTCCTCTCTCTGTCTTTCTCGATGTAATAAAAGGTTGAAAATGCTGAAGCTCCATCTCTCATCACTATTCAATGCTCAGCTACATCGCAGATGCCTGGAGACCATGACTCCTGCCAGACTTTCAGGCTAATTACATTCAGTCCTTTCACACTGTTCAGACTACTGCTCAGTAATGAACATTTTCTTTGAAGAAATAAAAAAATATTACTGACAATTCATCTCCAGTTACAGTACAGTACATATTGTCACATCTACGCCTAGTTCATAAAAGGTTAATTCAATTAAAACGTATTGTTTATACTAATAAAAGACTGGAACTGGAAAGTCAATATTTCTTGGAATCTAACCAAAGCTTTGTACCAGAGGTTTTTTTAAGGCTGTGAGGAGAGTAAAGACAAGGACAAGTGTCTGTTGAAAGATAAAACTGGAGTAAGACAGAAGGCCCTTGTGTCTTTGCGGTCGTCTCTGTCTCACATCTCGGAGCCTTGTGGCCTCACTTGCGTCACTTGATCACTTTTTTTCCACTGAAATTTTATTGGTGGATCGGACCATCTATTTTTAGATGAACAGCAGTTTTGTATTGGTTCATTTTTACATCTATTTTCTTGCTCAGATTTGTCAACAACAAAAAAAGGTAATCAGATATTTATTTTATCTCTAATAGGGTCTTCTGCAGGTAAATAGTTTCCGTGGTGCTTAGGACTGTAGAGCCCCCGAAACCCCCTTTTGCTTCTAAATGGGTCCAGACACATTTAGTCAGTCAGCAGTCTGAGCCACCTAACGCTTCAGGAATCTCTTGCCTGCTTAGGGCACTTCCCGCTCTGAACAGCAGACTGGAGAATCAACAGACCCACTAAAACCCACTGTAAACTCCACAAACACATTTATGACACACACAGTGGATTTACAAGCAACAGGACTTATTATTTGTAATATCTGTTTAAACATTTAATTTCTTTTGAATGCATGCAACAATCATTGCACTGTAATATAACACAACATTTGTGATATTTTCTAGGGATGCACCAATGTTTTTTTTTTTTACTTCCGATACCGATATTTGTCGCTTGCTCTCTTATTTGAACCTTTGTCATTAAAATAGATTAGTGTTTTGTTCATGTGTTAAATTAGCACAGTTCAAAACATGCCTTATGGTATACTAATTTATTGCTGCATCATCAAATAATATAATGAACTTGGATTAGATCTATTTAACATTCAACAGGCCAACATAAATACAACCAAACAAAGATGCATATATGTAGTTTTCAGGTACAGAAATAAAATAATCAAATGTATAATATTCTTCATTGTATAAATTAAATATACATTAATTCTTATTAAAGTTACAAAAGGTATTTAGTAAAGAGTAGTGAGCAATTTTTTTTGTTTTGTTCTTGTTTAAAGAAACACTCCACTTTTTCTGAAAATAGGCTCATTTTCCAACTCCCCTAGAGTTAAACAGTTGAGTTTTACCCTTTTCGAATCCATTCAGCAATCTCCGGGTCTGGCGGTACCACTTTTAGCATAGCTTAGCATAGTTCATTGAATCTGATGAGACCAATAGCATCTCGCTCAAAAAAAATGACCAAAGAGTTTCGATATTTTTCCCATTTAAAACTTGACTATTCTGTAGTTACTTTGTGTACTAAGACCGACGGAAAATGAAAAGTTGCGATTTTTTTTTTTTTTTTTTTTTTTTTTTTTTTTTTTAGGCCGATATGTCTAGGAACTATACTCTCATTCCGGCGTAATAATCAAGGAACTTTGCTGCCGTACCATGGCTGCAGCAGGCGCAATGATATTACGCAGCGGCTGTGACCCCCTGTTTGCACAAGGAGCATGCCTTGCAACCATGGAGACATTTGTGAGAGGCACTGCATAATATCATTGCGCCTGCTGCACCCATGGTACGGCAGCAAAGTTCCTTTATTATTACGGCGGAATGAGAGTGTAGTTCCTAGCCATAGTGGCCTAGAAAATCGCAACTTTTCATTTTCCGTCAGTCTAAGTACACAATGTAACTACAGAAGAGTCAAGTTTTAAATAGGAAAAATATCAAAACTCTTTGGTCATTTTTTTTGAGCGAGATGCTCTCATCAGATTCAATGAACTATGTTAAGCTATGCTAAAAGTGGTACCGCCAGACCTGGAGATCGGCTGAATGGATTCGAAAATGTTAAAACTCAACCTTTTAACTCTAGGGGAGTTGGAAAATGAGCCTATTTTCAAAAAAAGTGGAGTGTTCCTTTAACATTAAAACAGACAGCAGCACCGCAGGAATATTAAGCAGCTGTCACTTTAAGAGCTGCACGGATCCAATATACTGGTACACAAGCATTTTATTTCTCAACTGTTTACGTTCATTTAAGACATAACCGACTATGTTTACAAGAATTTGCCCAGATGGTCATTTTGATATAATTTTGTGTGAATTAGAAGAAGTGAAAAATAATTCAGTATTTGCATGCTGTCGAAAACATGGCTTTCCGGGCATGTGCTTTGGAAGTATTGTCAAACCCTGCTATATTTTGTACAGATTTCATTTTGTTTTAGCAAGTATTTAATTATTTTTCTCAGAGTAAAACGTTGGATTATGCAACAGACTTTATACAACTTAGTGCCTTCATGTAGTTAATTAATAAACTATCGGTTTGTTATATCGATCTTTTTCGTGCTATAGCCAGTATGCCAGTTGGTTTTAAATTGATCACAAATCAGTCGATATACGTGTGCATCTCCAGTATTTTCCCATGGTGTAGTCTCATGAACACAGTTATTTGTTTCAGTTACTTAAAGAAACTTATTTTCAGGGTGAACTATATACCTTTAACTATCTCTGATAGTTAACCTGTGTAAATGACATGACAGAGTGAAATTTTATTCAAAAACACGACTTTGTTGTTTGATTTTCAGCTTTACATACTTTTACCACCGTAGTGACCATATCACACAACACTGGCAGATGATTGCATTGAAAAAAGGAGGGGAAACTTGATTTTTTGGAGAGGATTTGACCTTGTGACCATATTTGTGCTAGTGAGAGTGAGTTCTTGTCTTTGTGCATGACTGCAAGCCCTGAGGCTTAAAATCACTAAGCGCTGTCAATAAGAGTTTGCTGATAAGATCAACCAATGCATGTTGCTTAAGGGGTGCACATTTAGTGCTACTGGAGGATTACAAGCATAAATCATGTTCTAATTTTTATTTTTGCACTGTACATCTCAAAATATTTCTTGAATGCATTTCTGCAGAATAAAAGGAAATAGGGGTGTTGGTTTTTACTATATATGTGATGGATGAAATTTTGAAAATGTCCTGGTAAAAACTAGACATTTGAAAATGCCCTACTGATATCAACAGGTTTGTGGGAGACTTCAGTTTCAGAATATTGTAAATATTACTTCCATTTAAAAAAATAAAAAAAAATAAAATCATTTTTACTAATATAATTAAGCCAATGTGTTTGTGTTGTTGTGGACATTGATGTATCAAGAGTTACAGGAAATGTTTATGCCACTCTTCGCCGAGAATGTCAGTGACCTTTGTGTGGCGCATGCTTGTGTGAGCGTGCTAGTAAGTGTGTATATGCATTGTGTCTTTGTGTATGTGTGTGTGTATCTGTGAGAACCATGTTGAAGCTCTTTAGCGAAGCAGCGTAGCGTGCAGTACAGGAGTGATGTGGGCTGAGCCGACCTGACCGAGCCCCGGCCCTCCACTAATCCTGCCGTTTTCAGGAGCCCTGGCCCGTACTTGATGAGCTTGGGTAAGAAAAGGGGCATCTCTTTCTCCCTCTCGCTTTCCCCTCTTTCGTTCCCGCTCGTTCTTTCATTCTCTCTCTCTTTTTCTCATGCACCCCCTCTCAAACCCCAGCCCTGCCTGGAGCCAGTGTGCAAATGAATGAGTTCCAAGTGTTTACTCAGCAGTTATCTCCCTCTCTCTCTTCCTTCACATCTCTCTCTCTACACTGACAGATATAGCAGAAGTACGCATCAAGCTAAATTTCAAACATCTCTTACAACATAGAAAAGTTCAATTGGAATAGATTTGGGGTTAGAATTAGATGAGTTGTTTGACTTGTATTGATGTATGTTTGGAACACTTGTGCTGTAAAAACAGTATCGACACGTTCCTTTAATCTATACGGTGAAATAGATCTAATGGGACCTTTCGTCTAATTTTACAGTAAAATACTGTTAAATGTTCTTTTTCACTTCCAAAAACTGTACATCTTATAATTTAAAGTGAAAAAACATAAAAATTGACCCCTAGAATTGTGAAAAATAGCTTGCATTTGGTGGTTTTTCATTGAAATAACAGTTGCTTAGTTTTTTCTTATCAGTTATGTACATTAGGTTGCATTTTATGTTACATCTTATGTTGTTAAATTAATGTTTATTGCATGATTTTAGTATTGTGTGTTATGACACTATGCACCTTCTATATGTTAGTAATTGGCTCAGCTTGTGGAAAAGCTACTTGTGAGGAACTTTATCGTGTGTGTGTGTGTGTGTGTGTGTGTGTGTGTGTGTGTGTTTTTCTTCTTCTCCTGTACCTGTGTTTTTAAGGTGGTTGTCAGTACACTCAAAAAATACTGGGTTAAAAACAACCCAAGTTGGGTTAAAAATGGACAAACCCAGCAATTGGGTTAAATGTTTGCCCAACATGCTGGGCAGTTTAATTTAACTCCGCTATTGTTTATAGGGATGTCCAGATCCGATCACGTGATCGGAAATCGGGCCCAATCACGTGGTTTCAGACTCGATCGGAATCGGACGTTACCTCCTGATCAGGACTCGGATATATATGTATTAGGGGTGCAACGGTTCTCAGTAAAAAATCGAACCCTACGGTTCTCCACTTACGGTTAGGTACGCACTTGCACCGCGGTCCACCTCGAATGACGACGCATCTATTGGTTAATATGGTTTGTTTAAAATAGCAACGTGGAAAACAGACAGACAGAGTTCAGATAATGTATGTTTCAGTCGATGGATGCGCAAAACGTTACAACAACGATAATCAGAAAGCGTGGACAAAACAGTCACTCTTTGTAAACTGTTAACTGCGAGTGCCGTATGCTCTAATGTCCAGTCATTTACGCCGTCATCACCCGGGTGTTGATACAGGTGAGACCTGAACAGCACACGTTGCTGTCTGTGTTTAAACTAACTCATTTAAGCCTTGCTGATTTAAACCTTCAAGAACAAGACGCGAAAGAGAACTCGCACGCGCTGTGAGAAGATTTGTGTGCACTCATCCGAAGCGCGCACACGCTTATTTCAGTCAGCGCGCAAATACTGAGTTCTCTTTCAAGTCTTGCGCTTCAGCGGACAAATTCATACAAAAATTATGTCAACATGCCCGTCTTAGCGAGTATCCTAGCAAACATAGTCGGTTATGTCTTAAGTGAACGTATATTAGTCGAGAAAGACAGCGCATGTGTCACAGTATATGTCTTTATTTATTTTATACAGTAAAGATAATATGCAGTGATATTTTATATTTGATTACTTTATCCATTTTCTGTACGTGAAAACGATTGTTAGATTCCTGAAAAACCTGAAAAGCACTGTTCCTGGACAGGGGGGGGGGGCTAGGGGGGCATTGCCCCCCAGAATTTCCTTATGCCCCCCAAAAATGTGCAGCCAACAATAAAAATGAATATGCCTACATAAACATTAAAAACGTCTTATCTATTGAATAAGGATCGGCCACTTTAATCACAGAAAAAAAAGTGAATATTATGCTTATAATGATATTTAATCTCACAAAAATGGACTTAAAATCCAAAAACATGCGAACTGGGAAGTAACGAACATTAATCAGAAAACACGTCGAAAACAAGTGTACACCTAATCTTCAAGCAAGTAGCCTAAAAAAAATATCACAATGAGGATCACATCTGCATCAGCCGAACATATTTTCTGCATGCTGAGATAGCTGTCAGCGAACATTTCCTCAGTAATTTCGTTAACAATGAATAATTTGAACATTATATCCAGGGGCGGCGCTAGGGGTGGGTTAAGGGGGCTGGAACCCCAAATGTTTTTCCAAAAGCCCTGAATCTTTCAGGTTTGAGGTTTCTGTGCTGCGTGTTTTAAAGAGAAGTGCATCCGAAAATACAATGTAGACTGAGACTCTATATCACAACTAAAAAGATGTTTGAGCCCTCTTTCATGACCAGGTACAAGTCAATGCTGTTTCTTTGTTCCATTTGCACTCTGTACATGGGTTGAAGCTCTCAGTTTTGAGCTTCCAAAGTGCACCAGACTGATGCATTTAACCTTAAAATACACAAAAATTTCTTACCGGGGGGGCATGCCCCCGGACCCCCCTAGATGATGGTATATAATGTACATTTTATGAACTTTAACCAAGAATACTACAAAAAACACTCCTTTCATGTCAGTAAATTAAAATGTCATTGGACAAATATAGATTTCGGTTAAGCCCCGAATGTTTACAATGTCTGGCTCCGCCCCTTATTATGTCCATAAATAATTCACATGGCCTACATAGCCAGTACAAATTAGGCTATAGCCTATAATTTGTTAGCCACAAGACGATTCTTGATGAATCAAAAAAACAAAAAGTTAGCTATGAATATTAGCCTAGAAAATGCTGCCCTACCAAAATTTGTGATTGCCCCCCCAGTCCAGCAAGCCTAGTACCGGGCCTGTTCCTGGATCTGTTTTTTTCGCTCTTCTTTATTCTTTTTCATGTATTATAGAAGTATCGGATCGGGACTCGGTATCGGTAGATACTCAAAATCAAATGACTCGGACTCGAGGGCAAAAAAACGTGATCGGGACATCCCTAATTGTTTACAAATGACTGTATTGCTTGCTTAAAATTAACCCAAAGTTGGAAATTAGCATTTATTAATGTTTAATAAATTAACATTTATTAATAAGTTTAATGAATAATAATTAAACGATAAACATGTATTAAATTGCTTATTAATAAATGTTCACCTTTTGATTATTGTTGTTGACTCTAGTAATTATGTGTCTGATTTTTAATTTCCAACCTATTTTGGTTTTATTTTAAGCCAGCCATATAGTCATTTTTAATTAATAGTTGAGTTAAATAAAACTGCCCAGCACGTTGGGCAAACATTTAACCCAACCACTGGGTTAAATTAGAGTGTATATATAAAGGTAAAGAAACATATTTTAGTAATTTGTTATATAATATTGGTATAATATTTGGTGCATGTATTTTTTTGTACCATGCATCTGAATTCAATCTGTAAAACTTAAAATGTTGCTATTGGATTTGTATAGTAAAGTTATTGCACGTTTTTCAAGCATAATATGTGAAGTTAGACAAAAAAAAAAACAAATACAGGTTTGTAAGGACATGAGGTTGTCATTTTTTCAGTTAACTATCCTTTTAAGTGTCCAAACATGACAGAAAAGTTTTTCTTGTGCCTTTACTTGAGGTTGCATGAAATCCAGCAGAAACAGACATGAGTGTATTTTGCTTTAATAGCTTTTGGGCTATTAAATCTTAACTGCCCATTTAATTCAATGCAACCGCCAACAATGCCCTGAGGAAGGAAAATCTTGAATTTTACTGGATATTCACTTGTTGCAGACTTGTCATGATATAATGCAGACCAGTTTGTGTACATGTTTATGCAGAAACACATAAGTATTGCAAACCAGGTCCAATTTATTACAGCAATTTTTCAAGAGTTGGCAGACTATGTATCTCTGGTGTGTGTGTGATAAGAGAGTAATATTACGGGGATTACCGTGAGATGGTAGGCCCTGGGGCTGGTGGATGAGGGTGCGGGGGAGGAGGGGCTGTTTCCTGGCTGTAGCCCTTGTTTGTCTGCCTGACCTGGCAGCACTAGGGGCAGATCCTGCTTGGATACAACCCTGATCCCACGCCTGTCTGAAGCTGTTAGCCAGCCGCTCTGTTCGGCTAGCTAGGCTTAGCGCGTCTGGGCACAGGGAGGGGCGTGGGCTGGGGCCGCCACATGCTTTGTGCTTGGGCAGTGGGGAGTGTGGGCAGGGGTGAATGCTGTTATGGCTTATGACTCTGGTCTTATTCATCCTACCATTTCTTTCCTATCAGTCAGAGCTGAACACTATCTGTCCAGTTTCTCGCTCACATCACTTTTTATGCTCACCCCTACTCAAACATGCATGCGGTTACCAGTTTAAATTAAATAACGATTATATTATATGTAAAGGTCTAGGTTAACTTTGTACCCCCTGACCTTCCTGTAGATCCCTTGTGTTGAAAGACAAAGCCTTGGTAATTCAGCTGATAGATTTAACTACTCATTTACAGCTAAAAAGAATTCTGTGTGCACGCTGTTATTGTCTTTCTGTAATTCGATCAGTGAAATCCTGGGCAAGAAGTTGATGTTGAGTGCTATGATGCTGTATTATCACCTGTCCCTCTATAGTCTCATTCTGGAGAATAAAAATAAACCAGCAGTATTTTCCTAACATTCTGTAAAGTTTTCACAGCTCAACTGCTGTTTTTAAAAGCTTATTATTTTTCAATTGGTGGATTGAGAGGTAGTTTGGGAAGTCTGTTACAGCCTTTCTGTGTGTTGTTTCTGTCCTGGATACACAGTGAACCCATGGGCAAACTTTGAGAGTGAGAGCGAGAGAGATCAAAGATAGAACTTTCAGTGAGCAGTCTGTTCTTTTATTTGTCCTTTCTTGCACTGAAAAACATTTCAACCTGTAAATCTTTGACTGCTGCCTTTTTAAGTAGAGTCTAAGAAGTGATGCAAATGTGGCAACCTGCAAAGTAAAGTTTATTGCACTTTAAAAAAAAAAAATTACTTTAAATTTAATAAGTAAATCAAGTATACTGACATCATAATGGTGCAAAACATTTTTACAGTGGGCAAAATTTGGTCAACAAATTGAGTATTCATAATATTTCAGATCTTTCTTATGAAAAATCCTCCTCTGTGAAACTGTTGAATATTTAGCAGACAAGTATTTAACCTCAACCTTTCCTTCCTAATCCTGTCACTCTTAAAACCCCCAAGTCAGTGGAAGCTATTATGTAAGCCACTTTGCCTTATCTGATATCTCACAATGTATATTCCATATAAGGCCACAAGCAGGTATGACTTCCTTTGTGTTTTTCCTTGAAGGACAGAAGAGGAAATTGTTTATGACAGCTCATATTAATCATTAAGGTAAAAATATCAAAAAGTTAGGTTAGAAGTTTAATGTTTCAATTTATTTACCTTTTCCTCATTTGTAGCTTTTTAATAACTTTTTGTGATTTATTCAGACATTTTGTTATATAGTCAGTTTAATCACTTTTACACGTCTTTAAACTACAGGATCTACAATATAATGTAGAAAATAAAAAACCATCCATCCAAAATTAATTTAACGCTGATCTTCTGACCTTGCATTCTTTGTTAGTGAGGGGAGAACTGTCACCCAATCGATCGTCACGAGGCGGCCGGTGTCGTCACTCTGCCCTCTCTATAAAACTCCCCCCGACTCACTCACCTGGTTAGACAAACACCTCTAATCTACAGCTGAGCGCACGCCTATTTTGATAGTCAGTATTTTTACAGCCTGTTTAGATTCTAGGAATTTTAAAATTCTGAAAGCACTAAAAGTTTATAAAAGACAACTTTTATGAATCTTGCAAATTTTTCATATTTCACTGGCATGTGCAACATGACGGCAGAGTCCCAGCACTCGCCAGCCGAGGCGGGCAGTCCAGTGGTGCTGTCTCCCAACGTGAGTCTGGACTCCCCGATACCTCTTCCTCCACCGGCGCTGAACCACCAGGCTCGAACCAAGGACGGTGTTCTCATCAAAGCCGAGCCTCGGGGCAGCAGTCCAAACACCGAGAGGGAGGAAGGGGTTTCACTGGGTCAAACCGAAGAACATCTGCCTGCCACTGGCAGCCGGCGGAGGAAAAGGCCAGTGCAGCGAGGTAAACCTCCCTACAGTTACATCGCACTGATAGCAATGGCCATTGCCAATTCACCTGAGAGAAAACTCACCCTCGGCGGCATCTATAAGTTCATCATGGAACGCTTTCCTTTTTACCGCGAGAATTCCAAGAAGTGGCAAAATTCCATACGGCATAACCTCACTCTCAATGACTGTTTTGTGAAGATCCCGCGAGAGCCCGGTAGGCCCGGCAAAGGAAACTACTGGACGCTTGACCCCGCCGCTGAGGACATGTTCGACAACGGGAGTTTCTTGAGACGGAGGAAGCGCTTCAAGCGGACTGATGTTAGCACATATCCTGGGTACATGCAAAGCTCGAGCGCTTTCACGCCAACACCGATGGGTAGACAGGCGTACCCCAACACCTTGTACCCGGGTGTGACGTCTGGCTACGGGTCACAGTTGCCTGGTTCTCCGCACCCGGCGATGCTGCATCACTATCAGGCATCGGCCGGGGTCACGCAAGGCCAGCCCAGGATGTTCAGCATCGATAATATTATTAGTCAGCAGACAATGATGCAAAGCGGAGGAGATCTCAACCCGCAGTCTCTCGGCCTGGGTGCGGGAGACTTGGGTGCCATGACCTCCAGCTGTTCTGTATCAACCCCTGACCCAACCTGCTTTCAGTCACAACCGATAAATCCAACGAGCAACATGCTGAACAGGAACACGGGATCTCTTGCTTCAAACATGACAGCAAGTTACACGTATCCCTCCTCGACTTCGCCTACTCACCTGTCCGGGGTCACGCAGTCCAGCTTCTCTCCGGGAGGATCACAGGTGTACTGTTCGGGGAACAGGATTTCGCTGCCCCCTGTGCGTTCTGGCTCGTGCGCAGATCATACAGAATCCCTTTTATCTCTCTCCGGACCAGCAATGAACTCCTACAATAATTCATATATGAGACAAGCCAATTTTGCCTCAGGACTGGAGCGATACATGTGAAAACTTTTGCACTGTGATAACACGTTCCCACTACGTATTAATGGCCCCGAGATTGAGTTCATATTCTTATTATGTAACAAAAGTTGTGTACCGTGTGACAGAATTAAATAGTTTTTGATATGCGTTCAAAGTATTTTGTGTTAGCCTATAAAATAAAGAATTACAGTTCTGGTATTGATATGTAGTCTGAGACATTGTTTGACTACATGTCAGAAGACAAAACGCACGGAACAATGTAAATATTATAAGCAAATAAATGTGTTTTTGTGTAATCATTTTTCGTTTGTTCTCTATTTTAACTAACTTTCTTTCAAAAGAGTTTAAATTAGCTACATTAGGTTTGTGTTAGCTTTTCAATATCCAATAATAGTAATATAATAATAACAATAATAACAATAATTTTATCATATGGATATAATAATTGTGACCATTACATCCATATAGTTTGACACGTTAATTGAGATATAACACGTAACTTGTAACTCGAATATTTATATCACGTTATAGTCTCTATATTGTTTAATAGTCCGTATACAATTTAAATTATTTAATTTAATTTAGATTACTTAACCTTGGTTACAATGTTTCTTTTTTTATATTTATATTCAAATAAATAGTTATTCGGTCAGTTGATATAGTCTGTGGATCTTCTCAAAACAGGATTACATTTACATTAGCTCATAGATTTTTCGTGCCGTTATTGAAACGTTTTGAATACTGACCTATAAATAGTAAGCTAGATATATTAACATATTTCAACACTTTATTTAATCTTCCATCACAAATTGTGTGCCCTCATTTTGCTGGTGAGGGGGCGACATCGACTGGCTATTGGAATAAATGCCTAATCATTTCTGTAAAACCGAGATTTGGAGCATTTCACATACAATCCACTAGATGTCAGCAACCACCAAGTTAAGACCAAGGCTGGGTTTCTAATCTGAGAACTTTTGTCAAAAGCATGGGTATCCATGTAGCAGCGTAGCACCTCGTAGAAAATGTTAGTTAATTATCGAGAGCCTCGGAACACTCGAAAGTAGGCCTACATTACGAGAAACTGAAACACATCTTTCAGTTTTATCACATCAAATTTACAATTAATAACAAAGCAGTTTTGCATCATTGCAAAGACATTCTAGTGTACTTAATTTCAAAACAGTAAAATGTTTTGGTAAAATTATCTTTTGAAACAATACTCGGTATCTTTCTCTATAGTTTTAGGAAACCTAATTCTGTTTTGTATAGGCCTATAAAAGAGTTTCAACTTTTCAGAGGAGCGCAAGTCTAAGTGCGTCCACATCGAGTGACATTAAATGCTGCACTTATAATTTATACCTTTTTAACTTTAATTAGTCTATTATAATATCATTTGAACATATAATTTTGAAACAGTACAAAGTCGTCATTATTGTACCCTTTACATTATAGAATGTTTACCTTGTTCCTTTACATTCAGAATGTTTTATTTATTTTGATTATTTATGAGCGCCTAGACAATATGAGGTACGGTTTCCATGTTTGGTGGATATTTAAAAAATGGAAAAGATATTTTCAATATCTTTGATATGGGGTAGACAAACAGAGATTTAAGTTCAGCTGTTGTAACGATCCACTTAATTTCCTCTTATTCCCATGTGATATACAAAGGTACAAAGGCTACTGGTTTGAGAAAAAGGGCCGTTAATATGTTGTAAAATAGTGTCCGGCCTCAGTTAATTAAGAGCGTAATTCGTTAAGTTATTGAGAAACCCAGGTCCTCCAGGTTTTTGCTGCAGAAGTGGATTTAATTACCGCAACATTTTTGTTTAGGAATCATACGTTTTATGTCCACATTTCTGGTACTGTTGAAATTTAATAAAAATGACCTGCATTTTTTTTTTTTCGTCATATTATTATTTTTTTAATATAGGCTATTTGTGGAACACAGCGTAGAGCCGCTAGGTGGCAGCAATGTGGTTAGAAATGTTACAGAGTTACAGTATGCTTTGCAGTCCTTTCATTCCGTGTAAGCCCTCAACACATCAACTGGTGAGCCCACTTAAAAGCGGAAAGGAGGGAAAAAAGGAATGGGAAGCCTATTTGTCAGTTTAGGCCGAAATCCGACAGTGATTATCTGGTTCTTTTTCAGTGTGTCGCCTGTGGTTAGCACTATGACATTTATGTTGTCCGGGGGCATAAACTTGCACGACATTTCTTTTTTTTTTTTTTTTTTTATTGTCTGTTGAGTAGACAGAAAAGAGTGTCATTAAAGTGTGTTCACTAAACATTCTTTATCTTAAGACATTAGAGATTAGGCAACATCATAATGCATAAATGAAAAAAGTCATATTCCTGGAAATGTTGAGTCCTATAATTCAGAAATCAAATACAAAATTGTTGATAAGACCGAAGAATTGCATGAGGTGCTAACTTGACCTCTGAGTTTGGGCTCCAATATAGGCAGCTGTCACATTGCTCAGCCCCAGCCATCGTTTCTAACAAGCAGTTCATGAACTACAATTTTGAAATTACTTTTTTTATATCTCTTACCTTTCCTCTTTCCTTTATACCTTCAACACCCACCTTTATATAACAAAAAATGTTTACCAGCAATTAACTAAGCCGCGCATATGCAGAATTCGCGAAATGCTTGTGTGCGTTTAGTTTAATGGCAGAAAAGACGTTTAGCCTAATGGAATAGGCTAGAGAAAATATTTGACAGAAAATATGGTCACAAAGCATGCAGAGCGTGAAATTTGGCATATCCTGACACAGATTTTAATGTGATTGGGGTGCAAACGTCTTGGGGTTTGTATATGAATAATGAGCGTAATGAAAATGAAGTCGATGCCCGACTCTTAAAAATAAAGCTTGTTTATTGACATTGACGGTTCCATAAAGGATCTTTAACATCCATAGGGACCTTTCAATTGCACAAAAGGTTCTTTATAGTGGAAAAAGGTTCTTTAGATTTAAAAATAAAAATAATATTTTTTAAAAAATGGTTCTTTTAAGAATTGTTCTCTGAAGGTTTTGGGAACCTAAATGGTTCTTATAGCATTGCTGTAAATTCCCCCTTTTAGAACCTTCATTTTTAAAGAGCGTTCTGTGGAGCATAAAGCTTGTCATTCACCCATAAGCAATGACGAATTCGAGCAGGTTGCAGAGATGTGTGCTTTTTACATAGCCACGTTATAGGCTATGTTAGCTATGCAAAAAAACAAAAACGGACTTGATTGGAATAGCCTACGTAAAACCCCCGAGAAGTGCCGAAGTGAATAACGGCACTAAAAAAAAAAAAAAAAAAAAAAAAAGAAAGAAAAAAAAAATGAAGAGAGAATTCGAACGCAGGTATTGATTTTGTATAAGCGCAAATTTCCTTTTATCCTCTTTTTGTGAGCAAATGTTACTATATTTATACACAGTTTAAAATAATTTTCATGGCAAATAAATAAATGTTACTATTTAAATAGCCTGTACACCTGCCGAGTGCTAATAACTTATTGATTCATGCTGTTCTGCATTGGTACAAATGCAAATAAATACAAGGAAATTTTAAAATATCGAAATGTTTAAATATGTGCAATGAACTATATTATGACCTGTAAATGCTAAATCGAGGATTAACTTTGACTAAATCTCAATAATATTAAAATAATCTGTCCCTATTCTTGCTGTACAATTTTGTGAATAATTAGCTACTGTTGCTTTGTGATTATAAAATTCATTTACAGTCCCATATAACCTATTATTTAACCTGTCAATTTATTGGAACATTTGATTTGTTAAATTTTTTTGAAGGAAACGATTTTATACTATTTACTTAGTATTGTATTGGATAGACAAAGAATAAACACCCATCTGGTGATTTAATGAATATGCCAATGTTTTTCTTTCTTTCTTTATCTTGTTTCTTTGCCATATTATTGATTATTAGCTACTGTATTGTCGATTATAGGCTATCTAGCATAATACAGCATAATAACAATGAGATACAATGCAATAGTAATGGTTAAATTAATAATTGGGTCTTATTGTTATGCTGCTGTTAGACGACAATAGAAAATAAAACGTAACCAGTGAAATTGTTTGTTAAATGTGTTGCCATGTTTATTTGTTGTCATTTTTGAAAAAAAATCCCGGCTTTATTAAATTTAAATCGTGCGCAATTTAACCTGTTATATAGGACTATAGCCTACTACAAAATTTTGTATTTTCTGGGTTTTATTTTTGACGTGTCGCGAATTTCAGTTAAATATCCCTGATTAAAGCAAACATGATAAGTCGAGTTGATAACACGTAGGCTATACTTGCTCTCTTCTCTCTTGTGCTGCTTTTCTCGGCTGTAAACTTCCCGTAGTTCCTGGTTACCGACATGCTGATCACGTGATTATGGTGACTGGATAAATAGTTTTTGGAAGCCGCGCGGGGGTATACTTGGAGGTTCATTCACGCACAGCGCTACGATTGTACACGAGAACAAATAGTCTACTCGAATTATGAAAACTAGTTAGTGAATGCACAGTCATAATGCTATTCGTATGATCCAAAAGTTTATATTACATATGGACCGACTACACACTCCATGAAGAGAAAATCGAGGTCTTAACCGAGTGTCCAGTTCGACTTGAAAGCGCTCTGAGCTCTGGACAGCTTATGTGTAGGTAATGCAAGTCCGGTGTGATTCCTTCGAGTCTTTTTTCGTTTCTTGAGGTGAATTTTCTATGTGGCTCCAGGACGTTAAGAAAACGTATTCTTGGCTTCTGGAGGACGGGAGTTTTGTCGTTCCAGAACGCACAAGTGACTGAGACGACACACTGCTTGTGCTGGGTGCTACACGAGACTGGACACGGAACGCGAGAGAGGAAGACAAAAAGACTCTCCAAGGATGACTCTGGGGACGGACATGTCGGACAGTTCTGCGCTGTCCGACGACGTGGACATCGATGTTGTTGGCGGGGATATTGTAAAAGAGGGTAAATATCTTCACCATCATCATAGTTTTCACTTGGACAATGACTCCGATGACAATCTATCCCAGAACGCGGGGGAGGGCGCAGTCTCTCCCGGTCAAAGCAGCTTGGACTGTGCGGCTGACCGGGTCGGGCCACGGGATGACAACAGAACCGGAGCGTTGACTGGGGAAAAACCAGGGAAAAATGCGTTGGTGAAACCTCCTTATTCTTATATAGCCCTGATAACCATGGCTATCTTGCAGAGCCCGAAGAAACGTTTGACTCTCAGCGAGATCTGCGAGTTCATCAGCAACAGGTTCCCGTATTACCGGGAGAAATTCCCCGCGTGGCAAAACTCTATCCGCCACAACCTGTCTCTAAATGACTGCTTTGTCAAAATACCCCGTGAACCCGGTAACCCGGGCAAAGGCAATTACTGGACCCTCGACCCAGAGTCCGCCGACATGTTTGACAACGGGAGTTTTCTGCGCAGAAGGAAGCGCTTCAAAAGACACCAGACCAACGAGATCCTTAGGGACGCGGGGGGATTTCTACCTGGCTTTGGCTACGGACCGTACGGTTACAATTACGGCCTACAGCTGCAGAATTTCCACGCTCATCACCCCTACCATCCACACCACCCGGGAGGTGCGTTCCCTTTCCAAAACGCACCTTGTGCTCTCCCAACGCCTTCCTCGATATTCTCTACGCCACACAGCTTGCCTTCGTTTTTAGGTACCGAGCTGAGAAAGCCTTTCTACCCACAACTCAGCCCGACTCTTCCTGGTCTGGCGCCTCTCAAAACGGACACGAATGGTCCTAGTCGGCCTTCCTTCTCTATAGACAATATCATTGGTGCAGCTAGCTCGCCAGCTTCGCCGTACACCTCACAACCGGGTGGACAGGCTCAGATCTTGGCCATGCTGACTCCCACACTTGCCTCGGCCACGAACCACTTGAATCTAACGCAGGAAACGATGCTTCAGCCCGGCACACAGACTTTCTCGAGCAAAACGTCAAGCCTTAACAATTGCCATTTCTAGAGTGGCAGCAAATAGAAAGTGCAGCAGTCCAGTTTAATATGGTTGTTTCGTCATTTGCTAAGGTAGGATTTACACTTTTGCAAGATTAAAATGCCGCCCGTTTCATGTTTCTGAATTCTTAAATAAAAGGCTAATTAAGTATATTTATGAACTGTAAATATGTAAGATTTTGAAGAGAGAACCCGGCTGAAGAGAGGAAATTATGACCATGTAAATAGTAAGCTAAGATTTCACCTTTGGACGGCCAGTGGACCTTTGCCGTTTTGTCCAGAAAGTCAAATTAGTTTGTACTCATTGACATGGAATTTCCTCTTTTGGTTGACTTAAATGAAGATTGTTTTAATTATTTTATTGTTTTGTATATTTTGTGAGTTTGTGAAAAGCACTGTCAATACCGAGACTTAAAACTCAGGATTTACTTGTTTTGAAAGCACATTGCCAGAGACAATAGGGGCTGTAAATAGATTACATAGGTTAACGTCCCACTTCCCCTAATTCTCTCAACAGAATTGTTCTGGTAAATTTTATTTTATTTCTGTTGATAGATGATTATGTGGTTCTTGGTGTAAATCGCATTACCTCTTTCTGTCTGACTCTTGTGCATACGTTAATACATATTTCATTATTCCATTGAGAAATTATCTGTGAAAAAAGAATGTTGTTATATGTAAAGAGACAAAACAATGTCCATAGGTCATTTTCTGTTGTAATGGCAAGACAATAAATGTTTGTGAATTTTGAAGATGTTTTCGTTAATTCCTTTTCGTTTAGTCTTCGATCAGGCCTACCGATCTGCCTAAAAGAGTTGTCTATATAGGCTACACAAAATAGTTTGAAACAGTTATGCGAGTTGAGAAAACAAATCATTTTAACAACATGTTTTAGAACAAATAATAAAGACAATTCAAAGTCAAAGAACAATAATATTGTTAGGTTGTTAATGTTCGTTTAATGTTTGCTGCCACACTATATGATTTATTAAGGCTCTAAGTAGATCTTAATAAAACAGAGGAAAACACAGTGTGTGACGTTTTCACACCAGTACTTAGTACGTTGTGGGCCCAAGGCACATGTTTCCTCTTGTGTGGCGCTTTGAGCCTTGATAATTGACCAGTTTCTGGCAAACGACAAAGAGCTAAAGCAATGGGAACATCAGCGCTTGAAAGCCTATAATTGAATGTGATGGTTCTACATGGATACCCACGAAGTCTTTTGAGGATTCGTTGCTAATTTGTGGTAGCATTTTTTTCATCTGGAATCTAATCCACAATAATGCAGCTTTTTGCCCATTTGTTGATGTTGTCACTGAAGACCTTGTCCCTAAGGCTTGAATAGGCACCCAGCAAGTGGTCCCTAGCGAGACAAGCCACACACATTTGCTTCTGAAAGGCGATCGTCTTAAAAGACTCTCGGTTGTCCGCTTTCATGTCATCTGTGTTGTCTTGAGACATGTACAAAAGAAGCAGCGGGAATTCGCCGTAGTGCGAAAAACAGACTGATGAATCAATTTCAGAGTTGGCCGAGCACACGGTACTGTTCAGAAGGAGGTATAAAAAGCTGCCTTTATTTACTTGGTTCGTGCGCAAATGGGTAAATTTGCTACGTGGGGTGTTTTTAACAACTGGTTGTTAGGCATAAACGAAGGGTTGACTCACTCACCGCTTTTTTTTCTTCCTTTTTCAACTCCGCAAATCCTTTTGACGCGAATGCAAACATGTCGGTCGTGGTTGTAGCCTATTAAGTAAAAAAATCGTATATTTTTGTCATGTAAAAAACAGACTAAAATGTTATTCCATACTTCATGAGAACAAAAATGGACCAAACTAATAGTTAAACCGTATTTTCCAAGCATTTCTGGACCATCAGCCAAATGCGGCGCGAGAAAATGTCAAGTATTTTTGTCTGTCATAATAGTAAAATAATATCAACATATTTTCTGTTTCATTTTAAGTAGTTGCAGTGTGTATTAATTTGTTATTTCAACTACTGAAATATTAAGTATTAAGGTAAATTATTATAATGCGCAGGGGAGGCCATACTTTTTGGCTGTATGCAGTACACAGAAACGTGATGCTTTGAATAATGAAACCAGGGTCTTATAATTATAGACTGACTATATTTTTATTAGCTTTTAATATAAGGCTATTATTATTATTATTATTATTATTATTATTATTATTATTAATTTTTAAGGATGACTTCAGTTTGGGACATCAGGCCGACTTAAGGGCAGAGGTCATGTGCTTCTCTAGCAAACACGCGTAAAAAAGCCTGGGAGGAAGAACGATAAATGTATTGCTGGTCTGAGGTGACAGAGAGCAGCAGAGAGGAAGGAACATTACACAATAGTGTACTTTTGATCTACTTGCCACAGCGAATAAAACTACTCGCGGCCTATGAGTGAAATCAGTACAAAAATCTCCTCCGCCTAACCACGCTTGCACACATGTGGTCGTGTTTGCGCCTGTCATAATTTACAGCTAATGAATTTGTGGTGATTAGTTAAGTTTTAGAAAGACTGGCTCTTGATTAAAGGAGGCGAAATGCGAGATGGGCTTTAATGTAAAAAAAAAAAAAAAGGATATTCATCTTCTCTCTTGACGTTCAGTACTTTTGAGTCTTGTTTTGTCTCTCCATGAGAAATCACATCACTCTCCTTTAATCGGATCGAAAGTGTAAATCATGGGTTACGAATCCCACTAATTGCCCGTTCATTTCGCTTTCATTTATTCCGTGTGGCGCGTTAGTTACACCATGAGGAGACCACCCACGATTTAACATGGAGCAAAGCATATCTCTACTTATCTCTTCTATCGCTGTAATTTTAAAAAGGATATCTCTAAAACAACTCCGTATTCGCTGCTGGCCTGATGTTTTATGTTGAGACGTTGTCAGCTTTTATTGTCGGCTTTTTTTTTGCACGGGCTATTCTTCAAAATCACAGGGTTCGCACTGTTGCGTGCAGTGAGAGGTCTTTTCAATTATCTAATTATCTGTGCTTATAATATATATACATATAGAGTTACGCATAAGTTATTAATAGGCCTAGTTAAAATTATTTTATGGGCTACTGGCTTTCTGTTAGAGAATTTATTTAAAAAATGTATGCATAAGTGAATTAATAATTTGTATATCTTAGCCAAGTTGTTGTAACAGATTCGTGTTAGATTAAGCAGAAATCAGCACTTTCATATCTTTTTAATTTTTGAAACGTCTTTCTCTGGATGCGAAATTAAGCAAAATTCATTATACAACATTATCAATATTTCAGGATAGGTGGTGCAGTAATTATTCATTGTTTTGTATTTTGATTTATTTGCTTTTAATTAAAAAAATATTTTCATTTATGGATAATTCTCTTAATGAAAAAAGAAGTTGCACATAGCTCTGTTTTGCATTTAATTTTGCGAATAATGCGTAAAATCGCTGGTAACGATTTCTTCTTCAGTCACGATTATGCTGTTTGCAGACCACAGTTTATTTCATACAGCTTATAATTTCATAGTCATAAAATGTGTGAAATAGGAATATAATAAAATGTGTGAAATAGGAATATGCTGTGGTTTGGCTATACAGGATTTGGCATTCAGTGGTAGTAATCATTTCTGAAAATTAACTTTTCTGCAAGATATCTCATTATGAATTTAAAGTTTATTTTACGCATTATTTCAAAAGCATTTTTATTATTATTAATTGATGACGTTTTTGTTGGCTTGTTACAAACAACCCACTGTGTTTAATATTAGTGAGGATCTTGTTACAAGTCCATAGCTTGTAAATCGATTTGGCTATAATTAGAAAATTATATAATATTGATATAAAAATAAGTCTAAGATATAGGCTACACATTAGGCTACCTTAGATGAACTGGGGCACCTGCTGCAAGAACGACAGGGTGAAGCGCGTTCGTGCTTTTCAACAGCAACGGCTCCATTGAATACACAGAAAGTTTATTAATCTCTGTAAGGCAGTTTTAAAAAAAAAAAAAAAAAAAAAAAACAGACATCTGTTTTAAACTTCTTCTTTTAATGCGTATTAACGTGATCAATTTTTTTTTTTTTTTGGATTGGGTGAAATTGGTGTCAGTCGTCCAAAAATAATGAAACCTGTTGATGTTGTCCAGACTAGCAGCCTACATGAGTCAGTATTCGATATTTTATTATTACAAGTACAGTGTAGCTTGGGAATTTTTCGCGCTCTGTAATTAACGTCTTGCTCGTTAAAACAATTATCGGTGGGTTGCGCTTTTAACTCTTGTTGTGTCTTTAATATTCTCTCTGTCTCTCTCTTTCCATTTTTCTCCATGTCTCTAACATACTCTTTCATTTAAAGCGGTGAAATAAACAGATGATGGGAGCTCTAGCCCTCATTGTGAAGGAATGCCGTCGGCCGAGTCCCCTGACACCCTGGCATTAAGCAGAGATGTACGGCCACAATAAATTAGGCCCTCCCTCCGCAGCCCAGCATCTCCCCCTCCATGTTTTTCTAGCGCACCGAGGAATCCTCTGCTTAATTAATTTAGAATGTGTAAATAAAGCAGAGATACAGGCCTCCCCTCTTCTCTGGAAACAAAATATTAACTTTGGAAGTGTTCGCCCCATCGACTTCGACTCACTGGGATTCACTGAAGGACACCTGCTGTTGGCCTGCCATCCCACACACAGAGAAACACGGGCATCACCGCGATGAGCGATTACTGAGGAATAATTTCAAATCTGTTCTGTCATCAGATGAGCACAATAGGTTCTTTATATGACCTAAAAATGACCGCTAGACAAAAGTGATGTATGACGCGTTTAATGACGGTCTCTATGGCAACATGCCCAACTTTATCCTCCCGTGAGTCTCCTCTGTTTGCCAGAAAACAGCAACACATACTCCTCCAAGATGTGGCCGGGATATCACTGAATCGGAGCCTGGCTTAGTGACGGTTTAGTGTTAGCATTATGGAAGCCCGAGGACTTAACTTGTGACCCAAAAACTCTTAGTTTGATGGAGAGGGACAGCTGTCGTCTGTCCGCGAGCATGCTCCCGTTATCCGGTCAGGATACCACCATAAGTTCCTCCCAAAAAAAAAAAAAAAAAAAAAAAAAAAACAAAAAAAAAAACTAACCACTGCCTAATTTGATTGACTTATTTTTGGGTTTACTTGACTAATTTTATTCACTTATAGGCTACACCTTTTGCTTTAGGCGTATGCAAATCGGACCTTCGTGAGAGGCACACATCTCAAAATGACTTTCTTCACAGTTATATAACTAGGGTTCGCTTTTAGCAAGAACTAAACAAACTCCAACACTTTTCCAATTTAGGAAATGACATTTAAATACAGAGAGTGCAACGAGGGTAGTGATTTTTCAATTTATCTAGTCCCAAAAAACTCTCAGCGACAGACTGAGACAAATCTTAAGTGAAATGTGGGGATGTCGAGTCGCCTCAGATAACGGCATAACATTTCACCTATAGTCTCTCCGTTGCACTCTAAAAGACAGATTTTCCCTCAGTGTGAAATTTTGAGGTCTGTCTAAACAAAATAATGATCTTTTGGTTTTCAGGACTAATCCAAACACGTTTCTCATGCATACCTTTTTCATCTTGAAATTAAAACTTAATTCCCGTGTCACTTTTAACGGCTCTATTTTCCACAGTAAAAGAAATTAGATACACGTCTGTCCCTGAGCCAGGTGAAAGAGAAACTTTGTCAGTGTAGGCATTTCATATCTTCGTAAACCGAAGACTGTTTTCGGAAAGAATGGGAAAGTCCCGCGATAAAAATGAAGTTTACTATCCAGAGTGAAATGCGATCAGAGAGAGGTCGCAAGGCCAAACTTTTTAAGACTAATGTTTATTTAGAGAAGTGAGCGCTGTCTATGAGCCTCCCGCGCTCTCCTCGAGCGCAGCACTAATGTCTTTAGCAGAGCTGACCGGACCACCGCGCGAGCAGCACTCCGCGTGTGCGCGCGCGAGCCTCTCCCGGCTACTGACACTGTGGCGGGAACCCCTTCGAGGAGACTTGTGTGTTAAAAAGCGAGACGGATACATCACAATATTTGGGTTCAACACATTTATTATTGTGAAATTTTAACGGTTGCGCAAATTGACTTGTTTCAAAACCAGTTGACCCGTTGCCTCGAAGCTTTTTGATAACTGATAGCCTAAAAGCCTCCGCGTTTTGTATGACCGTGTATGAGCATTGTTTGTGAGGAGCTCGAGCTCTGTTTTCTTACAGTTTGTAAAATTGAATTAGATACGGTTAGGAATCTGACCTCGTAGCAGACCCGCACATATTTCCAACTCCCAGGTTCATCGTGTTTTGGGGTGTTTTGTTTGTTCAGCTGGAATGGCCATCAAACAGCCAGTCCATGTCTTCCGCGTCGAACTCCCTCTCCGCTCCTGCCTCGCTCCCTCCTGAGACGGCTGTCCCCTCTCACGCTCTCCCGGCCGCGCCTCACCACCAACACGGATCCTAGGAAGGGTAATCAGCCCTGGAGGAACACGCATACATACATTTATGATGCTTCCTTTCAGAAAACACATCTCTGACACCAGATCTGAAGAAACACATCGTTTCTGGCAATTCATTGAGATCCCAAGATTTGCTTAACATATGGCTTGAACTAATGATTATTTTGGTATTATTAAAATATGAATTAAAAAATCATCTGACACTTAAAAACAAAGGTTCCAATTTTAACCAAATCTTAACGTTTTAAAGTTTGAAATAGAACTTTGTAGCTATTCACTATCCGAAAATAAACCTTCTGTATGTATTTGTGGAGTGCAAAAACAAACAACAAACAATATCCTGTGCCTCTACAAACTTATATTGGCTGTATAGAGTTGCAACAACAACAGCATGTTGCTTACAATTTAAGTGTTGTTGCGTTAAAACAATTGGGCAAATGCCACACCACTGAGATAAGGCCATAGAGAGCACAGATGCACAATGGCTGGGGAGCAACACATACCAAAGAACATACTCAAGTGAAGAGGCAAGCGGGCAGAGAGCGCAGGATGAAGCCTCTCTGCACTTCACTCTCTTATAGCCTACCTTTATGGGACCCTGTCACGACAGAGCCCCCTGCCTCCCAGATATGGGCCAGCATACGGGCACAATAGCTTTGAGTTCACCGGGTGACTCGAAACACTTAATGTTCCACCGCTCTCAAGCACCTTTCACCAACCCCATTCTATGTAGTATGGTGGTGTGAGGTAATGAGAGAGAGTTTGTGTGAGTGTGTGTGTGATAAACAATACCAGATAATCCATTGCCAGATAATCCGGATTTGTTGCACCTATATTGTTTAACACTATGGACAATCGTTGTCCAAATGTGATCTCTCCAGTGATTCATTGTTTCAAGATGCCGTCGTGCTTCATGCACCACTATACTTATTCTTGAATGAATTGGATTGCTGTGTGCTATCTGAATGGATGTACTGTCATTATGCTCACATTTGTAGATCTGTGTGCCGGAGAGGAAATGAGATGGGGAAACTATTTGCACATTTTGGAATTTGGAATTTAGTCCCACTGCTCCTGTTGGTCATCCCTCCTCTACACCCCAGCCAGCCAAAGCGAATACACAAATGAAATGTTCTGGAACAAGTTAAAAGAGTTCTTTGTATACATTTATAAAACAACAAACATGGTTGTTATATATATATATATATATATATATATATATATATATATATATATATATATATATATATATATATATATATATATATATATATCACACACACACACACACACACACACACAGTCAAATCAAAATTTATTCAGACACCTTGAACATTTCATTCATTAATACAGTTTATTCACTATAGTTAAAAAAAAAATGGTAAAAAATATGACAAGATCTCAGAGATAAACTGTGTCAGAAAAAAATAATCTTAATTATGTCAGATAACACTTTAGCAAAATATGGTCAGGTCAAAGTGTCTGAAGAATTTTTGGTCCCAATTTTTTTTATTTTTTTTTTTATCAATTTTACTGGTAGTCCACTGTAATGAAGAATTTTTGGGTATAATATGTCACAGTTTACTTTATTTTGCTATCCTCACTTTTATAAATGAGCTATAGTGTCCTGCACCCACTAGTAAAAAAATATAAAAAATTATATCTAGTGTCTGAATAATTTTTGGTTTGACTGTATACACACATATACAAACATATATATAAATTTTTTTATTTATGATATATTTAATGAATTTTTCAACATGTTTGATAGATAGATAGATAGATAGATAGATAGATAGATAGATAGATAGATAGATAGATAGATAGATATAATGTACTTATGTATAAACATTTGTATATGATTTTGCATTATTAATTTAAAACAACTTTTTAATGAGCAACAAAGGTGGATAAAAGATTATTAATTTTAAAATGACCTTTTTTGGTAACAAAATGTAACAAAATAATTTTATAGTAAATATATATTTTTACAAATCTGATTAGTGGATTATTTACAAATTCCTTTGTTTTCTGACCTCTATACAATTTATTAATTAGACATTAAAATATTTACTTTTGCAAAAACAGAGAATATAAATAATTGCTACACAGTCATAAGTTCTCATATAACCATTATAGATTATTTATTTATAAATAATTTATTTGATTGTTAATTTACCTTTACTAGAAATATAAAAGAATAAGGGCTTAACCTCACCTTTGTTGCATCAACACAGTGTTGAATGTTACACAGGTAATACTTTAACCTAATTCACCTTCATGCTATTGTTAGGCAGTAGGGGTGATTCAGTGCACAAACATGCTAATATAAGTTTAATGTAGCAAACGATGTGTTTATGTGTGCCAGATTTTTACCTGCAGCACATGTGTATGATGGTTGTTGATGGTCTTTTTAGATTTACCTATGATTTTGTCTGTTTGTTCACACAGCTGACAGGTATGAGGCCATCATGTGCAACATGGAATTGCACTTACTCTCACTAAAATACTTTTTCCTGCGTCACCAATCACCACAGGAGCTGTGGAGCACTGTTATTACTACATCAACTCACTGCCATTTTCAATTCCACACAACGAATGGAGAGAGGAGGTGGAGACTACTTATCACTCCTAGAGAGAATTTCTAAGGTAGTAACCCTACTTTAGTGGTTTTAGTCCTAAATACTGCTTCTCATACCCTAATCCTTTAAGAGAGGACTGTGTGTGTGTGTGTGTGTGTGTGTGTGCGCACATGTGTAGTATATTCCCCTTAGCCTTTTGTTGCCTTTAGAGAACCTTTCCTTGGACTATTTCTCAGTCCTGAAGCACCATGTTATGAAGGAACAAGTCTTTTGTGGTGTATGTGTGGGTTTCTTCATGTGCATATATGTGTATGTGGCCACACAGGGCTAAAGGTTCTGAAGTGGGTTGTGGTTTTCAGCCCCCAAGTTCAAAGCTGAGGAGGGCTGAAAAGCGGGAAAAGATGATGAGACCTCTCTAATGCGCCTTATTTAAAAAATGTTAGGAATAAAGAAATAAAAGCTGGCCAGAAACAATGGCCGTCCTCCCTGAGAGGCAGCAGCAGCGGAGGTGAAGTGCCCTGAGATTGCAGAGCAGAGGCTCAAACAGAGAGGCATCTGGCAGTACAGGGGCTGCTTATAATCTGCCCTAATGATTAATGTCCTCTAGTAATTTTACTAAGGATTTCTCCTCTCCTTTTCTGTCATGAATGCATTGTGTGAGACCTCAGAGAAAGTATGCGTCTGTGTGTATGCGCATGTTGCCGGCAGAGAAAGTGACAGAGATGAGGTTAAGTGGGCTGTTTAGATGTAACAGATGCTGAGTGAGTGAGAGAGAGGAGAATGAAAGGACATCTCAGGGCTGCGGGAAAAAGCTCAAGTGAAAATAATATAATTGCACCGGGTCTCTCCATATAGATGCATATGCGTTTGAACCCAGAGTGTTGGATGTATACGGAAATACAGAGTCAAAAACCGATAAATCAATAAAATGTCTCAAATTACAATAAAACCGTCTGACGCCAGCTATCTTCCTTCTCTAATGTAAACCTTCCCCTATTTTTGTTCCATCTCACGTTCGTTTATTTCTGGGTCATGTTTTGGAGTAGGGCAGGAAGTTTTTCCTGGGTATTTATGTGCCGAGAGGATGTGCCGTGGAGCACGAGGGAGGCCGACAGGGTGGCAGACCCCTGTGTGAGTAGCATGACGGGAGGGAAGAGGAAGTGAGCTGTGTGTCCACCACTGTTTGTCTTCCCCTGCGGTTCTGCCCGGCTCTGTCACAGACCATTGTGGCCTGGGTAGATTGATGGGCAGCAGTGGCAGGAAGCTGAGAGCTGGGAAAAAAAAAAATCTGAAGCAGGTAAAAGAATATGCTACTCCATCCTTGTGACTTTTTCTTTCATGTGTTTCTTCTTGTCATACATTTCTGATTTCCAGTACGGCTCTCAAGATTCAAATGCCTTTGTTGGCATAGTCAATAAGTGGATTTTCATTGTGAAAGCATAGTAAAATTAAATAAACATACACTGTATAAAAAAATCTACTCTATAAAAAAGTTCAGTTGCTGCCTTAAATTTTTAAGTATAATCAAATTAGCTGCACAAGTAATTTCAAAATAAAATTATATTTAATTCCTTACATTATTTTGATGAGTTGAAATAATTTAAAAACATTTTTTTTTTTTTTTTTTTTTTTTTTTTATATACAGTGTACAAGCACTAAATACACTATGGTTCAAAAGTTTGGGGTTGGTAAAAATTTTTAATTTTTTTTTGAAAGAAGTCTCTTATGCTCACCAAGGCTGCACTTATTTTATCAAAATACAATAAAAATGGCAATATTGTGAAATATTACAACTTCAAATAACTATTTTAATATTTTTTAAGTAATTTATTTCTGTGATGGCAAAGCTGAATTTTCAGCAATATAACTTCAGTCACATGATCCTTCAGAAATCATTCTAATATGCTGATTTGGTGCTCAAGAAACATTTAAACAATGTTGAAAACAATTGTGCTTCTTAATATTTTTCTGGAGACCATAATGCATTTTATTTTTGATCAATTTTACATGATATGAATTGAATGAATGAATGAATGAATGAATTTTACATGATATTTGATATTTTACATGATATTTGATATGCTTTTTATTTTACAATTTGAAATAGAAATCTTTTGTGACATTATAAATGTCTTTGTCACTTTTGATGAATTAAATGCATCCTTGATGAATAAAAGTATTAGAAGTAAAGTAAATAAGTATTCTTTCAAAAAAAAAAAAAAAAAAAAAGGTAGTGCATGTGCACCTCACTTGGTGGTTTTACAATGTCCTAAATATAAATATATTTACTGAATGAAAATTAATTGACACCGTATGCAGACAACATGTGGTTCCATATTCCATATTCAAGAATGTATCGGTTCCTGCTCCATTACTGCCAACCATGATGCCCAACCTCAAGGTAAAAGCAGCATGAATGACTAGTTGTTATATTTTACAAGAATCTGACAGCACAAATTTAAAAGTGAAATTGCACTTATTTGTTGAACTAATGTTGTTTTGATGATGCATGAATTTAAATGTTTCAACTTTCAACTGTTTTACTTCTCAACCTTGTGTTTCATTCTCATTCTTTTCTTAAAGGGTTAGTTCACCCAAAAATGAAAATTCTGTCTTTAATTACTCACCCTCATGTCGTTCCAAACCAGTAAGACCATCGTTCATCTTCGGAACACAAATTAAGATATTTTTGATGAAATCCGAGGGTAGGCATATTACAGATTATTTAGGAACTATTCAGTTCTTGGGACAAGAACAAGCTCTTTCTCTATGTAAACATACAAGATCTATTTTGTAACTTGGAACAAAAAAAAAAGGAAATATTCTAAATGCCTTCCATTTGATTGAGTCAAATGTTCTCAAATCCAGTGGAGAATTTCACTCAGTCTGCTAATTTTGGGTTAAGCAAAATTCTTAATGTAAGTATTTGCTTTGGCCTCATGTCATTCCACACCCGTAAGACCTTTGTTCATTTTCAGGACACAAATTAAGATATTTTTGATGAACCCAGAAGTGCTGCATTGTGTTCACTATGTCAACAGTGTAGGAGAATGACAGGGAAGAGAAGAAATTATTATATAAAGTCATTATTTTTGTTTGTTTTTTGAGCACAAAAAGTATTCTCATCGCTTCATAACATTAAGGTTGAACGACATGGACTATTTTAATGATGTCTTTACTCTCTTTCTGGGTCTTTAAAGTGGTAATTAAATTGTTGTCTATGGAGGAATCCGAGAGCTCTCGGATTTTATCAAAAATATCTTAATTTGTGTTCCGAAGATGAACGATGGTCTTACTGGTTTGGAACGAAATGAGGGTGAGTAATTCATGACAGAAATTTCAATTTTTGGGTGAACTAACCCTTTAAACCTTCAGAATTGACCATAATTTTACTGTTTAACCTGTGCTGGAGTATCAGAGGTCAGGAGCACTGAACTGGAATCGGCTTTGAGAACCAGGAGCAGCATAGGATGAAAAGGAATCGGATCCCAGATGAGTCCTTCTGTTTTTGAGCTGCATTATGAACGCCGGTCCATATGGCAGGGAACCGGTATGTGCTCAGACCAAGCCAACTCTCTCACCCTCTGCTGTTCTTCTTCCTGTGCTCTGTCAATCTTATTGTCCTAATTCAGTTCAACATGCTTTTCTTGGCATTGACATGTCAGGCGCATGCTTTTCTCTCTCTCCTTTTCCACCTTGTTTTAGTGTATCACCCTATTCTAGCTTATAATACGTCTGGTTTGATTTTTGTACCTAGATACCTTCCCTTGCTCACTTTCTTTCTTTCTCAGTCATTCTATTTGTACCCTCTCTATAAAAAAGAGCCTGAGACGAGAGAAAGAAAGAGGGAGAAAGGTCACTCTCGGGTGAGTGATATCACCCCTCCCAAGGCCTATACCATATGCACACATTCAGTACAGGCACTCTTTTGCCATGCATATTTGCAAATTAGTAGATACAGTTTTTTTTTAAAGATAACAAAAGAAGTAGAAATTAATTTTATTTTAACAGCATGTTTATGTGAAATAATTATCTTTAGTTATATTCCTGTATGGCATCTACTGTACATGTGTACCTGCATATAGCATATGTGTGAGTGTATGTGAGTGTCAGCTCTTTGTGTTGACACAGCAGTAATTTAAAGAGCCAGTCCGGCAAATGAATGAATGAATGAGTGTGTGTGTGTGTGTGTGTGTGTGTGTGTGTGTGTGTGTGTGTGTGTGTGTGTGTGTGTGTGTGTGTGTGTGTGTGTGTGTGTGTGTGTGTGTGTGTGTACGTGTGAAGGGGATCCTGTTGAGAGTATTTGTGTACACAGATGCAGATCGAGGAGAAAGAGGGGAGAGTAAGAGAGAGAGAGAAAGAAAAAGAGAGAGAGGAGATTGGCCAATGTGTTAGTGTGGAGAGGGCAATCGAGGGGATCGTCTTCCCCGCTGGCCCTTGCCTGGCCCCAGCCGTGGTTCTCCAGGGGTCCCTCAGTTCCTTAGGAAAAACATTTCAGCCCCTCTCACCTCTGAACCCAGCCCTCGGCCTGTTTATCTTGGCTGTGCTGCCTGACAGCTTTACTGATGTTACATATAGCCACACAGGGATTGAAGGAAAGGGAGATAGAGAGGGAGAGACAAAGAAAGACAGAGTGAGAGAAGAGGGGAAGAAAGTAGGAGACAGAGTTGGTTTACCCAGATCCTAATCGCCATGTTTTGGAGCCTTTTTTGGTGGTCTCGTTCAGCACAACTCATTTGTGATTCTGGAGTACAACTGGGGGGAAAAAAGTAGAAAGCGGAGAGGGGGAGTTGAGAATAAAAGTGGGAGTCGCCCTTATGCTGACTTGCATAGAATTAAGATCAAATATACATGAGACCAAGTCTTGATGTTTAGTAAAACAAATGCTTGAACGGATAGTTTACCCATAAATGAAAATTCTAGATATATATTTGGAAGAATGTTAGTAATCAAGAAGATCATTTTCATTTTTGGTGTGTGAAGGTATATGCAGGTACACATGTACAACATTCTTCCTAATATATTCCTTTGTGTTCAGAAGAACAAAGAAATTTATACAGGTTTCGAACAACTTGAGGGTGAGTAAATGATGACAGAATTTTCATTTTTGGGTGAAATATCCCTTTAAAGAAGCAATTCAAGGTGTTGATATTTGTATCATTTAGTCATTTTCTGTCAGTAAAGTTAAAGGAATCGATAACAGGTTAGAGAAGGAGGTACCTGATCATTTAGACTGTATTCCATTTTCATCTGCACAAGCATGAATTCACTATTTCATCTATTTTCTAAATGCATATGAATAAACTTATTGTGAAAAATTCATCCATGCAGATATGCTACTTTCTAACTTTTTTTTACCATGTCATTTTGAATCAAAATGTCATAACTTGATCTTCCGGTAAAATGACAGACTTCTCTCTGATGACGTATGCAGGACTTCTCCAAACATTTAGTCTGCTTAAACACCGCCCCTTTCTTACAATCAACTTCTACTAATTGCAATCGACGCTACTTCCGGTACATTGCGACTTTAATACTTTTAAACACTGACTGTGTTTGTGGCAGGTCTGTGTGCCATTCAGTTCTCAGTTGTCTTGAGAATGCATTTTAAATTCCAGTTGAGAACCTCAATTTAAATTGAGGTAGCCAACAATTCTTAAAAATAATTGAAAATCATTTTTAACTAGAAAAACTTGTAATGTTGGCATGACAAAGCTTAGTTTGAAAGTTTTGAAAAAAGTTTTAAAACCCTTAAAGTTTGAAGGTTTGATAGATACTTTTTTGCAGTTTAGTAATTTCCTTTTGTCATTCTACATAATTCAACTTCCTATGGAGTGTGGCCAAAGCAAATACTTACATTAAGAATTTTGCTTAACCCAAAATTAGCAGACTGAGTGAAATTCTCCACTGGATTTGAAAACATTTGACTCAATCAAATGGAAGGCATTTAGAATATTTCCTTTTTTTTTTTTTTTTTTTGTTCCAAGTTACAAAATAGATCTTGTATGTTTACATAGAGAAAGAGATTGTTCTTGTCCCAAGAACTGAATAGTTCCTAAATAATCTGTAATATGTCTACCCAGAAAAATGCATTTTTGGTTTGCTTGTGTTTGAAATGGTTATTTTGAGTGGATTTAATGGTGTTACATGATGGTTTTGATGTGGTTTGGTATGATAATGTTTATGATGATGTTTGATTATACTCTCATTTGTTTGGTATGATTATGTTCAGTTTGAAGGTGCTTAGATCAGTCTGGTATGATGGTGTTTCATTTGGCAGTTTATGGTAGTATGATGGTGTAACGTGATGTTGTACAGCTTGGATTTGTCTTGGGGTGTGTTCAGTTCTTCAAGGCATTGTTGCTTATCCAGCTGGACAAGCTGTAATAACACAAACACAACTTAGCACAGCACTGCAGGTTGTATTAGCCCAGATCATGTTTCCCACAGCACACAACCTGACTTGTTGGTGGGGGGACTACACCACAATTACTACGGTGATTAATCACCTGAGACAGTGCCTTAACAGATGTGTTTGTTTGTAAAAATGTTTGCTTGTCTTATTAGCCCCAGTGGTCACCCATGCAAATCACACCCCAGTGTGTCTCCTGTCTAAACTGCTGTTGCTCTTGCATGGTTGTGATAATACAAAGTGGCATTGTTGTTTGGGCATTATTCATTGAATGTTGAAATCCAGTGGGTTAGCAGATTAGTGGATCCATAAGGGACTGTATGGGTGTAAAAACATCCAGTGCATGAATGTGACAAAATCCAGACCGTAGTTTTCATCCCCTTCACTAAAATTCCAAACCAGAAAAACATGGTGGCATGTGTACCACTGACAAAAGCAGTTTTCTAATGTTTACAGACTACATGAGTTCAGTCGAAGTTTAAGACATTATCCATGCTACTATAAAACATCCTGTATTATTCTTTATGACATCATCTTTTTTCTCATAAAATTCTATAGTGTACTTTCTGACATCATTCACTCTTTTCCATCCTTTTTCACAACATTCTATAGCACGGCAAGGCAACTCTATAGGGCTTTTAACCCTGGGATGTCGTCGTTCTTTTAACCCCAGGTAAGGTAACGTAAAGTAACCCTAACCCTACCCCTAACCCTAATTTAGAAGTGGGGTTAGCACTGCTTTTTACCTGGAGTTATGAAACCCTGCTCCGGAGCAGGGCTAGCACCGCTTTTGCGGTGTGAACCCTGCATTGCAGTGCCAAACTTGTACAGTATAAAATGATGAGGGGTTAGAATGTTACAGCTAGACTGTTAACAACAGACAACCAATCGCATACTCATATATTTGCCTGCTTTAGACAATGACACCGACACTGCAAATATGAAAATAATAACGTTAACCCAGGGTTTTGGAATGTACAATGTGAAATGTCAGTTTATGAATACCCAGGATTAATTGTTAATCCCAGGTAAATTATGAGCAGTGTTAAACGTGAAGCAAGATAACCCAGGATTCCATTTACCTGGGGTTTAGAATGACCCAGGGTTAACTATTTCAAGTGTGAAAAGCCCTTCTGGCCCTCCAGGTCCACTGTCCTGCAAAGTTTAGCTCCAACCCTGACTATCTATCTATCTATCTATCTATCTATCTATCTATCTATCTATCTATCTATCTATCTATCTATCTATCTATCTATCTATCTATCTATCTATCTATCTATCTATCTATCTATCTATCTATCTATCTATCTATCTATCTATCTATCTATCTATCTATCTATCTATCTATCTATCTATCTATCTATCTATCTATCTATCTATCTATCTATCTATCTATCTATCTATCTATCTATCTATCTATCTATCTATCTATCTATCTATCTATCTATCTATCTATCTATCTATCTATCTATCTATCTATCTATCTATCTATCTATCTATCTATCTATCTATCTATCTATCTATCTATCTATCTATCTATCTATCTATCTATCTATCTATCTATCTATCTATCTATCTATCTATCTATCTATCTATCTATCTATCTATCTATCTATCTATCTATCTATCTATCTATCTATCTATCTATCTATCTATCTATCTATCTATCTATCTATCTATCTATCTATCTATCTATCTATCTATCTATCTATCTATCTATCTATCTATCTATCTATCTATCTATCTATCTATCTATCTATCTATCTATCTATCTATCTATCTATCTATCTATCTATCTATCTATCTATCTATCTATCTATCTATCTATCTATCTATCTATCTATCTATCTATCTATCTATCTATCTATCTATCTATCTATCTATCTATCTATCTATCTATCTATCTATCTATCTATCTATCTATCTATCTATCTATCTATCTATCTATCTATCTATCTATCTATCTATCTATCTATCTATCTATCTATCTATCTATCTATCTATCTATCTATCTATCTATCTATCTATCTATCTATCTATCTATCTATCTATCTATCTATCTATCTATCTATCTATCTATCTATCTATCTATCTATCTATCTATCTATCTATCTATCTATCTATCTATCTATCTATCTATCTATCTATCTATCTATCTATCTATCTATCTATCTAATCATCTGTCTGTCATTTTTAAAATATATTACCTAAAATAGCAGGAAATTCAATTGTTTGAATTTCATTAATTTCTTTTCTAAATGCTGAATTATAGAAAATAATATGTATTCAGAAGATGATTGTGCAGTCTAATTAGAAGGATGGGCAACACTTTATTTTAGTGTCCTTGTTACACGTTATATAGTTACAGTAGTAGTAATACATATAAATTATGCATAATTACACGTAAATAACAATAAAACAAACCCTAATCCTAACCCTAAGCCAGTAGTATGTAGTTAATTGTTATTACGCAGTACTTACATGTATAATTACACTGTAAGACAGACACTGACTAAAAATTAAGTGTAAACGACAGATGGTTTAAGCAGTCTTGATAGACTGTAGTTGTAAAGAAAAATAGCAAATTTGCTATTTTTTTAGATTTTTTTTTTTAAATATTTTTTTTTTTACAAATGCTATTTTTCCCCAGTCATATCATAACATAATTATCTTTTAATTTAATATTTGTATTTTGTTATATTTATATTGTTTAATATTTTGTTAACTTTTCTGTTCTCCCTTTCTCTCTTTCTCACCCACACACACATGAAATATTTTGTAGTATATTTTCCATGAGATCATCCTTCCTCTCAGGAAGAATTCCAGCCATACTTTAGCACCACACTTTTTACATTCATTTTGCAAAATCTGGGAACATAATTGTACCCTTTTTTAAAACATCATTCACATCATTCTCACATTGTGTAGTATATTTAGTGAAAACAGCTATAACCTACGGCGTAAGTTATAGCGTCATCCGTCCTCTCCTTCTGTTCTGTCTGCCATCTCTGTGGAAACAGCGCTCTACAGTACAACAGCTGTGAGAACAGAGGTTGTAAGGGTCAGTCACAGGCTGAGAGAAAGATCTGTGTAGGCCTGTCAGTAGTTACATAGATTTTAACATCTGGCATGGCCCTAGAGAGAGAGAGGGCAGAGAGAGAGAGAGTTAAAGCGCTCTATGTCATGCATTGACAGCCTAACCCTGACTGACCTTTGACTACTGCTGTCCTTCACTCTCTACCAAACCAGGACATTAGACAGCCGTGGAATCTCCCTTTCACCTTTACTCTCTCTAGATCTGTTCTCAGAAAAAGTGTTAGTTGTTTTAAAGCTATGTTTAAATATTATGGGGTATCTGAGTGAAAATGATATGTTCAGTTTAGCCCACACTGCTATATATACATTATTTGTTTTAGACTTTGGATGCATGATGAATTATTTAGCTATGGTTGGGCATGGTTTTGGAACATTAGTAATGACTTTGAGGGCTTTAATGTTGTCATAGAATAAAGTGCTGCAGCTCACAAAACATAAGTATTACTAGGGATAGGAACTGATTCCATTAAAAATACCAGAGGTGCAATGATGTCCAATTGCGTTAACGGTTTTCGCATGTGTACTCTTCCCCCGATGCAGACAGAATTACTTTTATGAGATGGTTTGTTTTAGTGAATCATTCTTACAATGCAACCAGTTTAATCAGATTGCCAGATTTTAAATAATTTACAGATATTAATAGAATTATTAATGCAATCGTTAAGGAAAAGCAATTGTTATGACAATCAAAAGTGGAACCATTAAATTCTCATCCCTATGTATGATGCAAATTCTTCTGCACATTCTTTAAGAAATCAGCTGTTGTCACCATATACTGAAGTTTCATGTGCTCACCCTGGACTTGTTTGGTGTGGTTACACCAGATATGCCTATTCATTTTGGTTTCTTGTTTATTTCCTTTGTCCAGGACTGTGCTTTGCTATGATACAGAATCCCAGGCCATCATGCTCAAACATAGAGACTATTATTATTAGATGAGCTGAGCCGTTTGGTGGATGTTTGCATTGGTGTTTTGTCTCAGGGGTGTTAGAGTGGCAGCAGTTAGACCCGACCCGTCTGGATACCTCCTTTCCCATGAGCACCAATGCTGTTTGTTTGGTTTATGTCAAGTTTATACTAAACTGCATCCGATCTGGCATAATAACGTGTGTTCCACATTAGGTATTGGGAGCTGGGACTCTACAGAGAGAAAAAGAGGACGGAAAGAGTGTGAACAAGGCAGGAACATTAAAAAAATGTGGGGGAAAACATAGAGGTAAAATAATCTGATCAGAAAACTGATTATGAGTTAAATAAAGAATATGCGATTAAGGAAAAGGAATCTTTTTCCTGAAGCATGCTGAGCATGGACACCCCGCTTACAAACGCCAACTGGCCTAGAAGTGATAGATGAGCTGAAGGAAGGAATTGAAGGGAAGAGAGGAGGGTGGTAGGGCACAAGAAAGGGTTGAGGAAGAGGGAGCCCAAGAAAGAGTGAGAGGGCATTCTGAGGCCATCATGACCAGACGGAGAGAGATAGAGATGGGGATGAAAAAAAGAGCAAAATTACAAATTTGATAAAGGATTTCTCAATAATAAGTGCCATATTGAGAACAGGGCTATCTGGACCGGCACATCTGCAGAATCCATTACAGGGTGTGCAGTGCATTCATGTGTTTTTTCTGCCTGGCTGGCCCAAGACCGTGCAGCAAAGCTGAGCTCAGGTTTCGCCTGTGTGCGGCGGGGGGCCGTCTCCTGTTGACGCGTGATGATTTAGTCAGGTGTGAGCGTGCACTTTCCAATTTGGGGGGAAATAAATTAGAAGTGATTTTTTATGAGGACTGTGTCCCAGTTCCCTGCCTTGCAGTCCACCCCTACTGTGCACTGTCAGCCCAACTGATGTGTTTATAAAGAGCGCTGAGGCCGGACCTCCGGGCCCTTGCTATAGCTCACACACACACTTACTCAAACTCATAGACTTTGTTTGCAAACATACATGCACACATTTAATGTTGAATACATACAGTATACATATTTGTATAAAAATACCAGGGTCCAAAAGTCACATTGAATATTTGGGTTTCAAAATCTAAATTAAATTTGAAAAGAAACAGAAAGTTTCAGGATTTTAAATGTTTAAAATAATTACTATGACTAATTGCTAAAACTCTTCACTATTTCTAGGTCATCAATTAAAGGTGCTCTAAGCGATCCTGGGTGGAGTAACTTCCTGTTGACGTTTGAAGTGTTGTCAAACAAAACAGAGGCTAGTTAGACCCTACGCCCCCCGCTTCCTGAAACAGTCATGAATGCGCATTTAAAATCATTCTTGTCGGTTATTGGCTGGAGCATGTTTATTATGTTAAGTGGTCCAGGCTGCACCAGGTAGTTTTTATTGCCGTTTTTGGTGCTTGTGGCGACTACAGAGGCCGCATTTTTTTACAGTGTGTTCAGTGGACAGGCAGCTAGCGGATAGTGAGGAGATGTTTGCTGTATGTGACAAAAAATGTTTTGGCCTAAAAATGCGTGACATCGCTTAGAGCACCTTTAAATGTACAAATTTGTGAAATTTCAACTCTTATGTAAAAGTTGTATTAAAGCAAAAAGGGGGCAAGCCCAAATACTGGATTTTCTCCAATTCATGTACATTTTTTCATTTAACTTTTCATATGCTGATTTTTTTTATAGAACCAGTTTCACTATATACAGGTGATTCTCATGTCTGGGTCAAATTTCACCCCAAAATCAAAAGACAAAAATAATAAACAAAATTCTGCTTAAAGAAAATTAAGATATTTTCAAGACAGAGAGAGAGTTATTGTATTGAGAAAAATATAATTCTCATTACCATAATGTGAAAAAAACAAACAAATTTAAAGTGAAAAGTATTTCTATTTATAGTGGTGATAGTTGTTGTATTGCCTTTATTTATGCTGATTTTGATTTAAAAAATCATCGACTTACGTTTTTAATTTAACGAGAATCATCAAGTATAGAGAGGGAAAACTTACTGGCATTACGGTAATTAGAATGTGTGGGAAATGTGCTTAATTGTCATGAAAATAAAAATGATGTTTGATGTTTCAACTGTGTTGACCATTTTCTGATAATGTTCCTTAATAGGTTACATTGTCTTTAAGCAATATGTAATTTCTTTCTTATTTTTACTTCCTTTTTTTTTTTGATTTTGAGGTGAAGTTTGAGTTGGACGTGTTTTTCACCCACACATACGCTGCTTGTGTTTGTGCTCGGCAAAGTGCTGTCACACAGAGAATTTTGTACATTAAGGTGAAGCTATGATTGTACTATCAAAGCTGGCAAAGGAAAAGAATATTTTCCCTCACTCTTCTTTTTCCCCTGTGCTGCTTGAAGACTAATATTTTTGCAGAGGAGGCTGCAGTGAGTGGGCTGTGCTGAAGGAAGCGCCCTGACTGAGCTCTACAGGAGGCTGTGCTCAGGAAACCCAAACCCTCAGTGACCTCTGACCTTTGCTACCGCTGCAACATCTGCACCAGAGAGCGAAAGAGAGAGGAAAGGAGGAAGGGACAAAGAAAGAGAGGAACAGACACTGACGTACAGTGTGGATGGAGAAGGAAAATTATGAAAAGCAAGTCCCATCGGACTAGGTGCTAAGGTTTGGTTTGTGTGTTTAGAAAGTGAAAGATGGTAATCTGTACTATTACTGTAATCTTTTGACAGCAGTGGTGTTAATGACAAAGCCAGATCACAACAGCAGCGGCAGGAAACAAGCTCTCCTAACCATCAAGAGAACAGCAGTCTCACTCTTCTGAGGGTCTGCAGGACTTCGAGACTTGTGCCAGGTTCACACTGCAACAACAGTAGCCCACTGATAATGGTGGAAACACTGAATAGCCTTTATAAAAGACTAATGTACATATCTTCCTGAGACCCAAGCATACACTTTTGTCCACTGTAGTGGACATTATATTTTAGCAGATTCCTCTGACACTGTACATGTCAACGTTTTAAGTCTAGATGTCCTGTAAAGCACATTCAAAGTTTTCAGTGATACCAAATGTTTGGAGGCTTCACAATGACTCCCTCTGCTTGGTTTTTAAAAATGACTGACATTGATTGAATGATCAAATTTAGCACTCTTATAGAAATCATTTAAATATGACTAAGTTTGTTTGTCATAAATCAACATCTCAGGAAATTGTTATGGGGTTTCAGATCAGAATATGACTTTCTGTTACGAAACAGGACATAAATTTTTATACGTCCACTGTAGTGGACTCCAGGACTTAAAGCATGTAAATCAGGCATTTTGGGAGACACAACAAGTGAATAGGGAAAAAAATGATATATCAATATTTCTATGAAATATTAGATATTTTTATAAAAACAGATATTATTACTCCCATTATTACACTTCTTTTTCATTACATGTTGCCCCAAGAACACATTAATATGCAAATTAGATACAATGTATAAATGCATTGTATAGAATGGGACTACCCATTCATGGCCATTTTACACACATATCACATAAAGTAAAATAGTATGTCAAATCATTCTATTATATATTTCATAACATAGTTGAGAATCATTATACAATGTTTGGTTAAAGAAAATCCTGAAACCTAAAAACTGATCGCTGAATGAAAAAAAAAATCCATTGTTTTTGCCTATACTTATCCTTTTTGAATAATAGTCCTGATGTCCACTACAGTAACATTACACTACATTAACACTACATAACTTATGAATAAAATATATATATTTTTTTATTTGTTTCTTATGCTCCATACAATGTAATGACAATAATAATAATAAAAAAAAAAATCACAAAACTTTTTTTTCCCTGCTTCTCATGAGGATATACAAAAACACCTTCCCTTCTCTCCCCTATACCTCTTGAAATCCTCAATGTATAGATATGTCTTCTATACTTGATATTTAATGGACATGCAGTTGACACCCCATAGCTGCCATCAGGGGAGCGGCAAGAGAACGGGGTTCAAAGTCTCACCTTTACGAGCTGATATAACATGACTGGGAGTGGCAGAGAATATGGGAAGAATAGATAGTCTAAGAAGAGGAAGTGGGCAGTGAATTTTTTTTTCCAGCTCATGCTCCAGGCTGGGTGAGGGGCAGTAATGATGGGCTGGGTGGTCAGAAGATCTGTGTGTAAGTGCAGAAAATCTCATGGGCATAATCGCAGGACTCTAAAATTTCTCTTACTTCAGCTTTATCTTCTTTTTGACCACTTTTGCTCAGTTTTATACACGCCTCCATGTTTGCATTTATGCAGCCTAAGTTGGCTGTCTCTGTTTGGGTTTTTACTTTGTGAGGTCCCGAGAGAACAGTAGTCCGAGGGAAATGTTTCAAAAATCATGTGCTTTAACACGTCCCAAAATACCCAACAGCCCTTTGAGCCAATTTGTTCCATTTCAGTGCGCTATTCACTAAGCATACATATAATGCTGTGTTTTTTCTTGTCCGGTGCTCTTCGGCAATATCAAGCGTAGAGATGCACAGCAGTGTTTGGGAACTGAGCGGGTGTTGAAATCTGCTGAGTGGTATTGTTAACAGAGCTCACAGGTCAGTCTGTTGCTCGGCCTGACTCTGGGGCCCACTCGAAATGTCAAATCTGATTGGCATGATTGGCTATGGCGCTGTGGGAAGCGTCCTGCCTCGATCCAACGGAGAAAGCTGTCAGCAGATAGGGAGAAACCCAAACACAGCCGGCCACGAAGCTCGACCGTACCTCCAAACCCAACACTAACGGTAAAAAATAAGGTTTAGATGAGTTCTCTTTAGCTTGCTCCTGTGGCTTTCTCTTCATTTCTTTCTGTCCAGCGCCCTTGCTCTTCACCCGAACACTTACTATACTTGATTTCTAAAAACAAATCCATACAGCACGTTTGAATTAGCAACATCTATTCAATAACAATGATGTAATCCATTTATACTCAGGAATCCGGCTTTAATGCAGCAATGGAACGCTGGAATGCTGCAGAAAAACAAACGCGGCGTAGAAAAATAGACAAACCGGGATAATGGTAGGCAGAGAGGAAGAAAGCACATGAGAGAAAGAAAGAGACCCTCAGAGACAGAACATTCATCTTAGATGGAATGGTGAGAGCATGAAAGAATTGCTAATGTGTGTTGTTTTCTATCACTGCCAGATCTCATGAGGTATTTTGGTCTTTTTTGGCGCTTTTATTTAGGAGACAGAAGGCAGAAAGGACAGGAAATTATGGGGAAGGAGGATAGAATCAAGAACAGTACCATATCCCAAGCCAAATTTGACCTCAAGTGTCCTGTATTAGACTCCAGCTCAGTGTGTCCGAAACCAGTAGGCCACGGATCCATAAAAAAAATTTGTTTAATGAGGGCTATGAAGGTTAAGTGGGTTTGGCAGAGGGTAGAGTCACTCAACCCCTGCTCCTCCCTTTAGGGAGAAAGAAAGAGGAGCAAAAGTGTTGACAATGCTGAATTTTGTAACCTAATGCTAATACTGAATACATCATTTTTCCATGCCCACAGTCATTTCTGTTCGCTGGCTTAGTTCAGCTGCTGCTTCTCATTGTCCATGGGGCCGGCTCGCTCTCGAAACCTTAAAGGCAAATTACAAAGTCAAAGCTCCAGTCATAAATGAGCATAAGATAATATTTTTATTCTTTGGGAGGAGGTTCGAGAGGAAAATTCAGGCTCCTGTTATCTTCTCTTTGCTGTGCTGTAATGTGTTTGCCTTATTAATGGGATGGAAAGGACAGAGGTGACAAAATCATTCATGATGTCAAAGAAGGAAAATATAAACTATTGCTATGAGTGTAGACTGCCGTAGCCAAAAAATTGACATTCTACTCATGATCTAAGATAATCCCTCAAAATATAATCAGAGGAATAATAACAGACCCGACAATCTGATTAATCTGCGTTTAATCCAGGCAAAATATCTTCAGTGGATCCTGTTCAAATGGTAAACAGATGTTTTTTGTGGATGTATTCTAGTAGTTGTGAAAATCGCATGTAGTGAGGTACGGTTGTTGTATACTGAAGTTCCTAGAATGTGTTTTCAAGGACTTTTCATAGTGTCAGCGGTCAGGGCTATCTAATATTGTCAAATTACACATATATCACATGTATGTATTGAGCCACCTGGTGGACCTCATTACTGTAGCTATACACACAGAGGTGGGGAAGAGGCTATGAGCAGGTATTTACAACCTCCAGAGTGACGTGCTAGCAGCTTTAACAAGAGAACAGGAGTTAATGTTTAATTCGAAGCTGGTCAAATGGATGCTCAATTTTCTGTATTCTGATGTGATGACATGGTTATGAAACTCACACAACAAACACACTAAAAAATATAAAACAAGCAGCTCATTTTATTAGTTCTGAGGGCTAAGAAAAGTCTTGAAAAAAGGTCCTATCTTGAGTACATTACAGAAGATTCTAATGTACTATCCTCTAAAAAAGTTAGCTTAGCTACCTGGTAAAAATTGATTTATAAAACTGATATGTGTTATATTATTAAAAATTATATTTACACTATATATATATATATATATATATATATATATATATATATATATATATATATATATATATATATATATATAATTTATGTATTTATTTTTAATGTATGTGTATGTATGTATGTATATATATGTATATGTATATATAATATATAGGCTATGGGTCAAAGACATTTAGATGTCCGCATCAATATAAATTTACAAAAGCAGATTAAAGCACATTAAATGCAAGTAAAATGTCTACTTTTAATGTTTCAAATAAGTTTTGGGAGAATAAATGTCAATTTTATTTAAAAATGTATGATATTTAATTTTTGTTCAGAAAAAATAAATAAATTAATTAAACAGGACCCATTCTGATATATTGAAAAACAACAACAATTCAAAGCTATATTACATTTATTGTTTTGATGCTTGAAAACACTTTTTCGTCTTTGACCCATATTATATATATTTATATAGTCTGCATTTGGCATCCAGAAAATTATGTCAAGAAAAAGATGCAAAATATTAATAATAATAAACACGGATATTGCTTCTTGGTCATTCATCACATTGAAATGGAAGTTTAAGTGTGTTGCATTATAGGATATAATATTCCTCAATGCTTTGCTATGAATTGCACATTTTGCCAATTGTAGTAGTATGCAACAGGTATTCCATTCATACAGAAAATTTGCAAAAACAGTTTGAGTAGTATGCTATTCCAAACATAGCCATGGCTCTGAGCAGCCTCTCTGGAGTGTTCCTCATATTCAGGCCTGCTACTTACACTCCTAATGAGCAGATCGTTGTCCTCTAACGAGCCTGTAGAAGAGAAAAATGACAGCCCTGAAGATGCCTCTTCACAATGCTAACAGGATCACTCATCTCATCTCATAAGTTAGCACTTTGATTAGCTAATGAGGCAGCAATAATATTAGCTGACTTGACACAGCACTCAAGAACACAGTGATGTTAAACGTCTGGACAGTCACTGTGGAGTTATGAAAGAACCAGATATGAGAAACGTTGTTTGACTTCCGTCTGGTTCTTCAGTGATGAAACCCGGTCGTGGGTCCAGGTGTATTCTCTCATTAAACTGATCTCATTCTACCTCTTACTCTCCACTTGTCCACTCTGTACAACTTCTTCTCACACTTCATTTACAGCTTGTCTTTTCGTTGCCACCACAGAAGCAGTAACATCTCAGGCCTGGAAAAACATGGCTGCAAATGTGGTGTGTGCGTGCGTTCATGTGCCAGGCCAAGGGAAGTTAAAGCACATATTACACACTCTCGCAATCTCAAGTAGCCTTGACCTCCTGCCCAGAGTGTGGCTTCCCCACAGCTCAGCTCATACATCTTCAGACACACATACACATACATGATCACACACCACAGTACAGTTACCGAACAAGGTAATTGCCCATAGCCGGGTGGGTCTGAGGGCAAGAACAAGGTTTTACAGCACAGATGAAAATAAAATATAAGGACTTTGTGGTTCACAGTACAGTTGGAAAGACAAATATTATTTTTTACGAGGGAGCGAGAAGGCCGAGGCTAGATGTATAAAACACCTTAATGATTGAATAGCTTAAGTATTAAATCTTCCGACCTGAGCTCTGTCAGGGAGCCTATAGCATTAAATCGGACAGGATGAGGTTGAAGCGAGAGACCAACCATGTGAGTGTGACAATGAGGCCAAAGGGAGAATAAACCCTCCCAACACTTTGATTTCTGGCAGGGACACCCTCTCCGTAAATCTTTGTGTTGGACAGCTTTTGGTGGTTTAATAATTACCTGTGAATGAATAAGCTTCACTTTTTGAAGTGAACTCCGAGACTAGGGTGAAGGCATTTTTGAATGTTGCTCTTTTCTTGAAATTGAACACTTTTTAAGATTTGATGAAAAAATGAAAATATTCTACATACTTTTTGCTTTTTTAAAACCACTTAATCACTATTAAAATCAATTACAAAAATAATTAAAACAGTTATGCCTCCTTCCAGCGCAAGTAATCTTCACAAGTTGGTTTTATACACAGGATAAAATCTACAGTAATCTTTCTTAGATCATCTTACGTATCAACTCTTTTTTTATTATCTAATAACTCCTTTAAAGTCTTGTATTGCTACCCCTCTCATATACTGAAAGACATATTATTTTCAATTTCTCCCATGATTATTTAACATATGGCACGTTACATTATTTCTCTATTTCTTTTTTCTAATGCTTAACATTATGGTTTATGTTAAATTAAAAAGATACATATTCGAAACAAAAGATTTGTAAAAGCTTCGAAGCAGTGTTTTGAAATCGGCCATAACTAGCTATTGTTGAAAAGTCGTTATTTTGTTTTTTTGACGTACAAAAAGTATTCTCGTCGCTTTATAATTTTAAGGTAGAACCACCGTAGTCACATGAGCTGTTTTAAATATGTCTTTAGTACCTTTCTGGATCTTGAGAGATTCAGTGATATTGCTGGCAATAGAGGCCTCATTGAGCCATTGGATTTCATCAAAAATATCTTAATTTGTGTTGCGAAGATGAACGAAGGTCTTATGGGTGTGGAATGACATGAGGGTGAGTAATTAATTACATTACTTCATATTTGGGTGAACTAACCCTTTAATTTATAATAGGCTACATAAGGTTCATTTATAGAACTTTAAATTTTGTATAAATTATTGTTTTTTATTATTAGTTTATGATAGCAAATGACTAATATTAACTGTTAATTTAGCATTATACTATACTAACTTAATAATATAACTTAATAATCAAATTTCCTTTTACAAATATTCATACTTATTTTTTTTAAAGCTAACTTAAACAACATAAAACCAACCAAATGAAGTTGAAATTTCAGTATATTTAATTGCTTGCATTTCTGAAACTTGTTGTAACCTTCCCATAAACAGACTAAACAGAGAGTTTATTGAGTAAAATTAAATAAAAACTAAATATGAATGAATAAATGTCACTGAAACTAAAACATTTTAGTCAAAAGGTTCTTGACACAGTAGTTTTTCTGCAGTGTCGACCATGTTAGGCCATTAGGGACTACAGGTGGAAAGATATGATTAAACATCCAGAGAAGGATTTGGTGTACTTGTGAGTCCACAGGGCAGATGAATCATGATTATGTTAGTTTTATCAGGCTAATTTTTTTCTATGGTTGTTAACTTTATTTTTTCTTCTATTTTTTTGTTCTTTCCTACCTTATTTACTATGCCAACAACTGAAAGGAAAGTTGTGAATACATAATCTAAATTTTGTTATTTTGCTTTGCGAGTTACAGTATATTTTGAGTTGTGGTATTGGGCTGGTTTTGCATCTGGCAACCCTGCTGGACAGGATGAGAAAGTACCCACCATGTGACGAATTCTAAATAGCATACTTTGACCATTTCTGCCAAATAAAGATATATCTTTTTCATATCAAGATATTTTTCATGTAAATAGTTTTTCAGCCAGTATAGTCAAAGGCTAGACTTAAACCGGATCCACCCTTGTCTGTTGCATTTGGATGAAGTAACAGCATCAACCATGGTAACAAATGAGTCCCGCCCAAACATCTACCGCTTTCTCATCTCTAACCTGACCTTGAGAACAAATTTCCGCCCTCACCTTGGCTATACTTTCTTTCCACGACTCCTGCCGAGGAATCACGTTATTTGGTCAAACATTCTTGTGGTTTGCAGACAGCGACGGTGCGCATGTTTGGACGGTACAATATACAACTCAGATGGAGAAGATCAAAGACAATTGAAGAAAGGATCTCAGAAGTCCGAGCCAAGGCTCATTACCGGTATACACATCCTGCTCCGGAATGTTAACACGGAGGGTGGCTGTGTCAAATTCTCCACATATGCTTGTCGCGGTTCAGTTACTTTTTAAAGCGAGATACCGTTATTAAAAACTTTGGTTACGTTACCTAAGGCGATGGTGATGAATATGCTAATATACTGGCATACCAGAGAAATGATTCGTCTTGAATATGTATTTTACCCCTCGGGCGGCAGACGAGGTCCATTCACTGAGGCGCGCGTGCGCATTTCTTGAAGCCCTCAGATTCCGCGCGCATTTTCTCAGGCGCGGCCTGTGATGCAAACACGCGAGCTATTTCAACCTGCGTCTCCTCAGCGACAGTGTGTGGAAAGCCAAGATTAGCAAAGGCAGCGGGGGTACGTTTGATTTAAATGTGACAGAAAGCAAAAAAAATCAAAGGAGAGCTGTGTTCACAAGTGGCAAAACCTCAGCGGTTCGCCTCTTTTATGCCTTTATCTATCCCTCTTTCTCCGTCTGCCTCATCCACATTCTCTTTCAGTCTCAGTCTCTTTTTCTCTCCAGCTGCAGCCCTGATGGCAGGACTTCCTCCTGGTAGCCATTATAGTATGTGTGTCTCTGGGTGGTCCGGCCTCAGTTCCACAGCTCTAATAGTTTTCTACTGGTGTAGCCCTTGCAAGGCCCAAGGGCGTAGAGAAAGAGAGAGAGAAAGAGAAAGACAGAGGGCAGTTTGTCTAATAAAACCCTTGTCCAGACCGCTGTATGTCCCTCTTAGCACTTCCTGGACACTGCCCCCTGCCAACCCCAACCACCTCCTGTGCTCCACCTCTAATGGGACACAGCTGGAATCCCCTATTACTTTCTTTCTTTGTATCCATTTTGCTCTACCCATCCTTCCTCCATCACTCCTTTTCCTCTTTTTATCCGGCATGCTGCCGTGCGGCCGCTTCTCTCTTATGCTCTCCGCTCTGTTTGTCTTTTTCAGTCCCCTTAGTGCTCGGGGACAGATGTATGGCTGGATGAGCGTGGACTGACTGGGTCTGGTTCTGTGATGTGGCGTGAGTCAGGATGTGAGGGGCTGCAGAGAGGATAATGCTCATTTACACACACCCTACGGCCCTCGGGCCCTGCCTTCCACTGTGTGTGTATGTGTGTTCACACATCAGTCCGTTTCAGCACCACACAAGCACACATTCTCTCTCTTGTTCTCCTCCAAACATCCTCCTCCACCGTGTGGCCAGTAACAGCTCCAGTGTGGGGAACATTTGTTCTACAGATACTCAATGGAAGAGGGCGGTGCTGAGAATCGCTTTAGGATTTTACAGTACGAAGGCTGCAAAACAAACAAAGCAGAGAGTTTTATGCAGCCTGGCTGCCTATTAAAACCCACACCCCAACATGTGATCCCAGGACGGCTCTGTCAGCCAGATCTCGAGGTGACGTTTGTACATGCTTTTGGCAGAACGTGATGTCTTTACATCTTCGACAGCTTGTTCTGTGTGATGTGCAGCACGTGGGTGGGCAGATACGTGGTTTCTAATCACAGATGTCACTGTAAAAGTGAAGACTCTCAGTAGATCAAACTGTTGGAGTGGGGAGGGGGTGGATGGCAAGAGAGTTTCTGTGAAAAAGGCAATCTAGGGTTTTTAACTCTAGGGTTTGACTGTGCAGAGGGTGGCAGAAATTAGAGCAGAAAGAGCAGAAGAATTTAAAAGGGAAGTAAATTAAAGAGAAGCAGGAGTTAGAAATGCTGATTTGGTCCAAAACAAGTAGAGAAAAGAGGGCGAGGTGGAAATATCACAGAGCTGTTTTTTTTTTTTTTTTTTTAAACACAATGGGTTTCATTCTTCATGCATATATATATACACTCTAAAAAATGCTGGGTTAAATATGGACAAACCCAGGGACTGGGCTGTTTTCACCCAGCCATTTTTTTTTCAACCAATTTTGGATTATTATTATTTATTTTTTTTAGCCAGCAATATAGTAATATAGTAAAAGGCATGTTTTTGCTTACCCCCAAATAGGGGCAAATTTGTGGGGTATTTTAAGCCGAAACTTGACCAGACCAGAGACTTATATTACATCTTGTGAAAGAGGGCATAATAGGTGCCCTTTAACCCAACCTGCTGGGTTTGTCCATATTTAACCCAACCTGGGTTGTTTTTAACCCAGCATTTTTTAGAGTGTATATAGTAGACCTGTGTCTAAACATCAAACATCAGTGACTTTGCACTTCATTTTATTCAACAATAATAATTAACTGTGTATTTAAAAAAAAAAAATATTTAAAATTTATTCTTTTCCTTTTTCCTTAATAATAATGAACCTTGATTATTTCAGAGTAGCAAAAAAGTATGTACTCGGTCTGCAGCCATTCGCATGTGGTCTAGGCCTTTGTGTGTTTTCAGCTGGTTTTTAGGTGCACTTGGCTTTACTTAGGTTTTGTGGGTGTATTATGCTAATGATGTGCTCCCTCATTTAGAAAAAATGGCAGAAAGTGTTTTAATGTAAATTCTATTAATAAAAATATTTATTTAGCATTCCAATATCAAGAGAAATTTTTATTTATTTTCATATTTTTTAAAATTAATTTAAGATTTTTAATGATACATTTTAAGATTATTTTAAATATAATGAATAGATTTTTGTAAGAATAAGACAGAGCATTTACGCATGATGCAGAGTTTGTCAAAAATACTTCACTTTTATTGTAGAAGTGTCTGATCAGCCTTGTGTTTCCTATACCAAAATGAAAACCATCCCATCTCTCTAAACGTGCCACAGCGGTTACGTAGCCGTCTTTTGTTTACTGCCCACAGACGCCCAGCAGACGCCCAGGCTAAACAGGAAAGGACAGAACATAGAAAGGGGACACACAAAGCGCTGTCATAGACCATTTGATCCAGATACTATCTAGATACTGTTTAATCAAGATACTATCTGGATCTGTGGCTGTGTATTAGAATTTGCTTTCATAGGGCTTCAATGTGATTTTACTGAGGTGGATATGTCGAGGATGTGTGTTAGTGTGTGCCTTATGTTTGTGGGATGAAGCTCCTAGTTGACTAATAAACTGCAATGTATATTACAATTGCTCTTGGTTCTTTGACAAATTGCTTTTTTGTAAGTGGCTTTGGATAAAAGCATTTGTTAAATGTAAGTACATGCATGTGTGTATAATGTGGGCTACTCCATGCTACATAGAGTAAAATAAACACTGACAGAAAGAAGGAAAGTTTGCTTTGTGTGAGAGACATAGTATAAATCATTGTGTGTTTTAAGTGGTTGCAAATTCCATGAATACAGTACTTAAAAAAAAAAAAGAATTATAGGCAACAATCCCAGATTTTTTATTGTGAGAACTGTTGGATATGTTAGGTAAAACATTACTAGCATGAAAAATAATTAGTTTTGTTAGTTAACAATTAGTTAAATGCATCAATTTTTTTTTTATTTTTTTTTTTTATAAATGGTGATTGTATATATAAACATGTTGAATTGATATTTAATTTTGTCCCCAAATAGTTAGCTACTACTGAATCTTACAAATTGTCTATTTTTTATAAATATTTATTGCTAGAAAATTACATAATTACACAAATCAGGATTTAAAATTGTATTAGATATGCTCCAAATTTTAATATCAAGGTTCTAAAAAATTGTAGTCCTAATATAAAATGAACAGAAATTAAAATATCTTAAATAATACAGTTTGACATCCTGAGGTTGATGATCAGAATTTTCTTCCACTGCCCATTTCATGAAAAAGAAAAATATTGTTATTATAATTTTTTAAAGAGTTTCAGATGCTATTTTGTACCCTGTTCATGGAAAGTGCCTGGTAGACACTATGTTTGTGTATTTAATGAATAAGACGGTGCCCACACACACTACTTATGATGTCAGATTAACATTACATTTTAGCCGCACTTCTGTGTGTTTTCATTTGCATGACCTCTGGCATTGACTTTGTTTTCCAGTCGGATATGAGTGTGTGTATTTGAGAGAAAGTCCTCTTGCAGCAGCCTGAACATCAATAGCAGGGCTGTGAGGGGTGACGTGACGAGCGCTGGTCAGGGTGAGAGCTGGAGTTTGTCAGGACAGCTCCATGACTGTGGCTCCAGTGACAGGACTGGCGGAGACTGGCGGGGCTCGAGTCAGTGCAGTCTGGATGCAGGAAGCTTAGTAAGTTTACCTAAGAGGCTCGGTTTACGTTCTGGGTCACCAAAGTTAGACCCATATGCTGTTTAGCTTTAGACCACAACTAGCATGGTGAGGTTGTTTGTCAGGAGGGTGAGTAAATGATTCATTGTATATGACATGTTACAGGACAGGTTTAACTAACCTGTGTTGCAGGCTTAATGTTTAAAGCTGACACAGTCTTGCAGACTTTTACACTTTCCGGTGAATGCAAAAATCACACCTATAAACACCTTGGATTGTTGTTACAGTAAAAAGGTTGCTAAGCACACTTCAGTTTGTTTTATAGCAAGTTTAATCTGATGATATGAATTGAATTGCTCTGTCCTGGACGATGCACCATGACTCTGCTGAAGAAACTGGCGATATGCCAGGTGAAAGGAATAGTGCCAGCTGCAGTCTGCAGAGGTGCGGAAATGCTCAGCTGTTGCCGTCCCCCAAGAGAAATTCATTCATATCAGACAAGACACTGCAGTGATGACTGCCTTGTTTCATGCATCTTTGTCTGCATTTTCTACACCTATATATATATATATATATATATATATATATATATATATATATATGCATTACAGTTCAAAAGTTTGATGTCATTAAGATTTTTTTAATATTTGAAATAGGTCTCTTATGCTCAACCTAGGTTGCATTTATTTGATCCAAAATACCGTGAAGCCAGTAATATTTTGAAATATTATTCTAATTTAAAATAACTGTTTCTATTTGAATATATTTTAGGATGTAATTTATTTCTCTGATTGCAATGCTGAATTTTTAGCATCATTACTCCAGTCGTCTGTGTGACACTATAAACCCAAATAAGTTGGGCTAACTCAAAAAATTTGAGTTAATCAGTTAACTCAAAAAAGTTTTGAGTTTGTAGTACTCATGCATGTTAATTGCTCTTAACTTGAAGTACTGAGTTAGCTAACTCTTACATTTTGATAGCAATTGACATAAAAGATTGTTAATTAACTTTTTTATTTTGAGTTCTTGCAAATCAAATGTTATTTACGTCACTGTAAATCCTAGTAAGTTGTCAGAACTCAAACTTGAATGAGATTATTTTTAAGTTAAGAAAACTCAATTTAAGATTTTTTTTACTCAAATATTTTAAGTTATCAATCTTACACACATACACACACACACACACAAAAAAAAAATGTAACACTTAATTTTAGCATTTACTCTCCCTTTTGAGTGCCATGGGCAAAGCATGCTAGGAAATAAAAAAATCCCAGCCCAGTTTCAGTTAAACCTATGTTAGTCTAAATGAAAAGAAATGAGTTCATACAACTCAAAACAATGAAATAGCTGTTTACTTGAAATATGTCAGTGGTGTGAACTCAAAAGAAAAAGAAAGTTCTAAATACTCAACAGTTAATTTAACCGAACTAATTTGTTTAATTTAAGTTTGTGCTACTCAAACCAATTAAGTATTTTGAGCATTAGCGTTTACAGTGTGTTCAACAAACATTTTGTATAATTATCAATGTTGAAAACAGTTGAAATAGTAATACGTATTCTTTAAGAATTCTTTGAATAGGAAATTAAAAAGATTTTATTTGAAATCTATATATAGGCTACTGTATATAGTCCACATTTCACCTTGTGTGTCTAGACAAAAGTTTGCACACACTTGAATTATTTGAAGCTGGTCAGATTGTTCTCTCAATGTTGCAGGACATTATTCAACTCCTTACAGCAGCTCTAGATCCCTCAGGTATGGTTGGGCATCCAGGCCTTTCTTTTTCTCTTTCTTTCTATGATTCATCTATCTCAGAGCTACAAAAGCCCCATAACAAATGAACCCGCAGTCGCAGACCTTTCATGAGGCCAAGCGTCAGTGCATGTCAGACCGACGGTGGTTTCACCCTCCATGGAGGTCCAGGACACCCTGTGTTGTGGTCCTCACCCCCAGATAGACCCATTCAGCTGCGGGACCTAATGAACACTCCTGGCCTCATTCACTCCTACAATGGGCTTCTCCACTACCATTGAGTGTGAGCACAATAGGGAACATCGCTCCAATTAAACCCCAGGGGACAATGCATGTGCAAGGGGGCCAGCTCTTGGGTGTTGGGGGTAGAAGATGTTGGGGGTCCCTCTCTGGGTGCTAGAGTGGGGGGTCACAGGGGTAACGAATGTCTCCGACCGGGTGCTACTGAACGGAGGGCGGCTGAAGTGGCGGTGTCTGTGATGTGCTATTAGGATCAGCAAGGAGTAATTATGTGACCAGAGACCCTTACTGGCCCAGTGGAGGGGGCTGTTGGCTTCACAAGAGGGGTGAGGTGAAGAGAGGGGAGGAGTAAGAGGAATGATATATGTGACATATCATATTGCTTTCGCTGCTGTTTTATAAATGGAATATGCCACTTCAGACCATGTGTTACAGTGATTTTTACCACAGTTAAGAGGGTTTTAGACATGCTTAAGACCTAGAAAAAAAAGAACAATAATTGCTTTAGTTTTATTCATTTTATATTTATTTATTTATTTGGCAGATGTTTTTATCCAAAGTGACTTACAGTGTATTTATGGTTTATAATTTGGTCTCAAGAAGTCTCACCAAGGCTGCATTTATTTATTCAATATTACAGTAAAAAGAGTAATATTGTGAAATACTATTACAATTCAAAATAACTGTTTTCTATTTTAATATATTTTAGAATGTGAAAAGCTGATTTTTCAGCTGCCATTACTACTAAATTAATAAATCATTCTAATATGCTGATTTGGTGGTCAATAAACTTTTATTATTATTATTATTATTATAATCATCAATGTTAAAAACACTTGTGATGCTTAATATTTTTATGGAAACTGTGATTTATATTTTATATATATATATAGGATTTGGAATGACATAAGGGTGAGTAAATGATAACTAAATATTATTACTTTTTTCTCTTTAAATTGTGTTGTAGTCCATAAGAAGGATCTTGAGTGCCCTAGATTTTTTACATTTTATTACAATGTAACCTACAGAATTGTTCATAATTGGCTGGGGAAAAAAAGCCAGAAAACAAAATCCCAACGTCCAGACCAAAATATCTTCATTCAAGGTTTTGAGGTGCTGGCCACTGTGCCTGTGAGTGCAGACGGTCTGAGTTTTCTTTGTGGCCTAGGTGTGTAATTGAATCGGGCAGTCCTCTGGACAGCTTTGTTCCTCTCCTGTCCCTAGTGGTCCTGGCAGCCACACAGGAAGACGCGTGTCAAACACTGAGACAAGGGAGCTCTCTCTGCACAGCCCACACAGGAACAGGGAAACAGAGAGAGAGAAGAAAGGTAGAATTAATGCTGTAAGAATAAACACAGAAAAGAAACACAGGAGAGGCGGTTAGTTAAATAACAGAGGGGGGGGGGGGAAGCTGCTCTGGGGAACATTGAAGACATACCCGAATTTTTTAAAGTAAAGTCGCAGCATTGAAAAAAGGTTACAAAACCCCTGTGCAAAGAATCCTCTGCCATATTGTGGTTGTATAACTCATTATTGACATTTATACACAAAATAGATGGAGGCCTTCAGAGAGGTGACATTTCACTGGGCACGACAGCCAAGAATACCAACAACCTGACGGCGTGAGATTACAGAAGCACCTGAATTTGCCCTTTCCTGGATGCTCAGGCTGAACCAGGGCAACTGCTGACCAAATGGGTGTCTCACGCATTGCCTACATTGCCCCCATTGCCACCAATATTAATAACAGTAGGTTTCAGATTATTATATTATATTATATTATATTATATTATATTATATTATATTATAATTCAGGGCTTGACATTAACACCCACCAAACACGCCAAATACATGTGGATTTCAGGAGTGGCGTGAAACGCAGTCACTCCTACTGGTATACGTTTTTCAATTGTAGTCTTTTAAAAAGGTGAAAAAGGCAGCAAAAAAATAGATTTTTCGATACATATCGATAATGAAATATCTGAAAGGTATCCAATACTCATTTTCCACAAATAGATGCACGATACCAGCTGTGCGTTCTTGCTTTCACATCTCTCCGGGAGAGAGTTGACACACAAACCGGACTCCCCTCGTTCACTCATTTCATTTGCTCCGGATGAACATTGTTGGTGTTACAGGGCTTGAATTTCGACATGGGATTGTGCTTATTACGCATAATTTTACTCATTCCCGCAGATTAAAGCTGCCTCTCAGTACTATACTGAGTTCTTTTTCGCTGCTTATTGCACATACACAGTCAAATACACACAAAATAATGTCAAAATGCCAGTCTTGGCGAGTATTCTTGTAAACATAGTCAGTTATGTTTTAAGTGAATATACACAGTTGAGAAAGAAAACGCATGTGTAGCAGTAATGGATCCGTGTGTCCGGTCTTAAAGTGACAGCAGCCTAATATACCTGCTGCCAAATTATGAGATAATATTAAAAATATCTATATGGCAATTTTCCCCCATGGTATTGACTGGTGAGAAAAAGTTAATGTCAAGCCCTGATTCTATTATATTAAAAAAATAAGCCTAAAATGTATGTATTAGATTATATATTAAATTTTACATGTATTATATATAGCCCAATACATTATTTTATTATATAAAAATACTATTTTTTTTTATTTATTTGATCATTTATAAGATTAAATGCAAATTTAATATATTCTAGAAATAAAATTTAAATAAAATTTGAATATAAATATATATTTAATAACACACATTTTATATTATATATAATATGGGTATGTCACACTTTACTTTATTTTGCTATCCTCACTTACATAAATGAACTAGAGTGTCCTGCACCCACTAGTAAAAATATACAAAAAATATAAAAAATGTCTGAATAATTTTTGGTTTGACTGTATATATATTCCCTTTTAATCTTTTATTTAGTTTTAAATAAATTACCAGGGGCAGTTTTAAATAATTTTTATAAATATTTAAAATTAATAAATATTGGGCAATTTATGGCTCCCCCTACTTAAGGAGCTCCATATACAGACTGTGTGATATTAGTGTACTAGTAGCCCTGGACTGCAGTGTTAGGGCTGCTTTCTAAATGGGCTAAGGTGGCACTCTCTCCCAGCAGGGTCCCTGAAGAAAGTTGTAGTTGATCATAGCGTCTGTCAGGGCTGGAGGTTGTCGTGTTCTGTCTATGGGATCAATCTTCCTGTCTGACCGTAAAGGACACATTCAGAACTCTTAAGGATGTGGAAAGAGAGATAGAGACAGCATAATCCCTGCTTGTTCCCTGTCAGCCAGACAGCTGAGGACTGTCCTCTGTGTGTGTGTGTGTGTGTGTGTGTATAAGAACGAAGTGGATGATGAGAGTCTGTGTATATGAGTATGTGTGACTCTGTGTGAGAGTGTTACCAATGCACTGGTAAATAGTTTCTCAGGTACAATAGGCATGCTCTCATTGAAGTGGTCAGCTGTAAGATGGATAAACCCATGTCATTTAGCTCAGCGGTGCTAAGAGCCCTCCAGCTCTTACGGCTGGTTCCTTATTCTGCACTCAGAGCAAGCCAAACATCTCTGCATCTTGTCCGCTCTCCTTCGCACGGCTCCATTCACAAACTAAACTCTCTGCTAGGCCTCATCTGCCCTCAATTTACTCCTAACACGACCTCTGACCTGTCAGTACAGCATTCCTTTCTTTATTACACAAAACACCATATTGTTTTCCAATGAAAGGGGGAATAAATAGTCTAGAATATTTGCCAGTCTACTCGAGTGGAACCAAGCTTTGTTATTGTAAATCAAAGGCCGAAGGGAAAAGTTGCTGGATTGCATTGTGTTTAGGGGATTGCATTTGTGCTATTATGTGAGCCGTAGCAGTGATTTAAATGGCAGTTATGAATTTTTAGTGTGTGTTTGTGTCTCAGCATATGTCTGCCTTTATGTATGTGTATATTAAAAGGTAGGGGGCACTATATACTTCTTTACCTAATTTAAGACTCCCCGTGCACCTTTCAACTTGGGCACAGCACAGCTTTCTCTCTTTTTCAGATTCCTTCTGTCTTCCTCTGCTTCCTCTGGCTGATGGAGGTGAGGAGAGCGCTGGGATGGGGAGCTAGGTGTGTGTGTTAGGGGTATATCGTGTTCTCCCTGCTCTCTCCCACAACAGATTTATGGGGGCTTGGGCCTTCTCTAAATATTTGGCTTTCCCTCTGTACTGGGAGAGATTGATGGCCTTTGATGTGGGGGGGGGTGGGGGTTAAGGGAAAGCTGGCAGGCCCAAGTTAAGAACATGGCTCATGGTGTTTGTATGTGTGTGTTTGCACAGACTCATTTAAACACTGTACACTCTCAACTTTGATAAAAAGTTGGTTCTGAATCATTTAGAATTCTCAGTAATTCTATAAGACAGAAGAGATAGAAAATTCTATCATGAATAACTCACTCTCATGTCATTCCAAACCTGTGACTTTTTCTTTGTATGAGTACACTGTAAAAAATAATTGTTGGTTTAACTTAAAAAAGTAAGTTACTGGTTGCTTTAAAATTTTGAGTTCATTTAAAAAAAACAAAAAAACAATTGAGTTAATACAATGACGGCAATTGGTTCAATCAACATAAACTTAAAATATTATGTTATCTGAACTACATTAACTATCAAAGTTGATTTGACAAAAGAAAAAATGTTATGATAAATCATGAAAATATTTTTTTTTATCATTGGTATCATTGGTACTTTTTGTCCATGCTGTGAAAGATTTCTACAAAATATCTTCTTAATAATATTTAAAAAAATAAATAATAATGTTGACTGACTAATCGTTTGCAATAGGATCAGGCTTGCGTGTTGAAATACATAGGGTCAATTTTAAATTCAGATTGACTGCAGTTTTATTCAGTTGAAAACAAAGCTATTAGGTCTAGAAGTATACTATTCTTTCAAAATGAAATTTTAATCGCAGCTGAGTGATTATTTTAAATCTAATTTTGTATTCTCTAATTCTTATTCTCTAAATTATTATTGTACTTAATTAATGATCTTTTATTTTTTTTTGCCAATTTTGTAGAAAGGCATATTTTCAATGCCTTGTCAGTTGCTGTGGACCAAGTGCCTTGTTTTCGGTAAATGGCTGTCAGTGAAAGGTGAGTGTTGATTCATGTTATAGATGTATTTCTTTGTTTACAGATGCGGGTCAGTTTGCCGTGTAATGTTGAGTCTGAGCAGCGCATGATAAAAGCCTCGGGAGGCTACAGTCTGAGGAAATGCACTACAGAGTTACAACTCACTATTGTTTTGAAATGCTGTCTGTGAAAAATCAGGGGCGAATTTCCAAAAGCATTTCCAGTGGCAATAAATATTGCATAATTCAGGGTTTGGATTTAAGGCTTTGTTCTATGTTTTCCTGTTTTGATCTGTAGCTTCTTGCCTCAGAGATGACAAAGAATGTCATGACACACGCGAAATAAGGAAAAACATCTCTTGTTTTCATGTTCAATTTCTCTCCCACACACTCAATTTGTCTCACTCAAACAAGTTGAAGCAGTGAACTGTGTAAGTAACTGTATTGTCCAAGCAAATAATTACAGTGGTTATTTAAACATAAACATGAATCCAGCAACTCTGATGATAATGTAAACTAACTCTCTCTCTCTCTCTGTTTAACTGTGGGGTGTAAGCGAGTAATTGTGAAGGCTCTACCCTTTGGCTATTGTGAGTGGAAACACGCTGTCATATTACTGCGCTTTTCTCTGTCTCTCAGCTTGTAGCACGGAGGGAGTGCATCCTCAAAAATAAGGATCATTCAAATCGCTAATGATAGCAAAACCCTCACTGCTACTTCCTCATATCAATGTTTTTAATGGGTTCAAAGGGAGAGAAAGAAACACTCATCACATTTTTGGGCACATTTAGTCTTAGTCTTCGTCATTTATTAATTCAAATAATATTACTATTTCTTTATATTTAAACTTAAACATAACTTTTTTGATCTGGTTCTCAAGGGAGATGTTGCTTGGTTCTCACACTTTACGCGACACACTTATCCTAAAAGCTGTCCTCTTCACTTTCCTCCTGACTGCTCTCCTCACTATCTTATTTTCTCTCGAACATGGTAGATGATGATAATTTTTTTTATTTAACTAACATTAATGTCTCAGACAACAGCAAGAATATTAGGCTGCTGTCACTTTAAGAATGAAAGCACGGACCGAATAACTGACACACATCCGGTTTCTTTCTCAACTGTTCGCTTATGACATAACCAATGGAATACTTGCCTAGACAGGTATTTTGACATAATTTTGTGTGTATGTGTCAGTTCAAGCACAGGTAAACGCAAAAGAGGAATTAATTCGGTGTTCGAGCGCTGTCTGACTCTGTCTCTCTCTCGCTGTGTGCGCGCGTTTAGGGGGTGTGAGGCTGTGCGGCTGTGCGCACAGATAACAACTCGCGCTTCCCGATTTTCACCTCTTCTTCCGCTTTTAAAATCGTTTTAATGTGTTAATTGGCGAGACAAAGTCCAAATGATAAACTTTAACTTTATGATGGTTAAATTTAGCAGTTAATCACATGCGTGCCGAACCGATCCGTTGCACACTTATCATCATGATTGCTATCTTACCAGAGATGGAGAAAAATCCTACTCCTGTAAGTAAACGTGTCCCTGTGAACCGGTCCTCAAAAATGTTGGTACTCAAAAGTGCTTCCTTCCATGTTTTCTGGTGCCTATCGTTTATTTTTACCGCACATGCACACCTGCGTACCACTTATGTGCACCCCATTTATGCTATATATTATTATTATTATTATTATTATTATTATTTTTTTTTTTTTTTAAATAAGACTTTATTTAATAGTAGCCTATGTTTATTTGCACTCATTTTATTTTACAGTGCACAATTTATCATTGTACACACGTTTTGGCAATACAAATGTGTAGTTTTTTCATGCCAATAAAGCACCCTAGAATTGAGAAAGAAAGAGAGAGAGAGGTGTGTGTGTGTGTGTGTGTGTGTGTGTGGGAGAGCAGTATATTAAAACAACAGCAGCAAAGAGAGAAAGGAACTTGTAGCAGTTTGGACTCCTGTTCTCCTGCTGGAATGCGCAGCAGTGGCATTTACACGTTCATGGCGATTTATGGATGCTGGCTTCCTCCTTCATTCTCTCTCTACAGTGTCTAAGCCAGTGGAGACAAGGGATTGCAGTAGTATTCTCTCCCCCCTTGCCCTTCCACACCTGTTGTGTCAATATGGCATTGAAAGCGAGTGAGAAAGAGAGAATGAACGTTTGTATGCGTGACAGTGACAGTGACAATCTGTTAATGTATGTGGGTTTTAATGTGCATTAAGGCAGCTGTAGTGATGGTCCTCCTGTTATTTAATATGAAATAAAGAGAGACCATGAAGATTTACCTCCCTTTCCTGCCTCCCTTCTGCCCCACAATTGCCTCGGTGAGTAATGGAACCAATTTATTACACAATAATTTAACCATAAAATGATATCAAACCATCCAAATTGGTATTATAACTCAATGTGGCTATGACAGTGTATTCCCTATAGCTCAATGAAAGACTGCTGGAATCTCAGGGCTTGGCAGTTCAATCAGGAGTATGAGAAGAAGAGAAAGACTCAGATGTAGATGAGACTTACTGTAAGCTCGTCTGAGGTACACGAGGATAGAGTGAGGGATTGTGTTCTTTCACTCAGCTGTGATATAAGAGAGTATAGAGAGGGGAAAAAAAGATGAGGGGGAGTTATTCATGTATGTCACTGATGGGTCGGAAGGCTAGTGTTATTGTAGTATTATTTATATACCATTGAAGTGTTTATTAATACTGTTATTAATTATTTAAAATATTTACTATAATTTTATTATAGTATTTATTACTATTTTTTTGTATTTTTATTATTTTTTGTTTTTAAAATAATTCTATTTAGCTCTAATTTATTCTTATTTCAGTTCTAGTTTTATTAATTTAGGTTATTTAACTTAAAACATTAATTAAAGTTCTTTAAAACAAGTTTTTCATATTTGTATTATTTTATTTCAGCTTTAGATTATATTTTTTAAAAGTTTTAATTTTAAAAAGAATAGCAAACAACACAGATTTATGAACACAGAAATCAGTTTCCGAAATGAGGATTCACAAACATTGAGAGTTTCATTCAATTATGATTGAAATATCATGCTAAATTAAATAAACAATATATTTTAAAAATGTATTATGTAATAATGTTATGTAATTATTCATGATAAAATAAAATAAAAACAGGAATTTTGTACATGCAAAGTAAAAAATCCATTATATTTTAAAAGGTTAACCTTGCATTCACCTTTATTCATTGAGCAAACGGTGTCATCCAAAGCATCTGCTAAGTGAATAAATGTAATATCAACCTTTCAAAATATTTTTACTTTGTATGCTGAATATTGAGTAGAGTATCTAAAACAAACAAAGAATATCAGTGATTCATCTTAAGGAGGCAGAGCTCCTGCAATACAAAGATCGTTCAGAGACGAGCAGGAAGGCTTATAAAAAGTTTGGGAACCTCTGATCTGCTTCCTCTCAATGCCTATTCCTGGTGGCAAACTGATTCAGGACACCTATGTAAATCCGTGCATCTAACCGTGCCCTCTAGACCATCAGTGGCCACAGAATTAGCCCATTTTTACACTTGTTTACATGTCTAAAATTAAAACCCGCAATTAAACAAAATAATGTGTTGTTTTTGATGTTCTTTTTGCGTTGCGGTTATGTTTGACTGGGGTTAATGAGCAGGAGACGGGGCACTCATCACTGTAAACCCCCTCCCTGAACCCAGCGTGTTCTCACCCACCCCGAACACAGATCTAATTGGGGGCAATCACTCAGATAAAAAGGCTCAGGAACAGCACGGCTAGGCTCTGCACACACTCTCTCTCTATCACTCTCCCTCTTTCTTTCTCTCCCTTCTCCTCTTGTCTGTTAGCCCTCCCATTAAAATGCCATGTCCTTCTTTCATTTCTCCACTGAGTGATCCAACCAGCTGGCTTTTGTGTGGGAGAAGGAGAAGAGGCAGAGAGAAAGAGGAAGAGATGGAGAGAGAGAGAGGGCAGCCCCGTTGTTGACTGGTGCCATTGTCTCGAACCCCTATGAATTCCCCTCCTTGAAAGTGCAGACCCCACAGGTTTTCAATAGATGTTCTCTGTCTCCCTCTCTAGTTTTTTTTTTTTCAGTCTCTTCTGTCGACATTACAGGTGAAGTGTGTAATTTTTTAAATTTTAAAATACTTTTAGTTTAATGTGCAACTATGAGCAAGTCATAAGTGTAAACACGTTAGTGCTTTCTAAACATTACTATGTTTGTTTAAGGGTCCCGACATGTCGTGCAGCGTGACTTTGTTCAGAAGGGAACTATGTTTTTTTTGTTGTTGTTAACGATTGATGAGGATTTGTCGGTTGAAGTGTTTGGAAACAACCACTATTTTTGCAGTCCTTTTTAGCGTTGCTAGTGGCACAGAAATGACACCTTTAAAGGTGCAGTAAGCGATTTCTGTGAAACGCTGTTGATATTTGAAAACAACCCAAACAAACACACCCCTTTCTTCATTGCTCCACCTCCAAAATGCACAGGCATGCAATGCGAAAAATAAAGCGAAGATCACGAACGAATGACAAGGAAGAACAAAAAATTAACCTACAGTACACAAGAGTATATACAAACAAGAGTTTGTTGTTAGTCGCCAACAGCACACCAGCTCCAGACAAACAATCACACTCAGATCTGTCCTGTTCAACCCGATCTCACAGCAATTCGTACGTATTTTACGAGGTGGCTAATTTGTACGAATTTGTACAACCTCACTCATATGAATTTGTATGTTTTTTGCTAAATCGTACATATTTTATGAGTTGCCAAATTCGTATGAATTCGTACGAATGAACTGCCCCTAACCCCGCCCCTAAACTCGTCACTGGGGTTTAGACAAATCATACGAATTCATACAAATTAGCCACCTCTTAAAATACATACGAATTGGTCTCATTGTCCGTTTTCAGGCCTTCCCGCTTAGGTCGCTCCAGCTCTGGAAAACTTTTCTAATATTAACACGGGTCCTAAAGCGGTTGCCTGATCAAAACCCATCTTTTTTCCAGTGATATTCCTCTGACCTTTTCTTTTTTGTAATGTCTCTCAGCCATCTCTCTTTCTACAGTCTTTCTTCAAATCTCCCTCTTGCTCACTATCTCTCCTTCCCCATCATAAGTGGACACGCCTCCTAATGCTGAGTGGCTACAAGTGTGTTGTGCCTCTCGGTCCGATCCACCTTTAACAGCTTTTCTTAGAAATCACTTACTGCACCTTTAACTATGCAGTATGTAAATTTGAGGTGGAGCTACCTGTTTGCACTTGCAGTGGTAGACAGGGTTTTTGATGTCACTAGGGCCTCAAAAATTACATGCCGTGTTTTTAACACAGCAAATTCTAAAAAAAAAATATATGATCACCAATATGTGTGGAACTGGTACATGTTACTCCAGTGAAAGTACTGCAGTGAAGAGGACTGCTCGTGATTGCCACATGGGCTTCAGAACAGAGAGAGACTGTTGATTTGGAAATGGTGCAAAATGAAATATGCACAATGATTGCAAAGCTCTTTAACTGAAGAGCCAGAGCCACCCGCACTCTGAGGCTGCCCCCCACTCTTTCTCTCTGCATCTCTCAGAGGGTGATAGCGTTTGGAGTCAGCGTTGAGTTACGGATGGTGCTGTTGGATGAAGAGGATGGTTGGAGGCTAATAGGGTGGAGCAGGCTGACTATTGAGAGAGCCAACCCCACTTAGCTCCTTCACTCCTCTTTTTCTCTCTCTCTCCCTCTCTTTGAATCCTCTTCCACTCTCAGGCTTGGGTAAAAAATGTCTCACTTTAGTTTTAAAAAGTTGTTAAATTTAGCATTCATTCCATTCTGAAAAATCTTTAGCCAGTGTTAGAGGCCCTGTGTGTATTTTTTTACCTTTAAAAAAATACTATTATTATTCTTAAATTGTATTCTTTCCTATATTATTTTATTTTAATAATAATAATAATTGTATTTAATTTGTATTACTTAGAAATACTAATCATTGTCATTTTTTTATATTTTATAGCTTTTTATAAAAACTGTATATAATGTATTTTATACAATTTTTTATTTTTTTTTTTAAATTTTAGTCAACATTTCTAATTTTGTAGTTAAGTTTAAATTTTTCACCTAATATTTATATTTTATTTCAGCTTTATTTCAATTAACAAAAATAATGTATAATAAAATAAATTCAGATTTTTTTGTTTTTCTATGTCTTGCATTGACAACTTTAGCCAACTATTGAGAAACCTGTTCGAAAGCAGTCATTATTTTTTTGTACAGTATACGCATGGACAGAAATAATCCAAATAATGGAAAGAAAATGCGGAAAACCACTAAATATCGCAGAGACTTGGGTATTTTGCCTCCGATTTTTCATTGCTCTGCCACCGTTCAATAAAAACAGCTGATCAAATATTGCAGGGAGGTTATGAATCCAAGTCAAAGTGTTCTGTATTATCACATTACATTAAACATGAGAGCTGTACCCACAGCACTCAGTTTGAGTACGTGTGTGTGCGTTAGTGAGCGCAGCGGCGCTCCAGTGTCCTCTACAGAGCAATCATGTTACACCTCTCCAGTATCAATTAAAACCAACAGTCCACTCGGTACTCATCGTCTGCTTCTGTTTATCCATAACTCTCTCTCTCTTTTTCTCTCTCTCTCCTACAGCCAGTGAAAACATTAACATAAGTAAGCTCTCTCCACGACAGGCTTCTCTGTAGCCCGTGTGTGGCTGCAGAGACACAGGGGAAAACATCCTAGTCCAGGAGAGCAGCTAATGAGGGACCGTCGACGAGCCAGGGGCTGATGGGTAAAGCCACACGGCGCTGCCGATGGGAGAGGACTAGTGTAATTGTTCAGGCCCTTGTCTCTGTTGATACAGGCTCTTCAGAAAGCATGTGATTTAGCTAAAAGCCATCTCTAGGCCAAGTAATTAGAGACACCATTTAGGACTGGCATTAGCCAGATCCACAGTTATTGACTCGCACAAAGGACACACATGCGCGCACACACTTTACTACCAATTTAACACCACACGGTGGGTGTTATTCAAGCTATTTGTGGTGAGATTAGTCGCCCGGTGTGACAGAGAGAGTAAGTGAGTGGACAAGTGTGTGTATGTGTGTGTGGTCATGGGTATGTGTTTCTTAATATGTTTTCTCTCTCTGAGCAGGGTGTGCATTGATGTGTTTAAATACAGAGATCACTGTATGTCCTCAGACAGAAGCAGTACACTTGACGGGCTGAAGTATTTAGTGTGTGAGTAAGGGCTGTTTGTCTGTGTGTTTCACTGGGTTCACTCTCTAACAGTTGTGGGTCAGTGTGGCAATTAAACCCATCCAAAGTGTGACTCAACAGCCAAGAGGACATGCGCGCACACAGATTTACACAAACACATAGAAATCATGTCTTTCCAGTCGCTCAGAATTACTTTTCTTTTAATATTTTTTTATGTTTGATATCACAAAAAAATCTAACCTTTCATTGAAGTAGAACAATTGAAAACAGGGGAAAATCTCATTATGAAATACACATTGGCCACAATTAATGACACTCTTTTATTCAATACTTTTTGCACTTCCTTTTGCCAAAATAACAGCTCTGAGTATTCTCCTATAAAGCCTGATAAGTCTGGAGAACAACTGACAAGAGATCAGAGACCATTCCTCAATACAGATCCTCCAAATGTTGATACACTCTTCTCTTCAGTTTCAGGTCAGGGGACTGGAATGGCCATGGAATTTTGTTCTCAGTGACCCATTTTTGTGTTGATTTTGATGTTTGTTTTGGATTATTGTCCAACCACAGCCCATTATAAGATTTCTAGCAAAGGCTGTCAAGATTTTTTTTTCACCCCGATCTCATATTTTTCGTACATATATCATACAATTCGTATGAATTCGTACAAGTGAGGTTGTATGAATTAGCCAACTCACAAAATAAATACGAATTGGTTGTAAGATAGCATTGGATTTTTTATATGTTGGTATTTGATGCCATGTATCTGAGCAAGATGTCCAGGACCTCCAGCAGAAAAATTGGCCCACAACATTAAAGATCCAGCAGTATATTTAATTGTACACATAGGGTGCTTTTTTATCCCTGATTGTACCAAACCCATCTCATGGATTTGCTGCCAAAAAGCACTTTTTTAGTTTAATCTGAATGTAGAACCCAATCCCGTTTGAAGTTCCAGTAGTGTCTGACAAATGAATATGCAGAAGTTTGTTTATGGATGAGAGTAGAGGATTTTTTCTTTAAACCCTTCCAAACAACATGTGATGATGTAGGTGCTGTTTGATTTTTTTTTTTTTTCTGATCCAAATACTCAACTGTTTTCTGCAATTCTCCAGCTGTGATCCTTGGAGAGTCTTTAGCCACTCAAACTATCCTCCTTGCCATGCATTGAGACAATATAGACATGATTCCTCTTCCATGCAGATTTGTAATATTTCCTGTTGAGTGGAACTTCTTAATTATTGCCCTGATGGTGGAAATGGAAATTTTCAATGCTTTAGCTGTTTTCTTAGCCATTTTCTATTCTGTGAAGCTCAACAATATTTTCCTGCACTTCAGAACTATATTCTTTGGTTTTACCTGCTGTGATGAATGATTAAGGGAATTTGGCCTTTGTGTTTCCTCATATTTATACTCCTGTGAAACAGGAAGTCATGGCTGGATAATTTCATGTTCCTAGTCACCCTGGTGTGCTAAAAACTGTAAATATGAGGGGGACTATACTTCATATATATTTAACTCATAAGAATTTATAGGGTACCAATAATTGTGGCCAATGTGTATTAGAGAAAAACATTTATTTCATAAAGTGAGTTTCCACCCACATTGATTAATTTTACTTCAATGAAAGGTTATATTTTTGTGATTTTTTTTTTTTCTGAATGAAAGGATTAACAATGCAGATTTATTTTCACAGCCTTCTTTGATCATATTCTGACCACAAATTCTGACCACAAATGTATATGTATATTGTAAGAAAGTCAGTAAAACATAGGGCACAAAGTGTAATATATATATCAAATATGTGACTCTGGACCACAAAACCAGTCATAAGCTGCACGGGTATATTTGTAGCAATAGCCAACAATACATTGTATGGGTCAAAATGATTGATATTTTTTTTACGCCAAAACTCATTAGGATATTAAGATATTTTGTAAATGTCCTACCCTAAATATATCAAAAATGTATTTTTGTAAGTAATATGTGTTGCTAAGGACTTAATTTGGACAACTTTAAAGGCGATTTTCTCAAAATGTAGATTTTTTTGCACCCTTAGATTCCAGTTTTTGTAAAAATATATTATGTTATGGCTGATAAAAGATCTAACATTAAGTGGGCATTTCATAACCACAAAGGTAATAGTGAGTAGAGGTGTACGGACTGGCTAAAAGTTGCAAGCCAGATTTGAACTCTCACATAAGTGCCACAACTCAATGTGTCAAGCAAGCATTCTAACCTCTAGGCCACGTTTCTGACAGAACGAGCCATTCTTAATGTGTTTGTCATTCCCAGACGTCCATCTGAACGTGTACCTGTGACACAAAACAGGAAAGTCTGACGGCTACCATGAGGGAAAAGTCAAAACCTAACGCTTAGCGGGTCTTTAACGGTTAATAAAATCAACCTCCAAGAATAGCGTTCCCTGGGTGGGCTCTGCTGAGATGAAAAAGCGAAATGTGATAGAATTTACTGGAATGGAGTGATAGGCTGAAGAAGGAACAAACAGAAAGAAACGGAGAGAGGAGCGTCTGTGGAGAGGTGAAGTTAAAAAGATCAGGGAGCCCCTCGTGGCACCTCGCTCCCTCTCTGCCGTTCTCTTTATGGGTTACCCGATTCCCTGACAGTTTGTTTTAAATTTGACCATGCAGATGTTTCTCTGGGTGACTGACTTTTATAGTTTAGAAAAGATTATATCAGTTTCCCGCAGATTGTGTTACTGTATTTAAAAAAGAACCGACCGTAGAGGGAGAAAGCAAGCGAGAGGGAGGAAGGAGAGAGAGGCCAAGGGGCCTGGGGGAGCAGGGGCGCGGGACTGGAAGGAGAACGCTGTAGGTCTTTAAATCCTGGGGTCTCAGTGGCACAAAGAAAGCAGGGGAGAGAGAGAGAGAGAGAGAGAGAGTCAGTGAGACTGGAAGTGGAGCGAAGTTCAGGGGAGCCAGGTTTGGCTTATAGCATTAGACACAGATTCTTTCTAATTTCAAAGGACAACATAAGCGTCAAATTTGAGGATATTAGTTTTTGATAGGCAGCTGGGGCAAAGAACTTGGAGGGGAAAAACACACTGTTCCCATTACTGACTTCAACTTCCACTCCAGCCTGCCAGAGAACAACACACACACACAGTGATCTCCCTTTGCACTCGCTCTCTTTCAATATCTTTAGATCTCAAACTTTGTTTCTTAGACTTTCTATCTCCTAATCTCTGTCCTGTTAATTCATTATTTCTATCTGTATTTGTCTTTAATGCGAGACTGAGTTTTATAATCTTTACGTGGTGTGCATACTGTTGCACTTAAGCCGCCTACCCTGATAGTGGAACGATTACACAGTCCATAGAAATGGGCCTCTGAAATTTCATAAACATTTTGAGCGTTCACATTCTATTTCCTAAATAACATCTGATGCCATTTGGCAGGGGCATTAAGGGCTCTAAAGGACACAGAATTAAGGAAGTGGGTTGAGTGGGCTAAACAACGTATGATAGGTGGATGGTAATGGAGAATTGAAAGGGGTTGTTAGGGAAAATGAAGAAAAACTTCACTGCTGCCCATGTCGGAAAGCATTTACCGCTGCTCCTCTGTCAGGACGAATTTAAAAGGTCATCCGTCCTCGGCCTGGAACTTAATCAAATCCCATCAACACCAAATCTTACTTTTCCTTACGCAAACATGTAGAAAAACCAAAGGAACACAACTGACAAGATTAAAGAAATTGATAGTACTAACTTCAGGGATGAAGCGAGAGTATCAGTCTAAATCAGACTTGTGAAAATATTACTATTTGGGATCTGGTACTAATGTTGAACTTTTCACATTGGTTTGTAAAATTCAGAATTTATCAGAGATCAGTGTTCTGCTATGCTCCGTACAGTCAGACTAAACCGTCTGGGAATGACTCAGGAGTTTTCCCAGACCGCTGAGGGTGACTAACCCATCCTGCATCACAGCACAGTTTCCTGTACTTCTCAGACCACTAACAGCCTGAACCTGCTTCACACTGATGAAGATGCTTGAGCCACAATGAAAGCTGTGACTTCTCGCCTCGTGTCTGTCAGTCAGCTCAAATAAACTCCTCGAAACTGAGCCACACCTTCCTGCTGTAACGGTCAAGGACGTCACACGCTGTCTTTGTCAGGCTTTTAGCCTTTCAGTTTGGGGTGACTTTGTAAACATTATTCCAAGATATCTCGCCCTCCGAATTTTCGGAGCAAATTGAATTTCACTCTGTTGCAGATTTGGTGCAGATACATGTAAATTGAGTTAAAGAAAATTAGATTACGTTCAGTTACATCATACGTTAAGTTACTGTTTTAAAGAACTTAATTACAGATTGTTTCTTTTCCCTGTCTTGCTGTGAAATATAACAAGAGCTTCACTTAACCAGAGAAGCTGAATTGGGTTGTGAAATATGAATGACATATTTAAAGTAGACATATCATGAAAATCTGACTTTTTCTGTTTAAGTGCTATAATCGGGTCCCCGGTGCATCTACAAACCCAGAAAACGTGAAAAAGGACAACCCAGTAACTTTTGGTAAGACTTTCTCTGCAAGCATGTGAAAAAACGAGCTGCTCAGATTTTGCTCCCATTGTGACGTAGGAAGGGGATCTTATTATAATATAACCCCCCATTAATCAGTGCCGTCATTTTGTTTTCCCAAGTGAAAATGGTGTACCAGTAAATTTATCCACTAACAATTCAGAAACATCCGGATGAATTCTAAAAGTTGTAACTTCTAGAAAGTCTTTAAATAAGTGTCCGACGGTTTGATCCAAGTAAGGCTGAATACTGTTATTGACAATCGTCATTTGTTGTTGTTGAGCAACTGAAGCAGGAGCTGTTAAAGCTCCACCCTCTTTTGGAAAGGGGGCAAGGAGAAGCAGCTCATTTGCATTTAAAGGGACACACACAAAAGCTCACACCCAAATAGGGGTAAATTTGACAAGTTATAATAAATGATCTGTATACTTCACAGACAGATTGACCTTTAATGGTAATGCGTTCTGAGAAAGGAAGTGGTCTGCCACCCTACACAAAAATAATTAACTGTAATTCTATTTCCTTACAAATTTGAATTAGAATTCAGCATTCTTTTTCTTACCTCAATTCAAATTTGTTGAATTTTCATTCAAATGCATTCTCGGTTAAATTCTGAATGGCTCAACCCTGCCTCGCATTGGCTTATGCTGCATCCTCATGGAAGTTCATAGACTAAATTAATTTGCAATTTCAGTTTCCCTCAATCAAAATCACTCTCTCTGCTTACAGCTTGCTCAGATAATGTCTTGTACTTTAATGTTTGTGTCCCCTGGCCTGGAATTTGTTGGTTTGAAGCGAGGCAGTTGTTGGCTTGATTTTGAATCAAGATGAAAGACCAATCTTTCTTTCTATTGCATTTGATCAGTGAGTTCCAGTGACTTCTTCACGTTCAGGTTCATCACGGTCAACCTCTGATCCACTTATGACAACATGATAGAGGTGACAGCAGAAGTGTCTGAGAGCCCCTGACTCTGGCCCTTCTCTCTCTCTCAGTGTCATCAATGACTTTGATTATTATGGGCTCAGTGATAGAATGGAAGTGCTGTCATTTGCCTGTAATAGCAGCACAATCAGGCTCTAACACTCAGTCTGTATTGCTGCGGAGGGGCCAAACATTTACCTCAGTGTGCGCCAGCATATTTCTGCTTTACATGCTGTTTACACTAAGTGATGTCCCTGATGCCGTGTGCACTGCTCGCTTCTTTTCTATCCCTCTAATGATTGGCTTTTTAACTGTACATTACATAGTATAGAGAAAATATATGTGCTTATGATTTCAATTGTGATGCTCTTGGGTTGATAAGCTCTTATGTAGATGTTCCTTTAATCTGCCTCTTCATTATAGCAATGTTAAGAAGGGAGAGGGGGAGGTGATGGAGGAGAGAAAAAAGGAAAACCGAGTAATAGAGAAATGTAGCAGAGGGAGAACTGAGAGAGAGCTAGTTAGGGGCATCTCCCTCAAGTGTTTCTGCCTCACCTTTAATCTATGGAAATGTGTGTATCAGATGAGAAGTAATTGTAAAGTGGAGTTTGACCATTAAAATGTCTGGAGAGCATGCTTGATCAGCCGTCCAATGATAGAGCTGAGATAATCGCAGTCACCTCGCAGGACACTGATGATGGGGACGGAATTAATTTGTGGCAGAGGAAAACAAATTAAGGCACTCGCTGCAGAGCTCTCCATTAGACAATAGCATATATAAATATTTGATCTTGTGCGATACAGGTTTGCAAAGGTTTAGCACATGCTCATCCAGATGAGAGCTCACACTTCAAACACTCGGCTCTCCTTAACCTGCAGCCACCTCTCTTCCTTCCATTGCTCTCTCTTTCTTTCCTTTCTCTCTCTCTATTCTCTGTTCTATTCTCCACCATTTTCCTCGCCAGTTTTTTTTTTTTTTTTTTTTTTTTTTTTTTTTTTTATACAGAATGATTCTCCATTACTAAAACTTTAGCAGCAGCATCAACACTGTTTAATGTGGATGGCTGAGAAAAAGCATTAACCCCTCATAAAGAATATAGTGTGAAGCATGCTTAATAAGATTCAGCTGGCACTATTTTAAATGTCACAATGCTTTATGAATATTGCTATAAATTTTAATGGACTCTATAATTGGGAGTTAGAGTTACAGTCTGACTGACTCCTAAACATTAGTTTCTGGAAGGATTGTATTCGCAGTATTATAGGATTAAAAGGAATTGCAATCATTTACTTCACAGCTTCACAATGCCATTTTCATCTTGTGCTATCTATCTATCTTAAAGTTTGTATAATTTTCCATTTCCATAATTTTTAGTGCTTTTTAGCAATAGGCAATAGGTTCCATAGTTTAAAAATATCTTGTGTCCTACTTCCGTGGTTTCCAACGGCATGATGGTGTGTGAATGATGACAGGATTTTAATTTTGGTTGAACTATTCCTTTAACAACGCCTGATGAATCCCGTCTACGTCTAAAATTGAACTCTAAATCCTGTCTACATTCGTGTTCTGTATACATTTGGCGTATTTAAATTGTTTTATTTTGCTCAGTTTAGTAGCCACAGTAGCTAAACCAAAGAGCGTCCATGTTGATGTTCATGGTTTGATTAGCTAACAACAGGCGGCCGTAATTATCTCAGCTTGCGTTAATGACTGTGTCGGTGCGCATGCAGAGTTACTCACGCGCTGCTCCTCCCTCTCCCGCTCGGACTTAATGAGCCTAGTGCTCTAATGAGCGGGATTTAATGGATTTATTGCCGTTTAGGACTCGGGGTATGAGGCTCCCTGATGTCAAATGACTTTAATTGGCGGATGGAGTTCGCCCTAAAGTCCATTCTATTGTCATCCACGGTCGCTCGCTTGACGCGGATGTATAGTTAAGTATATCCGGGCTGTTGTCTCTTGGCATGTTGTCTGGATAGACCCCAAGATTATTTAAATTAGCAGTACTGTCTTCTTCTTTTTGCTACAATTTTTTTTAAATATTACAATATAGACAAGAACATAACAACCCCACATTCATTCATTGCCAGAGAAATTGATATAGGCCTATTAAAAAATTCAAGTAGGTTGTTTTAATATTATCTTCCAATCATATGAACAAGGTTTGACATTTTTAAAGGAATTATATCTGGATCTTCAGTTAATTCAGCTCCTTCTCTGTTCAATCTATCTCACATTTTGTCTGTATTCCGCATCAGTTGAAAGTCATTTGGGTACTTTCACTGTTTGCTCTGGCCAGCTGTCAGAGGAGCTGCATCCTTCAGCTTGGTGATCAATACTAATTTAGTGTTAATAGATGTCAATTGATCAGATATCCCCAGGGTGTGTGGCATGACCACACGCAGAGTTTGACATCTAGCCTGTAAAGAAGGTGGTAATCCAGGGAATTGGGAGCCACACAATTTGCTGCTGGGACACATTGCAACATTATCAAGATAAGATTAATGCTCAAAGTCAAAGAAAAGGTGGCACAAGATATTTGCTATGAGATGGAATGTTTTTATCGTCAAGATTCTAATTATTGTTTACATTTTAGATTCATTTCTTTGTTATAAGTTATAATGTCTAATGGCTCAGAATTAAGGCACTATTCAAAATTTAACTGAGAATGGAAAAGTTTCTGAATTTGTATGAAATTTGAATTGAAGTAGCAAACAAGATCAAAATTGCAATTTGAATTTAAATGTAATTTAAATTGTTCTTAAAAGTAAATTTTCAAAATAAAAAAAATCATGTTACTGTATTTTTAACTAAAAAATAAATTGCATTTGTCAAGACAATCCAACCCGATCTCACGACAATTCGTACGTATTTTACGAGGTGGCTAATTTGTATGAATTCATATGTTTTTGTTTTTTTTTGCTAAAGCCTACATATGAATGACCTACCCCCAACCCCGCCCCTAAACTGGGGTTTAGACAAATTGTATGAATTCTTACAAGTGAGGTCGTACGAATTCGTACGAATTAGCCACGTATGAATTGGTCGTGAGATAGCGTTGGACGACCAAGCGAAGAGTTTTAAAAGTCTTGAATAGAGATAGATAGATAGATAGATAGATAGATAGATAGATAGATAGATAGATAGATAGATAGATAGATAGATAGATAGATAGATAGATAGATAGATAGATAGATAGTAGGGGTGTAACGGTACACAAACATGACGGTTCGGTACGTACCTCGGTTTTGAAGTCACGGTTCGGTACTGCAGGGTGAGAAAAAACAATTTTTTCTCTCTTTTTTTTTTAAACAATCTTTTTGTAAATTAAACAATGTTTTACTGAACCAACTGTGTCTCTGTCTTTAAATTTATTCAATTATAATTAAAATTTTCTTAATGAGAAAAAATCTCTCTCTGCTAATGCTGTAAACTATTAGGGAGCCCTATTAAAGGTTAGAATTAACAACAGAGCCCAAATAATTCAATTCAGTTGCTATTTGTTTTTAGACATAATCATCAACACTCAAATAATAATAATAAATAAATGTATGTATTGTAAGCATGTAAATTACACATTAAGGCAGTTTTTGCATTAACCTCTCAAATTCGTTGTTAAAATATATTTATTAACAGTGGCTGTCATAACTTGTTTTCATGACGGATTTATTTAGGCCTTACATTAACTAACATGTTAAGTAAAATATAATTAATATATAGGCTAATATAGTGCATTTATTTAGCAAAACAGTTCATTTCTCTAGCGAACTAACAAGCTGTGGACACTGAATGGCTTTTCTGAGGTAAATGTAATAGCCTACTATGTGACATATTGTTTACAATATATTGTTTTACTGACATCTTTCCGCGGTTAATACACTAGTTGTACTGTATCTTTCAACATACCTTCATGTTCATTCTGTAGTAGTGAAGAAAAAGGGATGATCGCGTTCCCTAGTGCTCCGCGCTGCCGTTTGTCACACCACATCAAAAAACGTCAAAACGGCATTTATTGTTTGAATTTCGTGATAAAATGGACAGAGTTTGAAATATGGCACTTTGTTTCTTAACGAAAGTAACAAAACACAGAGTTTATTGCGATTATTGGTGGTTAATGCCGATTAAAAAAAAAAATAGGTTAGCGCGCCTCCTGCTGGATTGGAGTGTGGATCGCCTGTATTCGTCATCATACTGCATGAACCGAAACGCGACGACCGTACCGTGACGGTTCGGGACGAATACATGTACCGTTACACCCCTAATAGATAGATGGACAGATGGACAGATGGACAGATAGATAGATAGATAGATAGATAGATAGATAGATAGATAGATAGATAGATAGATAGATAGATAGATAGATAGATAGATCGATAAATAGGGTGTAAGAACACTTTATTTCCCAGTATGCATTATCTGTGTTGATTTTATTTTTAAATTTTTGAGTTTAGTAAATTCCACTTTCTATCATTTCAATTAAAATTTCATTTCACCTTGTATTGTGTTCCAATTCAATTCAAATTCACACTCATTGAAAGGGAGCCAACTGTTCACTTCTGATTTTTGCTTGACCCTGGTGCTGAGGAAACAGGTAACATTTTTCATTTCTTTGTTTATTTCAGATAAAGCCCCACCTGCTGCTCCAGCAGTGTGTTGAACGTATCTTTACTCAGTTACTTCTCTGTTCCTTATAAAAGGTCCCTGTGATGCTAAGCTTGCCCTAGAGACAATTTGTATTGGCTGATGCGTAACATTCAACAAGCCCTTCTCTTCAAGGCAGGAATTTACCATTTATAAACATAATCACATAAAACAACTTTTGCAAAATAGGAAACAGAAAATTTATAGTTGAGCTAAAACATGTTTAATCCTCTGTTTGTCCCACCCCTGTGGATCTGGCTCACAGTTAGAGAGGATCTGGAGCACACGGATTTGGAGAAGAAAGGAAGAGGAACTTCGAAAGTCTCCTTGTTTATTCCTGTCCTCTACCCATATTTACTTCTGAACTGTCACTCATCTTTTTTTCTTCCCTTGTTCGCTCTGCCCTGCGGCTTTTCTCTCACACACAGGCTGTGTGACGGCGCTGTTGCAAGCGGAGAAATCTGGGGGACCATCTGAAACCAATTAGGGTGGTGCAACAGCCACCCAAAGACTCGGTGACGGATGGGGCTCTTGTATTTATAGCCGGGGTAATTGGCAACACACACACACACTCACACACACAGATTGTGGTGCATGAATGCGCTTTTCTCAAGACGTGTGAGGGAGAGCCAGGCCAAATCCCTCCAAATTATGATTCATGTTACATCACAGTTTGATAGCACAGATGTGTATGAGATTACGATCCTCCCTCTCTAAGAGCGAAGATGCTTTGAAGTTGTTTAGGCTGCGTACGCTCATCATGCCTGCCAAAGAAAATCTTTCCAGTGTCCATGGACCAAATGGTCTGGAATGAACATATTAATACGATCATCATTCATTGTGGAGGGGACGAGGTGGAAATCACGGTGGCTGTGTGCAGCTGATACGGAAGTCGGGGCCGAGGCCGTACATCTCAGCTATCTGTCCGGGGATGTCAGCGTGTCAAACCTGCATGTGAAAATATACACACAGCACATCTGCCTCTCATTAGCCGCCATAAATGGCTGCCATGTGGTCTGCTGATAAATAGGCCAGTCTATTTATTGGAACACAACAAATTGGCTACAAACACTGACATGGAATCGAAGCACTATAAATACTAGACGCGATGAAAGTTTTAAAACGTGCTGCAGGTATTTTATGAGGGTCCTCGTTTTTCCTCCTTTCTTTTTATGTACTTTCAGTCATTCCTCTCACTCCTTTCTTCTTGCTCTGCCAAACAGGAGTGGACGCTCGCTCGCTCGCTCTCTCTCTCGCTCCTTGGCTGTAAGTGATCAAGCATAGAATGTAGATCCGGCACCGACTCCATCACAGAGCAGAGTCTCCGTACACTAAAAGCCATAAGATTCCTGAATGAATTGTCAACAGACAAGCCCTAAACCCCGTGTAATTACATATTTGGAGTTTATCTGGGTTTATGCGAAAATGCACAAGTTTCCCTTCCTTGGTGGTCCTTAAACACATCCATATGTCTTGAGTGTTTCCCTTTTCACTCCTCCCTTTCTCTCGCTTTCTCTCTCCCCTCCCTAGTCTTTGGAAACATTATCCTTTTGCATGAGTAGATTAGTAGACCTGTTGGTGTGGTGTTTTTCTATTGTTAAGTTTGTTGTGGCATTAAACACTTTCACTGGCCCAGATGAGGTTTCGGAGTGTGGAAGATCTGGGTGGGACGGTTTGCAAACAGAATCAAGCCGCAAAGCACATCCCTGCAGAACCAAACAGGAACACACAGTAAATGTGGGGAGGCCTGGGATCGTGTGTGGGCCTGTTTTCCTTTTTTTTCTCCCTGCTTGAGAAAACCGATCTGTTTTAGAACACGTGCTAAATATTACCATATTTACATTTTCCTGTTTGAAAAAGGCCAAGCCAGGAGGGAGGGCGGTGGGGTTTGCAGTGGAAAGGTCTCGAGCCGGGTTAGGCTCTGTTTGAAACTCTAAACCCTTTTCATGCTTATTTGTTTTATGATTCTGCAGGGTACTGTGTTTACACTCAAAGTGCAACATCTGGATTAGATAATTTGTTGAGAATTAACCGAGGCTGGATGCTTATCGACCTCTTCTGATTAAATCTGTTTGATGTTTTGCTATTTCGCTTCACAAAGATTCTGTCAGCTTGTATCTTCCATGATAGATTTTGTTCTAATAACTTTGTGGGGAAAAAACAGGTGAAGGCGAGGGTTATTGTACTGGAATGGCCCCTTTAAACACACAGACCGAGAGAGAGAGCGTCCACGCTCTAATCACATTCATGGCCTTTGATCTATAATGGCTTATTTGAAAGTTAAGCATGTGGTGACTGTTTGTCTAAAGGCCACTCCTGCAGACTACACAGTGGAGGACCAGAGAATGATTAAATCCCTCTTACTTCAGTAATATTTTTGTTGTCACTCACTAGCTTTTGTGGAAACTGTGTATTACAAATGTGGTTATGTTTACTTTGACAGGAACAGAATCAATGGATTATCAAGTGAAAGTTAATCAGCACATATGTGACCCTGGACCACAAAACCAGTCATAAGGGTCAATTTTTTGAAATTGAGATTTATACATCATCTGAAAGCTGAATAAATGAGCTTTCCATTGATTAGTATAGGACAATATTTGGCCGAGATACAACTTGAAATTTGAAAATCTATAATCTGAGGGTGCAAAAAAAATCTAAATATTGAGAAAATTGCCTTTAAAGTTGTCCAAATGAAGTCCTTAGCAATGCATATTACTTACAAAAATAATTTTTTATATACAGTAGGAAATTTACAAAATATCATAATGGAACATGATCTTTATTTAATATCCTAATGATTTTTGGCATTAAAAATATTTTAATAATCTTGACCCATCCAGTGTATTGTTGGCTATTGCTACAAATATACCCAATAAATGCGATTTATGACTAGTTTTGAGGTCCAGGGTCACATATATGCACATCAGATGCATATGAATAAAGGAATGCAAGAATAAATAAGGGAATCAATCCATTTGATTTAACTGTGCTTCACATGGAATAAGAACACACCGGATGTAAGTTTACAGGTGTATCTGCTATAAATGCAATAAATCTGCAATAAAATAAAATAAATATAAAGTAAAAATAAAATATATTACAATATTAGATCATAATAACAATATAATTAAATATATAAAATGGAATAAAAATAAAAGAAATGAAAAAGTATGGAAATACAGTAAAAAATACAAAATATATATATTATTTGTTTTATTTTATTAACTTGGCAGATACACCTGCACACCAAGTGTGTTCTTTTTGCATGTGCATATTCTATTCCTGTCCTGTATTGTTATGAATATTATGACATTTGGGCAACATAGTGAAATTTTGTTGACTTGGGTCAAAACAATGGGGTGTACAAATTCAGCTTGTTTGTTTTGTGCCTTTTCCAAAGACAGCGTCGTCTTTTATCAGCATGGTACTACCAGTGCTTTTAGATCATCTCCCAGTGAGGTTTATTAATATACATTTAATAGCACAAAAGTTTTTGTAGAAAAGCCAGTAATGACTCACAGGACTAAAGAGAGCTGCAGTAATTCGTTGGGAGCGTTTGAATCATGGGAAATTCCTTGCTTTGAGCCGCTCTGCCATGCAGGGTTCCAGTATGGATTGTAGGCTAACTGTGTTGCTGAGGTCAGCCATAGTTCCAATTCAGCTGGTGGTGTGAGGTCTGTGTCACATTAATGTCTTTACTGTCAGAGTGAGTGTAGTGAAAGAGAACAATACTGTACGTGTGTTTTACGGTCCAGAGTTTGTGTCTTATTATTTATTGTGTTGTTTTAGCTTAAAATGGACACAAAGCATCTGGGGTGACATGCTATGAAATAGAACCTTAATTAAGTAAACAAAGCCCTGTGCCAAATGTGTCATAAAAAAACGACAAGGAGACTTTCTATGTGTCCAGAACAACCTCCTTCAACAATGGAGGGCCGGTTGTGATCATGCAAATGAGGCTCGTTCATCAAGAACGTCCAAGAGGGATTAGCCGAGTTACTTACTCCCACTGAAAGATGAGAGGTCTCAGGGGCGAGCCCAGAGTCCCCCCCTCCATTCCATCACTGCTGTCCCAGGTCTCTTCAGCGAGGAAATTACTCTAATGCTGGGGAACAGATGTGTCAGAGACACGATATGTGTGTGTTTTATTGACTCTGTCCATCTGTTAATACAGTTGCTTGTTTCTTGCAGAATGTTTTTCTGATTCAGAGACAAACATGTGAGAATGCCAGAAGTAACATATAAGAAGGAATGAAGAAGGACTGATGGTGAGATGAAGGAAAGGATTGGGGTATAATGTCTTGAGATTTAAGAGTAATATTTATTTTATAGATAACATTTCATTTGAATTACCTATCAGTCTCTCTCAAATGTGTTCATTGTTTGATGCAATTTCCAGTGAAGCAGTTCATGCTAACAGTTTAAAAAACAACATAGTGAAGAGGGGAAAAAATTGCATCTGTTGTAATGATTAATAACTGTACAAAATGACCACACACAGTGAGGATATTACATGTCTGTCAATGGGAAAACTCAAATGAGCCCTGTAGAATACAGATTGTCACTTTGGTTATACCTGCAAAAGAAATAAAATAAAATATATAATATAAAAATATAAACATAAATCAAATATATAAATTAAATCAAAATATGTAAATAACATGAATTTTGATTTAAATAAAATTATTTTTTTTTATTAGAAAAATGCATTAGAAAAATAAATTCTATATAAATTTATTTTATTTTAGACATGATCATCCAATGCTATTCTATTCAAGTCTTGGATATTTGGGAATTGTGTAATTTGTGACCCTGGACCACAAAACCATAAGGAAAAATCTGGAATCCGAGGGTACAAAAAAATCAAAATATTGAGAAAATCGCCTTTAAAGTTGTCCAAATGAAGTCCTTAGCAATGCATATCCACTCACAAAAATATTTTTAATATATTTACGATAGGAAATTTACAAAATATCTTCATGGAACATCACAAACTTTACTTAATACCCTAATGATTTTTGGCATAAAAGAAAAACCCATACAATGTATTGTTGTATATATATACCTGTGCAACTTATGACTGGTTTTGTGGTCCAGGGTCACATATAGAGAAGGTTCAATATGTAGAATGTAGGTGTTTGTAGGTGACATGCCTGCTCTCAGAATCATATGACCAATGAGCTAAAAGCTTGGCCTCTGTGGGTCAGTAGTTAGTATAGGTCCTGGGCTTGAACTTACACTTGACATGACCACTTTCTTCTAAGATTTTGTCTGGTTACTGGCATTGTCCATAGTAAACATTTTCTGTGCACTTTTAAGCCATTCAGTGAACCTGCAGATTGTGAAAGCTGAACATAAATTTCTTTAAACCACTAAGATTTTGTTTGCACTTCTTTATATTAATGTTAATTGTGAGCTTAATTGGTTAACTTGAAGCTATTTTGTTTATTGGATTTCACTGTGTTTAAAATGTTCACACATTGTATCAGATAATCACAGATATAGTTCTCCTTGTGATAGTTTTCCATTTGAGATTTTTTTCCCCAAAAAATGTACTGTGACATTCCAAGCTGTTTCATCAGCACAGTAGAATGTGCAGTAAATGCCATTGGACAATGTCAATGTGTGTGTGTGTGTGTGTGTGTTTTTGTGTAAAGATAGTTTAGAATATCTGATATATCTGCCCATGAGAAATGCTAGTAAATTTATAGATGTTGTTACCATTCCCTGTGCTCGGGAAAAGCTTTACATTCTTCCGCGTCACAGGCCTCACATTTCATCTCCCACTTTCCATCTTTTTCCATCTCTATTTTTTTCATCCATCTCCCTTTCTCCCATTAGCAGTATATCTCACAGTTTTACACAGTTTTACTGATGTATTTGCAGTGAACTGACTGTCCCGATGCTGTCTGCTCGATTTACAGGACTCAGAGGTTTGAGATGTCATGTGATCCAGTCCAAACGCCAGCTTCTGGTCTCCTATCAGCCGTGAAGTTTTGAGTGCTGACTGCGTTATAGCTTTTGAATACCTTGAAATCACATCACTGCATAAAATTCAGCCAGTATGGCTATATTCCACAGTAACAGTTTTGTTTTGTTATCTGTAATGTCTCAACACTTTTATCAGGACACGTAGACTTAATGAGACAATGGAGGGGTGTGTGGTCATAACCAGAGTTGGGGAATGTACTTTGAAAATGCTTGTCAAGCTATAGCTAACTATGATTTGATGTAAGCTACAGTCAAGCTACTGTTCTGAAAACGTATTTAGCTTATCTCAATTAAGATGACAGTATCAATTTGAACTAAATACTACAACAACACCCTAGTTTGCAAATATACAGTCTGAATACAGTCAATATACTGGTGAATCGTGTTTGTGAATCTGTTCATTTACATAAACATCTGAATGAACAAAGCTACACAGTTAGCTTGCAATGGACTTTCAGACACTATACATATGAAAGGGGACCATTTAGGATGAATCGATACACTATGAATCAGATTTTTGCAGGCTATACTATAAGAGAGTAACTGTTTGGTAAGTGTGTTTGATTGTTCCCTCAAAATAATAAGAACAGTGATGTAACGTTTGGTCGCATTTTAGCGTTAGCCTTTGGATAAAGTAGCTTACTGGAAAAGTTACAGTAGCCTGTGAAAATAGTTGCACTACTGTCACACTATTGAAAAACGCAACTTTTAGATAGTTACTACTACCCAACACTGGCCATAGCAGAATTAGTATGAACTTATATTGTGATGTGATGTCTTGGCTCAGTTGGTGATTTGATTGGTGAGTCAATTGGTGAGTCATTTTCACTGTATTTCTATTTCTATACTATGCACCCCTTACACCTCTGCCTAAAATCAATGTGAACCATGTTGAAACTGAGGTGGAAACAGTCCTGAGTAGTGTTGGGGAAAGTTACTTGTAAAAGTAATGCATTACAGTAATGCGTTACTCCCTAAAAAAGTAACTAATTACGTTACTTAGTTACTTTTTATGGAAAGTAATGCGTTACGTTACTTTTGTGTTACTTTTTCTCATCTGTGCTGGGCTGTTTGTTTTTATAACAACAAAAAAGTTCTGGTTTTGGCAAATTTAAAGGGCCTTTCACACCAAAAGTGAAATGAAGCCTCAGGCTGAAGGAAATGCAAATTAACACCTGTACAGTAGAGGGTGCAACTCAAACAAACCATTCAGCTGTGCTTCCATTCTGGAATACAGAAGAATAGGAAGCAGGAGAAGTAAATGAGTAAATGTATTCTCACATTGGCCTGGTGTTCCATTCGGAAGGGCTCATCCCTATGCCCTGATCCCTTCAAAGGGTTTACCCTCCAGAGTGAGAGCTTCGAAGGGATGAAAGGTGTAGGGGTCAAAAAAAACTTTTTTTTTTTTGGAACGCACTTCTGCGTCGTCTTAACGAGACAATCAAGGAGAAGTAGATTGTGCAAGCTGCGCCCTTTGTTTAACGTTAGTTTATTTATTTATTTTTGGTTTATTGCACCATATTGTATATTGTATCTATGTATTTCAAACATTTGAATGGACTGATTAAGGTAGCTGTAAATTATTTTTGTTTAAGTACAATGTCGTTTTGACCATAATAATGTACCAAATCTAACTTGTATAAATATTACAGTAGTATAGAAAAATACTATACATACATTTATAGGTAAAATCGAACTCCGAGCCTCCTGTACCCATTCTGTGATGTCAAACAACTTCCCTGTGCAAAGGATCATGGGGGCCCGAAGTGTCCATCACTTCATTCCGAGGGGCCCTTTGAAGTGGCCAGTTTTGAGCACTTCGGTTCGGAACGACCCTTCAATATGGCGGCCATGATTATTTTCACTCCGAAGTGCCCTTCGGAGGGCGATATATCCAATTTGGAACACACCGTTAGTCTAGAACTAGTCTAGAATAACCATCATGTTTACACAACACACACAACACCTCTGGGATTTCTGGAAAAACAATGTAACTTATTTGAAAAAGTAATGCACATATTTTGTTGTAAATTTAAAAGTAATGCGTTACGTTACCTGTTACTTGAAAAAAGTAATCTGATTAAGTAACTTGCGTTACTTGTAATGCATTACCCCCAACACTGGTCCTGAGTAAATGTACTGCATGCGAGCATGTAGTACCAAATGTAACAACTGCGGCTATGCATTGAAACTTTCACACGCAATCTACAAATTGTGAAGCAGAGAATGGCCACAAATGAACATGCTATAGCTGCTATTGTGTTAACCAGAAAATAATTAAAATTCTTGTGGTTTTATTTACAGTATCATCAGACACTACAAAATGAGGAGCATTAGTACAGATAGTAGCAGATGGCAAAATAGCAAAAAGCAGAATAAAATGTCTTAGTATTTGTTAGCTTCTTTTCCTCTTCCATCCCTCTCATACAAACACATGGTCACACAAACACACACTCTTTCTCGGACCAGCTGAATAGTTTGGGTTTTTGGCCTCTCCACAGGTTGAACCAAAAATAAGAGGCTGTTTAACAGCACTGGCAGGAGCTTACATAAACAGGCAGGGGGATTAGAGTTTCATGAGTTTCTGTCTCTCTGTCTGGTATCAGCACTTGAAGAGAGTCAGGAGAACCAGATGAAACATTTGGAAGGAATGAGCAACCAGCTAACGTCACATCATGCATTATGGATGAATACGCTTTCCATCTTCATGGAAAAGGCTCACATTGTACTGTTCTTGTGTTATTGTTTATATGTAAATGCTTGGTAGTAAATTACAATAACATGCTTTGCACGTTTTATTACTTTGACTAAGGTCTAAGAATAGAAATATGGTTAGGTAAACTGCCTGTGTCAGATTTATTGATGTGCAATAATAATTTTGTAAGTGCAAGTTTAACATCGCTTATTTTAGTTTTGTAGAAGTAGTTTAGACTGGATTTAAGACCCTGTAATTGTTCCACATTATGGTTTAAATTGAAAGAAAAAATGTAGAATAATGCACAGCATTTGTGAAACTCTGTTTGTAGAGGCAGAACAGCTGAAGGCTATTTCTTGTGATCCTTGTTTCATTAAAAACATCTGATCGCTTCCGAGAAGCACAAAGACGATACTTAAAAACCAACACAGCCAGTTTGTGTTCATGTGAAATTCTTACATCCTGCGCAACCACTATTGTGGCAAAACACATGGCGTTTGTGGAAATCAGGCCTGTGTGAGGAATCTCATTGGCATAAGGCGTATTGTATATTGGCGTGGGTGCAGACATGACTGTCCATGTGTCATTCCTCCCTCCTCTTTCTCTCTGATGATTGTATTTCAGCTTTGTCTGCCCTTGGGCAGTTTTCTGGATGCCCTGCTTTGATCTCAACCATAAGTGAGCTGTGACAACAACCTTGAGATGTAAAGAAAATAGCCATGTTTTCATGACAGGCTCATGATAGGCGTGTTTTGTCTTACTGTATGGCCCACTGATGCTTTTTCATGGCTTTTTCATGTAGCATAATTATCATGTTCAACTTTTATCCTATTTAGAGTTTTTTTGATTGATGAATTATTGTTAATTTTTGAACATCATTTATCTCAGTGAACCTCCACGATCCTCATCCTTATGCAGATTTCCCTTCAGTGACGTTTATCCTGTCTCTTTCATTCTCTTTGACAGAAAATAAGGACAATTTACCATGGCCCACCTGCTTGGTGTCCTATCGACAGGGCCGTAGCTGGGTATCCGGTGACCCAGTGCAGGTTGTTGCTGTGGAAGCCCGTGAATTCACGTTCCAGGGAGGGGAGGGGGGATTCCCCCTCGGTTGAAATTGCAAATTAGAGAATCGACACCACCTTCTGCTCTCCTTGCGAAGGCCCTGCTTTTCGACCATGGCTGTGAGGCCTATGGGAAGTATTTCATGATATAATTGGAACTAAATTCGTTTCTAGGCTGAAGAGAGAAAATGCAAAGAGAGGACAAAAAGCAATTGTTCAACACACCTGATTTAATTTGTTAAAATGCTTTATAAATGCTATAAGAATTTTTAAAGGAATATTATTAGTAATTTTCTTAGGAAATGTTCTATTTTTAATATTAATCTTATTATATATTTTAATATATATTGCTGAATGTTAAGATTTTGTGCCATAGGTCTTTAAAACCAATTGGAGTTAACAATTATTTCATATTGTTGGCTGAGTGACAACACTCTTCCAACAAACATGCTTAAAGGGTTAGTTCACCCAAAAATGAAAATAATGTCATTTATTACTCACCCTCATGTCGTTCTACACACGTAAGGCCTCCGTTCATCTTCAGTAAATAATAAAAAGCAAAATAACGACTTTTCAACAATATCTAGTAATAGCCGATTTCAAAACACTACTTCGAATCAGCGGTTTGGAACGCATGCCAAACTTCTGAAATAACATGACTTTGGTGCTCCGAATCACTGATTCGAAACAAAAGATTCGAAGCAGTGTTTTGAAATTGGCCATCACTAGATATTGTTGAAAAATCGCTATTTTGTTTTTTTGGTTATTCTTGTCGCTATAATATTAAAGTTGAACCACTAAACTCACATGAACTGTTTTAAATATGTTTTTATTACCTTTCTGGGCATCTGAAAGTGTAAATTAACTTGCTGGCTATAGAGGCCTCACTGAGTCATCGGATTTATCAAAAATATCTTAATTTGTGTTCCGAAGATGAACAAAGGTCTTACAGGTATGGAACGACATGAGGGTGAATAATAAATGACATTATTTTCATTTTTGGGTGAACTAAACCTTTAATGTATCAGTTACAATGCCAATTCAAGTGAAATATCTGAGTGCCTTTCCAGTTTTGGCTGGGGAACAATAAGCACATACAGGTGTCGCCATATGTCTATACAATTTCACATATGTTTACTGACAGCGAGTTTGTAGGCTTTCATTTGTGGTCTTGTCTGTTTGTGTGTTAAAAAGGTCTGCCTAAACATCTGAAAGTCTGTGTGCTTAATCATGTACACAAAACAACAGTAAACTCTCTCTCTCAGACTCTCTCTCTCTCTTTCATAAGGACTCCTTTGCTTTCAGTCTGTTGTTGCTACCAGCACTAACACACTTTTGGACACACAAGCTTTTTGGCGATCTCTCTCCCTCTCTCTTTCAATCCATTGCACCCTACTGCACAAACACAGCTATCCCACCCAGAGGACTCTCTCGGGGTGATCTAAGGGGTTTTGGGGGGGAGTGAGGCAGAAGCTCACACATGGGCAGCTGTGTGTGTGTGGGAGGGCTTTGATCAAAGACAGGGGGAACAGCCAAGTGGAGGTGGCTGCAGAATGCGGGCTGTGATCATTGAGGAAGGGGTGGGATTGGGGGGCCTCACTACTGAGACACACTAGCACTGCAAAGAACAAACACCTGCTTATCTCCTCACCACCTCCTCCACATCCAAACCACTGCCTGCTGCCTGTTGATAGACTCACCAATACAACCAGGAATATGGGCTCTGGGAATAGGAATAGGGGAATAGCGTTTGCTGTAGCCTTGTAGTCGTTATTAGCTGAAAAATAATGCCCTTTTATTTAGCCCTTTTCTCTGCGATTGCCAGATTTGTTCCCACACATCTGCACTTTTGCAGAGCTCTTTACTGAATAAAGTCAAGGTGCAAATTATGGAGGAATTGGGAGGTGTGACCTCCTTAATTAAGGCTTGAACCCCATCCAAAGGAGGTCAAAAGAAGGTTGAGGGGGTCTTATAAGTAGGCATTTTACTTATAAACATATGCCTATACGTTTCAACAGCTTTTTCAAACAATTTATTCGTATGCTAAGTAGACGCTAGCTAACAGAAGCTGCGTTCCACAGTAAACAACAGTAGCTCGACAAAACATAACTACTATCGTTATTTATCACTTTATTATTACACATCAAATAGGCTATAATACAACAATATTTAGCTTTGTGTTTTGTCTAGGCTATGTAAAATAGTTAGCTGTGATTGAGCGGGGCGCGAGACGAACCTCATCGAGTGAAAATAAACAGAAACTTATGAAAGTAGCCTAGGCCTAATTGAATAATTAGCACGCTGAATAAATCGAGAGAACAAAGAATAGCACATAATTTCGAATAATTAAATCATGCTATTTACTTAATTGACTCAGGGCAGTGGCTTGCTTATTGGGAACATATTGTGCTGGCTGAGTATGTGGAAAGACTGTTCAAAAAGACAGTAAAAGCACAAACGAAGATCATGTGTGCGCGTGGCGGTCAAGTTTATTTATTCTGATTCTCAGAGCAACACATTCTTCCTCTTCTGCGAACAAGGAACATATTCCTAATCTGACAATAGAATTTAACAAAACCCAGTCGTTCTTATTACAGGACATTTTTAAAAATGTCTGAAAGTGTGATTTTAATATGTGTTTGGCTAACAACCAAACGTAATCGGGACTGCTGGAAATATATTTTTTCGTTTTGAGGATTTCCTTCAGTTTCTGACACGCGTGAAACGTTATGCCTAACTCAAAACACATCCAGAACAGCTTTCTTCAAAGAGGCTGTGTTTTCTGTGTGTGTCCAAAACCTGATTTATTTTCAATAAAGCAGCTGTGAGTTGTCCGTTTGGACAGAAATATAATAGTTCTCAGCTTGTATCAATATTTTATAGACTGTCCCGGGAAGAAAAATTAATTATGAATAAAATAAATGAATAAATAAAGCCTTTGAAACTGAAGAAAGTCAGATCGGGAAAAGCTCCACAATCCTTTGCCAAGCACAACTTACAAACACGCTCCTGAAAACCCGCACGGTTTATTAGAGTTGACGCATAAAGACGGAAAATTAAACTTGACAAAGATAAATTAATAACAGAAAGGCAGCTTGGGCAGATTTTAGTTGGGTTTTGAAGACAACTTTCCATAAACTATGCAATATTTCACTTTTACTACTAATAACAATAATAATAATAAATTGTTGTTGTTATTATTATAAAAGGTTTTAATGCGTAAATATAAATATAATTAAATATATAACCTATCATAATTGTCTAAATTTCAAAGTAAATTTATTGACAATTATTGACGATTATTGATAATAATAATAATAATAATAATAATAGCACGTTTTATTATGATTATTATGATTATCATGATTATTATTGTTTTTGTTATTATTATTGGCTGAGTTACTGATTTGCAGTTGGATAAGTTGCTGTTCTTTGTAGTTTTTACATTACATTAGCTATGATGAGAAGCCTATTTTATATATATATATATATATATATATATATATATATATCTTTTTTCTTTTTCTTTTTTTTGAAAATATAGCCTATGGGCTATCTACACTTTCCAAGTCCAGAAATTCATTTAATAAACGTCACAGTGAACCGTCAGTTTGCTGCTCACAGTCCGCACAAAAACGTCAGAACGATCCATAAGTGGCTCTGAGGAAGAAAACCCACAAACGAACATATGTTTTAACTTTAGTTCCAAGCCGACTAACACACCGAATTGAGCTGGAGATGCCGCCGACGTTTCATCCGCTTCATGCTCCCTGAATGATGTCATGTAATGGAATCACTGCAGAAAATGACATTTCAGTGTGAGGAAGGAAACGCACAATTAAAATCAGAGTGAATCGGCATTAGCCTACACAAATCCTGATTTTGGCTGCTGCACAGGTCTGTATTACCCCCTTGTGCAGTGTGTCTTATTTCAGAAGCAACAGACTTCTATGTGTGTGTGTTGTTTGAGGGTCTGTCGTGTTATTCAATAACATAATAATAAATAAAGCCTTTCCGTTTAACAGCAGAAGACCGTTGGACTAAGGCTTGGCAGTGAGATAGCGTTTAAACGGAATCTGATCCTCGCAATTTATTTTGCAAGCCTGACGCTTCATTACTGTAATATTGTTGTAATCGCCACATAATTGCTGCTTCCTTGCCAAAATAAGACGTAATCTTATTGAGATTAAAGTGGGATTTCACTATAGGAAATAATCAGAGAATTCCATTATTATTTATTATTTTATTTATATTGTTATTTTTATAATGATAGGCCTATAAATTATGAGTATTTATTATGGGCTATTTATTGTGAACTCGACTGTTTTGTGTGTGTTTTTATTTTTTATTTAACTGTCTGTTTGTCTTTGTAGAAACAGCCTAACCGAGTATAGTGCCCCCTTTTACCTGGAAAAAAGGAGCATGGAAAACGCGAGAATTAAATCAATGTGTGTTTCCAAACAAAACGAGTGGAATCAAAGACGTGTTTGGTTGTTCTGTGGTTCTCTCCGCGGGCGATCTCTCTCTTCTTCAGATGACCCCTCATTGGAGTCTTGGATTGTGCGACACAAAGGGGAGCAGATGGGCTCTAGTCTCCTCTTTTCTCTTTCTCTCTCTGCACTAACAGCCTTGCACGCAAAACTAACACACGTCTCAGTGCCGTTTCTTGAGGACGTGCTCTTGCCACCATTACCGTCTTAAACAGCCACAGGTCAATTAGACATTTTGGCTGAACAGTAATGTGATTCCTTCCAATAGGTTAAATTAACTTCGTTGGTTTGGTCCGTTTTGCTGGCTTGATGTCAGCTGTCTGTCTAATTATTGTATCTGTTCCAAATGCAGGCTACTCGAATATCAACAGAAATGTTAAAGAGTTTTAAAAGTAGGCCTAATTAAATAAATATTTCAGTTCGCGGATTCTCCACAGAAGTGCGGCCAGGCCTGAGAATCCGCCGTGTTCATTGCCCTTCCAGCTCACCTCGAGAAGTGGTTTAGTCCTCAGAAGTGTATTTGGCATGAATAGCTCGGGGTCTCAACAAAGCGGCCGAGCTTTGGGCTCCTCATCGGTGTTTGGAAACCACTGGTTCGTGTGATGAGACCGAGGGGAGAGCCGGGTCTGGAGGCTCTCTCTCGCCGCATTAGGCCGTAATAGGTTTGGGATGACCTAAACGATTTGTTGACTGGGACAATAAATCTGTTGTGTGTTTCTTGGCATGCTGAGGGGAGGATTACAAGTTGTCGTACAAAGGAATGCAAATTGCTGGCCAAACTGTTGGAGAGGGCTTGGAGGAGGCGAGCAATTCGCACCATTTGTGCGGATCCCTTCTTCTTTTCTTCCCTTTATTTTATGTTTTTCTATTAGGCCTAATAACTGTGAAGAGGTTGAAAGTAGTCACTGTATTCATCCCAAATCAATGGATCACCCATAGCAAGCCCTGTAGACCCTGAGATTTGCATTCCATTGAAATATCGACGCTGAGAGGTGACCAGGAGGACAATGTCCTTCACTGGTGTTAGGACATTTCTATAGGGAACCGCGTGAAAAGTCTTGAATCACTTGGTTTTCTTCATCCTCTTCGATCTCCTCTTAGCCTCCCCGTAATTATTTCACAGGAGTCTGCCGAGTTATGGATTTTGGTCACACTAAGTCCAAAATATTGACTTAAACTTTATTCATCTGTCATTGTTTGCACAGCAGTATCATTTGATTGCACTTGCTAAAAGCTACTAGTAGATGGAATTTCGAATGATCATATTTCTTATTATGAATTTTGAGGAAAATAAGGCATGACGAATCAAGTCTTAATTCATGTTGTGCATCTCAAATTATTTTCTTTCCCTATTTTTCTTAATAAAACGTTTTTTTAGACAACTATCTTCAGTTTTTAAGTTTATTATTGTTAATATTAATTTGTGGTCCAGATATGTGATACGTTATGTTTGTGATGGACTGTAAAAACAGCTTAATTCAGCACTAAACTGGTTCAAATAAGTAGCCTAATTTCAACACTTGGTATTTCAGCAAAGTGTGGTGAAGCTTAGATCAATCTCTTAGGCCTTTGTGTATTATAAGCACAATTAAATGTCTCTCTGTAAATAATTTTTCAGGTTTAGAGTACGTTGGATGTCTAATTTGCAATATTTTATTCTAGCCACTGTAGCATTCATCCATCTTGGTTGTTCTCTAATCGCCGTGGATAAATTGCCTGTCCTGCAGACGATTTCAGTTTCGGTGCTGAAGAATGAGAGGGACCAAGCTGTGTTCAACAGCGCCTCCTAGTGACCACCGAATACAATGCAACGCCCGGCTAGTTCCCTGGACACACCTCGAATCCTTGTGAAGTTAATAAGTTCTGCAGCGAGAAAATAAGGACATATGACTATATGCTCCACATATTGCCTCAGTCATAAATATATAGGCCTGCTAGATTCCATATGATAGCCTTTAGCGTCATCAATCAATGTCAAGTTAAAAGCAAGTAGCTATTTCTCATCATCTGTTATAGAAATAGTCTAATCTACTAAAAAATATATATTATTATATATAATAATGTATTTTTGTTGAAAATTAGAGTCTATCTATGTGTATTCGTGCGTGTGCGTGCGTGGAGGGGTTGCTGGAAAATTCAGCTGACTCCAGCACATTGTCAAATCGCTAAACCTATTTGATTCCTCTCTCCTTTACCTCCCTACCTTTTGATCAATGGGGAGGGATCCGTCCTTTTAATTAAAACACAACAACAACGTTCTAGTTTAAAAGTCTGCTCTCAGCGTAGAAATTCTCAGGAGACGTCAGACTCCGCCCCATTAACAGGTTTAATGGCGCTGCGCTAAAAGCACCTGTCATGTGAGAGTTACAATATTTTACGATTGCCCGCTTCTAGGGATGAGCCATAATTGCGACCCTCATAACTTTTTAACAGACTTTTTGTTTGTACGATGTTGCATAACACCAAAGACAATTATTTTAAAAAGACAACTAGAGAAAGCGCGTGTGAGCGCGAGACAGGAAGTATCCGCGTATCTTGATTTACCTCATAAAAACGGCACTTAGCACAAGACACTGGAGATTCTGGAAAGCCGTTTGTTCATTAAAATGAACTAGGACAAGGAATTTCGTTAAAGGTTAAAACCAGATAGACTAGTGAAACAGGTGAATTCGAGGCCTCGCTTTGAGGCGAGTCGTAGGGTGTCGAAGACCATCACAGAGAGTCTTATCCTAACGACCCACGCATCTCTTTATGCAAACCTAGGCTCGCCCCTCAATTAATCTCATTGTCTTTGATCAACACTCATCGCTACATTTAAACCCGTTGGCACTCGGCTACCCATATGTGGCACACCGCGTGAGTATCCGTGCGACCCCGATTGGTTTGATAAATACAATAATGACACGGCACAAAAGACCTGAATATCCATTTCTAAGGAGTGGCGCGAGTGGTTTTCCCGCCACATACAGTACGTCGCCCTGGTAACGGCGCCTCTAGCATGCAGATCAGGCGCTCTGCTCTTGTGTTCTTCTCAGCAATCGAGTTTGATAGCTGTCACTTTTGTTCACAGGAAAAGGGGGCAGGTGGAAATTACAATGTGCTCCGAAACCATCGCCCAGATCTTTTTCCTCTCTCCAGTTCTGAATTGATCAATTTGCCTCTTTTTTTTCTTTTTTTGCCCTTCCACTTACGAGCGCCAGAGTCCTATAAAACCGCTCACTTAGGCGCGCGCGGCGGCAGCGGGAGAGAGGTCAGTGTTATCCAAACAGTGCCATCGGGCCATTTGCTATAGCACCCTCCAGCCAGCAAGCCGGAGGAATCAGAGCCCGTCACTTCAATCAAGCTTACAAGCACAAGCTGTGCACAATGAATTTATAATGCCAAGAGCAGAGGAGCAAAATCACACCACAAGAGCAAGGGAGAGGGAAACGGGGAGAGAGAGATGGAGAGGAGTGTGTGGGAGGTGAAAAGCATTACACACACACACACACACACACTCACTCACTCACACACACACACACACACAGAGAGAGAAAGAGTATAATGCTATCGGTGTCAATGGCTCCTATTTTGCTTGTGCGTTTGCTTGTTTACAGATGGAAATAAACAAGTGATTGTTGAAGGTGAGAAAATAGACTGTGTGAGCAAAGCCAGCAGTAAACAGGGACCTGTTGTCATTGTGTATGTGCATGTATGTGTGCCAACAGTGTTAATGTGCTATTCTCAGGTAGCTGCTGTGTGGGTGTCTGGCTATGGAGGTTTATTTCAAGAAGCGGCTGTTTTCTCAACACCATATATGCAACAATACTGTGACTATATGAATATGGTGTATGTGTGTGTGTGGCAGAGCTGTTTGCTCATTTTACGCCTGGCTGCTGGCCTTTGACCACATTAAGTTCTTAGTTATTATGGCTGCTCTTATCATGTCCAATCAAACATTCAAAGAGGGAAACATATACATGTTTACTTAAAGAAATCGAAGGGGAAACAAATCAAAGTAAAGGAGTGAAAATAAGAGAAAATGGCTTGAGGTAGAGAAAAGGGATAGATGAAGAAATGAATCAAGCTTATGTGCTGCAGTTCCTCATCTGTCCTCTAGTTTTAAAAGGAGGCTGGTCAGCCTTTGGCAAACAGGATGTTTTTATGAGACAGCACTGCAATTACCTGTTACCTTGACTGTCTCGGGTTTAAGAGCTCGTCGGCCTTGGGGTTACCTGGATACACCTGGGGGAGGTGATAAAGATCTTAAGTTAATGGAGCCAGTGAGTTCAAATTAAACCCATTCTAAGTTAGTCTCCTGGGTTCTCCATCAGCGTGCGTCTGAGGCCTATTACTTTGTTTGTTTCCAGGGTCAAATGCGCTTGATTTGTGTACGTCTGCATCTTCAATAAAGCAGTTTCCATGGCATCGACTGCACCCTGCAACACTTTCTGTAACATTTCAAACAGGTGCTTGGATACTGACTGATGGGAAAATATTTGATCTCGTATCTGTGCATGCTTCTCATCACTTATAATCACATATAATTTGCATATGTATGTGCGTGGATGTCTGTATGTGCCTGTGTGTGTGCATGCATGCACAGTATGTTTGCATAGTGAGCATTTAGCATCAGTTAGCAGACAAGCCTCACTCACAGTCACAAACACACACACATACACCCACCTATTAGCAATGTTTGATCAAATTTAATCCAGGGCCATTTGACCTCCACCTTCCCTATGACCTCTAGCAAACTCCTCGGGGAGATGAAGGCTAAGGTGTGTGTTTGTATGCCTTGATGTCTGACCAAGGAGTAAACGTTGATGGTCAAACACACATCCCCTTTTTCTTTCACTCTGTCTACTCACTTCCAAATCCACTCCATCCATTCCCCTCCATCCATTCCCCTCCTCCTCCTTTTTCTAACACCCACCTAATGGCTCAAGTTACAAAGTGTGAATTTATGAGCTTGAAAATTATATAAATAATTATACTAGATTGATGATGCACTGCTCCTTTAAACAGTCTTCCCAATTCTGCTCACAGATGATGAAATAAAGGCTGAGATCTCCAAAACATACAATTCAGAGCATTGTTTTTTATTTAATGTAGCCTATACTGGATAGTCAAATCTGTTTCTCATTTTAGTTTACCTTTTTACAAACCTACAATCTCTGTTCTTGAACATTATTTAATGTGAGCAATGTTTGTTGATCTTTAAACCCCTATACTCCGAATCATTTTGGGGTCAAATGATGCCTCATTTTGCTTGAGTCTATAAAAAGAATCAAAAATTAGATTTAGTGATTATTATGGTGGAAAGTATCTTTGGATAAAATCATATTTGTTTCTCTCTTTTTTACCCTCTTGCTGCTTCAGAAAAGCTTTCATGTGTATGTAATTATCAGACATCATTATGTGGTGATTGTCATCACTGGAGCATCAAAGCTTGGGATCCCCGCGTGCGTGTCAGTGAAGCTTACCACTACTTTCCACCCTCTTCTCTCTCTCTCTCTCTCTCTCTCTCTCTCTCTCTCTCTCTCTCTCTCTCTCTCGATAGTTCCAATTATTTATTTATTAATTTATTTATTTTGAATAAATTTGTTAGCGTCTGTTTTTGAGAGCACTCTCTTAAGCTTCAGTCCGTATCAAAGAGGAGCGTGAAGTGCCCCTTGTTCACGAATAAATGAATCGGTGCAACGTCGAGAAAACCTGTGAACCATACACTCTTTTCTTACCTCGCTCCCATTCTGTTTGCCTGTTGAAACACTTTCTCCCTGGGTGGCAAAATATTTATTCCATGGCGCGATATTACGATGTGATAGACTATATAGGCTAGTCTATAGCCTAATCAGAATTATTTTTTTTGCGTATTTAATGTAAACAGTTATTGTATTGTAGTGTCTTTGTTAAACGCAGAGGAGACCGCGTAGTGGAGTACTATTTTGTTTAAACGGTTGTAACTCATTTTAAATTTTGTGCGCTAATTTACCGTGGTTAGGTTTCAAATGGTCTTTATTAAAAACAATTATTATGCTGGTTTCCATCACCACTTTAATTTCATTTAAAACCACTTTAATTTCATTTAAAACTTTTAATTGAACATGGTAAATATTTAATTCGAAACAAAGCAAATTAAATCGAAAACCAATATATATATAGGCCTAGCATTAAACATGCTAACAATGCTAAAAACATTGTGTGTATAAAGCAGACGCTGTCCTTTTTTGTGCAACCTTTGTGGATGTTCTTTATCAAATCAAATAAATGACAATTTTCAATGACAAAGTCATCTACTATTCATGATTAAAATTCTAAGCAAAATATGAAACTTTCTTAACTTAAAAAAATTGTCCAGTAGCCTAAATGTTTAATATTTTTTACCTCAGGTCATATATGATAGTGGCCTCTGTAGTTAATTTCTAATTGGATAAACTTCCTTAATTATATGTAAATATAATGACAAAAGTAACAAACTGTATTAGGCCTATGCAAATTCTATATTTATAGATAATGTAGACAGTATGTTGTTTATCATAGGATATTAGGCTTTTTTAAAGCTATGAAACTCTTGTAAAAGATTTATCTTTGCATGGCTCTTGCTTTATTGTTTGACATCCAACCTCAATGGAAACACATGTAGCATAGTCATATCACAGAACAATAATATATTTTGTAATAAAACAATATTATCAATATTTTGTACAGTGGGGAGAGCTGTATTTTTTCAAGGTGAATATTGATTCACTAATGTTTTTTTCCCCAGATGTTCCTTTTGAAGGAACAGAAATAATAGCTTTTATTTGAAATAATACATTGTCCTTTATTTCTGATGATCTCTTAAGAAGTCCTTCCAATGGCAGTCCCCCATGTAAGGAACAAAACCACCCTCTTGTTTTGTGTGTTTTGGAAACGTGTCCCTGAAATTTGTATTGATAAAATGAAACATAATATATAGTCTGAATTAGTAGCGTTATATTTGAAAGACCTTGAGTTGATAACCGTTGCTTTATCTTTCACTCTACTCAATTAGAACTTCTCTATTTCCAGAAAGCATTTGAGGGCCCCAAACAAAACTACACACAGACAAAAGATAAGTGTTATATACAAATGCAATCTACAAATATATTATTACATTTAATTTGACTATCCCCAGGATCTAGATGCTGAAACCATGCCATCTTTGTCTGGCCCTGGTGGGCCTTAACCTTGGACCATATGACCATGCAAAGGGAGGCATTAAAGCCGAGGGGGTCCTGGAGGTGTGTGGGCCAAGTCATGCCTTCCACATTATATGCTTTAACATGGATGGCAAATCCAGCACGGTTAAACAAACTTAACCTTCATTTGTGAAACGGTGCAACTCAAAGGGCAGAAAACGACTTATGAAAGTAATTACCGCTGGGGAAAAGCAACAGGGGGAGAGAGAGAGAGAGAGACGGAGTGGAGGTAAAGAACAGAAATCATTTACGATGAAGAGGCATTTTTAATGAGTTTGCTCAGACATTGATTTTCCCCAGTAATCTTTTATTAATATGCAGTGGGTGTTCTGTCCCCAAGCCCAGGAAGGGGTCACAGCCTGTCAGGACCCCTACTCCCTCAAATAACACCCCAAAGCCCAGGCAAAATGGTATTTTAGCAAAGGCAAACATTGTCCTGTCTTGGCTTAAGGGGCGAAATAGCTGTTTATTTTAAAACTTGTTTCTCTCTGCCTGGATGAGAGAGGAACTTTAAGGAAGAGCGAAAGGAGGTGCATAGATATAAAAGATATGCATAAAATTGATAGACCTATAGTTTTGCTTGTTGATTTCATTTAACACTTGAGATGTGAAGTCAAACTTCATTCAGTTGCGGTATTAATACAGTTTAGTTGCCTTTGGTTATAAGAAGGGCAAACATATATACAATTATGCAAGATAAATATTTGTATAAATATGCATTGTAGTAAGATAAGACGTGCATTAATTTGGTGTGGGAAACGATTCATTTTTTTCCCCCCGATTATAATTATTTTAACCTATTATTATTTAATATTAGGCATTGCGTTTTGGCAGTGTCTTTGAAGTGTAATTGAGAGAATTTCCAAAGATGAAAGCATTAAAAATGATGTTATTAGGCTATTTATTTTTCTTAAAAATACTGTAGGCTAAGTATTAGTAGGTTTTATATCAATATTGTTCAATATAAATGTCAAATATTATTATTATAATTCTAACTTAAAATAATATTGTTATAAAAGACAGATTATTATTATTGTTAAACGTAGACAAAATCGTCTTTTGAAACGTATTTCTGGAGGTTGAAGATTAGTCTAGAAGGTACATTCAGTTACAAAGATGTTGTCTGCCACCTAGTGGCTCAAACAGGATGGGTTGATTGCATACTGTATACTTACACTTAACGACATTCCAGTATCTATTTTTTTTTCCTTTCTTGAAACAGAATGGAGATAGATAGCTTTTAAATACAATGAAAACGAATTACTATTTTAAATGCCAAGCTACAAAAAGTAATATAGCCTAAGTGGGCTATTATGAAAATTGTCCACACGAATGGTAATCATATTCCAAATCTTATGAACCCATACGGTTGTTTTGTGTAAGGAATTAAAAAAAAAAAAAAAAAGTATTTATTGACTGGCTTTTCCACTTGTGCACTTGCTCGGGGTTGCGTTTTAAAAAGCGTCACATGACATTCGAGAACAAATGGGGTTTGGCGTCATTTACGTCAATAGAGCGGCGCGTCTAAAGGCACCTTTTCTGAATTAAGCACGACCGCCAATGATATTGGACAACTCATCTGTCATATGGTTACTTTTCTACTTTTTTTTATTTTTTTTATGATACTCAAAACTTGGCATTTAACATAACCATGCGCCTTTATAGTATGGAAAAGCCGTCTAAGAATATTCTGCCTTCTCATTCACGGAAGAAAGAAAATAATTGCTTTGGAACTGCATGAGGGTGGTGACAAAATGATAACTTTTCATTTTGGGTGGACTGTTCCTTTAATTACATTCTGGAACAGAACTGGACATCTTTGAAAATGTGCATGTATACTAATAAATATCGACCATATTTTCTCCCTCTAAACTCGTATTTGTTGTTAAAAATTTAGGAACTATACAATAAATAATAGAAAGAAAGAAAGAAAGAAAGAAAGAAAGAAAGAAAGAAAGAAAGAAAGAAAGAAAGAAATGCTTTGAGTGCCAGTAGAGGGCAGTATGCGTTCAAGTTTCAGCAATTAAGGGACAAGACAAGTCATGTTTGTTTACATAACTCTGTTAACTTTAATACTTGAGAAATGCATGAAAATATACTCTTCATGAAATAATAAATATAAAATTTCTGTATGAACAAATGCACAATTTACAAAATATAAGTGTCATCTCTGTGAACTATTTAAGTTATTCAGTTATCTGTCAGTGAACATATCACATAATAACAGTCTCTATTACATAATTTAGGTTTTTAACCTTTACATGATACTGATAATTTGGTATATTTTCTTTTGCCCTATTTCACTCATTAGAAAAAAAAGCACATTCATGTTTTGCTGTCTGCTCTGATGGGACAGAAGGGAACAGTCATGTGGGTTTTCACATCAAGGTACAATCTTAGCTGACTCTTATGAATCAACTCTGGGCAGAGTCATTGCATAATTATAACAAAATGTTCTTGTTTTTTCTCTTATTGTTATTCTTACAGACTACCATTCTGCCAGATGTAACAATTAGAAATTTCTCACGTCTACTGTTACATGCTGCAGCAACTTATTGTAGGCAGACACCCAAAATTGATCTAAGTAAGCAGAACCTAAATGTACTTTACTGCCATTTATTTTTACCACAGGCAAAGTCACTTAGATACAATTCTGATTGAGTTGGTTTATGAGATTCCGAGAGACCCATTCTCTTTTCAGGACGTGAAAAGCAGTTGTGAAATGAGACCGGCCAAAAGGCAAGTCAGCGCATATGTTGGATTTGGAGCAGCGGAGTCAAGTATGCTGGGGTTTGTGGGCAGGCTGGGAGGCTTCAGTCTGTCTCTGAGCGGCGTTCGTCTTTGTTGTTGTTCCTGTCGTGTTTGAAGAGGTTCCACCGTCACATAGCCATTGGTTATCCTTATATTCAGGTGTGGAGTCGTGCTATTGTCAACATGAAAACAAAATTGAGGGTTTTATTAGTAAAAAGCAGCTTTTTGCTGTAGAAATGTGGTTTCTGGCACGCGTTGTGTTCTCACCTGTCTCCTATGCGCACCCACAGGTCACTGAACAGCCGTGGTCGACTGTGTGTATGATGGGTTTTACGAGGGCGTTTGTAGCGGCCAAACTCCTCTAGCTGGCTGAGACTGTCTGGCAGCAGCATATGTGAGAGATCTTCCTGGCTGATCTCCTCAAGCTCAGGAGATTCTGATGTCCATTCCGTCACCGACTCAGAGCTGCCTTCAGTGGGATTCACAGTAGTCCCCTCAACCTCGGACCAGCTCCTTCTGTGAAAACGTGGAAATTAGGAAACTTATGGGATGCAGAATTTTAATGAGAAATTGTCAAACAAAAGTACTTATTTATATATATATATATATATATATATATATATATATATATATATATATATATATATATATATATATATATATATATATATATATATAGCAATATCTCACGAGTAGCCATGCGATATGGCATCATGTCTACGGCCGAATCACAGCATGCTGGTATACAGCCATATTGCATGGCTACAAGTGTGATATTGTGTTTATACAACAGCAAATTCCCGGAGGACTGGCCGAGATGAAGCTGTTCTCTGCGGGTACATGAGCACTAAACGGTTGTTGACGGCCTGGAGCTCGCATCTCCGAAAGCGTCTAAACAAATATTCTCGCCTAAAAAACTCTTAAAACTACATTCTGTTACAAAATAATAGTAGTAAGTATAAAATTATGGTGGGTTTGCCCATCCGCCATGACACTCACTGTGAGAATGTATATGTATATTTATGTATATATACAGTATATGATAATTTTTTATTTATTGTATTTGTCAATATTGGATATATTAGGTGATATTTGATATTTATATATTGGCATGATAATTTCACTACATTTTAAATTGAGATGATCTTTACTGTCATGATCCAGTGCTCATTCATATCTTTTATAACATTATTAATTTAATAATGTAAATATTTTTAGAAAATCTCAAAACGAATATCCATTTTTAAACTACATTATAACATTGTGATATCTAAATTCATTTAAAATGATTCATTTTCAGTTTTAGTTTTCAATTTTCAATCATTTTTTATAATTAAAACTTATTTTATTTTTAGTATTAGCCATTTATATCAAAAATATTCTTGGGCTATCAGATTTTTAGTATAGATAAATTTTAATATAAATTTAGTTGTAGAATTTAAAATGATTCCTTTTAGCTTTTATCGTTTTTTAAATTTATTTCAAGATAATTTAAATTAAAATGTATTATTAAAGAATATTTTAATATTAGCCAATTATAACATATTATCTGTATAGATCAGAATTTTAATATCGATGCATCCCTAGTCCATACTTAAAATAGTGGATTAATACATATGAAGGTTATTTGAGAACTGGGCAGTGTCAGGAGACACCTTTGAAGTACTGGAGATAAAATCCTAGTAGTGTTTCAAAAAAGCTCTGGCTTAGGGTGTGTGTGCGTGTGTTTTGGAGATACTTTGGACTTCAAACAGCTTCATATCAACCTTTCGGCTTGCTAAGAATTTACAAAGAGCCAGTGAGGTCAAAACTACAACCTCAAAGTCTTAAGCTCCCTTACTGATATCCAAATTCAGGCTTGCATACCAATCCATATACTGCTATTAAATGCTAATATTATACAGTCACGACTCTCTTGTTTCATCATTTTTGAAGAAAGAATTTGAGATTATAGACATTTGAACATAGACTTTACCATAGTGTACCAGTAGGGCGTAGCATTGCTCAAGATTATGCCACTCTATACTTGTCACCTCATGCTACTTGTGCCCACTGGGGCATTTCATCGCGTAACCATGACGACATTTGGTAAACCGTACTTCATTCCAAACTGCCTCACTGTGGTTAGGCCAACCTACTGTGTTTAGTACATCCATGAAGTGTTTTGTTTGGTTTGAATCTCGTAATCACCCATATGTGTACCACAAACACACTACAGGACTGGTTTCAGGCCTCGAGTTTGTGGTTCGTGAGCTTTAGTAAACACATGTCCATCTGCCACTGCACGTTGTTTTACTTGCCCATCATATCACCTCATTTTTTTGCATTACAGAACAGAGAAAGTGAGCAGGCCTGAGAAAGCTGGAAAGGTTCATGTTTCTAAACCACAGTCAGTCCGTCATTCAGCCAGTCCATCCAGCTGTCAGCTTGTTACCACAGCCACTGTCATCATCTCCAGCAAACTGAGAACCCCCCCTCCATGCTCTCTGCCTCAATGTGCAATGTGCCAAAGGAAAACGTTTGCACTGAAATTTGCAACAGGAGATTTTTCAGATGACACCGGCTGGATGTTGTGGTAGTGGTTGGGTTCTTTTTGAGTTCTACATGCCTTTCTGGGACTGTTCACTTGCTCGCCGTTCTCATTTTTCCATTTGCGCCTTTGATTGGGTGTTGGAGCCATTACAACATCTATTTAACGAGTACAACCTACACAGCCTTTGGATCACCTTCTTCCACCTCCCCTAAAGGCCTGTTGAGTAATGGTAGGAGTATGCCAACAATGGAGGTGGGTTTTCTTTGTTTGAGCAGGCATAGCACCCCTCTCTAAAAGATAACTGGGTGAGGCAGAGTTTGGCAGAGCGTTGGTCTGGCCCACCTCGTCATGGTTAGCAGGGGGAGATCAAAGGCATAGTTTAGCACTGTTTGCAGTTTAGCAGAGTAAGTGGAATATCCTCCTGGTGAATTACAAAGTGCTTGGGGTTTCTATGTGGTGAAATACGATGCATTACTGAGTCTGTGTATGTAGTACACGTCATTATATTCTGCGCCACGAAATATTCATGAAGGTTTTTTTGTTTAAACTAACAAACTTAATCCTAACTTAATAATTATTATGTGTGTGTGCATAATATTGGCATAGGAGGAAAAGGAATAAGCAGAAGACTGAATCTTAATGGGGAGGAAAAGCCAAAAGTGTGAAGCACGGTTGTGTTAAAAATTCAGTTCCTGAGGTTGAATTGAGGTAGCAAACAGGATGCAGAATTGCAGTTCAAATTGGAATGCAAGGAAGTAGAATTACAATGAATTATGAAGAAATTTTAACTAAATAACTAATTTTGAATATGTTTTTAAAGATAGATAGATAGATAGATAGATAGATAGACTGATTGATTGATTGACTGACTGATTGATTGATTGATTGATTGATTGATTGATTGATTGATTGATTGATTGATTGATTGATTGATTGATTGATTGATTGATTGATTGATTGATTGATTGATTGACTGAACTTCTGTGGACCTGTTGGAAGAACGCTAATTATAGGATAGTTCACCCAAAAATGAAAATTATCCCATGATTTACTCACCCTCAAGCCACAGGAGTATATGACTATCTTCTTTCAGATTAACACAATCAGAGATATATATAAATATATATATATAAGGCTGGGCAACTAACTCAAGCTCCTCTTATATCGAAATCCTCAGACATTTCTCTTTAAAATTTCTCATTTTAGACTTTGTGACCGGTGTTTTGTTTTGCTCTATCCTCTGTGCTTCTGCGTTCGTCATTACGTCATGCCCCTGGTCAGAGGTTACTCTTCTGCTGCCAATCGGTGCATACGTCTGCCGAAAGCTAGTTATTATAGTTAATATAGTTTTAAATATGGTTATTTTTCTTACAAAAACCCATCACTTTGCTTCAGGAGGCCTTTATTAACCCCCTGGAGCCATGTGGATTACTTTTATCATGGATGGATGCATTTGTTTTGGCTTCAAAATGTGGCCCCCCATTCACTGTCATTATAAAGCTTGGCGGATCAAGGATATTTTTAAATATATCTCCGATTGTGTTCGTCTGAAAGAAGATAGTCATATACACCTAGGAAGGCTTGAGGGTGAGTAAATCATGGGATAATTTTCATTTTTGGGTGAACTAACCCTTTAATTTTCCAGAATTCATTATCTCTGTTTATTTTTTTGCATTGTAATTCAGTAAATTCCACTGCATTCTAATTCACATTCCAATTCAACTTACTGTGGGTTAAGGCCAACACATTCATCAACTGAAAGGGAACCAATTGTTCAATTCTGAATTTTGTGTATGTGTGTGTGTACTCACTCTGTGATGGGTTCTTGCGCTGGTGTGTGCTCCACCTCATAGCCCTCCTGCCGCAGAATGTCCAATACACTGTGATTCCCCAGGAAATGACCTGTAGCACACAGGAAACAAGTAGCAGCCATGTTAATGAGGATAGGTTTCAGGTGGGCGTGCCATGTGCAAATTTTAAGAGAAAGCAGATAAGTGCATATAGTCATGGGGGGGGGACGCTGTCTCAAGAACCCTCTGTTTCTCTTGTTCTTGATCTTAAGGTGCACTTGTTCCTTCAAGAATGAGGCCATATAAAATGCCCTGTGCTACTGTCTCTCCGCCTCGGCTCTCACATATAATACACTCATAATTCCTTCACTCTTGAGACATCAAACGCACGCGCTCCAGCACCACGCTGATGAAAGCTGTTTCACTTCTCCGCGTAGCCGATAATCCCGTGTGTCACTCAACCCAGCAATAAGCGCTAATACAGCCTGACCTCATCGCCTCAGCATGCTCCATGAGCTTATTAACGGCACGCTGAAAATCTTCAAGGCTGTCTTTTTTCATGCTTCTTTATCATCATTATTTTGCTGATCACTCGTGAAGACAGGGAGGGGGAGGGGGAGCGAGGGGCCCGCGGCGCTTTCTTGGCCGCCAAGTTCAAAGGCTGCTGGGGCGACTGGCATGGAGCGTGAAGAGGCTACCGCTGAGCGTCGGTCAGATCAGACGGCCAGATTATGCCGCTACGCCCTTCGGTACAGTGGAAAGGAACAGGCGGCCCATTGAGGCCCGTCCTGTTGTGTTCCTCACCTCGTCTCCCATCCCAGTGCTGACTCAGACAGGTTCAATGACACTGCGGCATGGTCGGCAAGCTATCACACCCACATACTCTGATTAATGTTCATATTAAACTAAGTCAGAATGATCTTTTATGGAAATTTCAAGTAAAACAGCCATTCCTCTGTATTCGGCATGTAAAGTCGTGCGGTTCATTTCATGTGCAGTATTTATTTGCAAGATTTCAGCCACATAAATAACCCAGCTGGACAGAGTGTTCTCACAGACATTTGGCTACCGAAGGAAGTAGTTACTCGAGAAGTGTTTGGTTACTAGAGGAAATAGTTAGATTAAGTTGCAGTGCGGTGAAGGCACGGGTGGTCAATTGGCTACCAAATAGGTGAGTTTTTTTTTTTTTTTTGTCAGGACTTATTTAGGCCGCATATGGAGGTCTTTCTGAAACGCTTTCCTTTAATTAATGCAAGGAGGCAGATGCGTGCTACACAACAAATCAGCCTGTACTAATCTTTCTCCGTAGGCACCCACACCCAAAACACTGGCACACGATAAATAAATATACACACCCAGAAACAAACAAACAAACAAACCCGCGCTCCATACACACAGACTCGCTCCACTACAGGAGGTTCAGCTCTCCAAAGGCTGATACAATTCATTATGTATATTTGTGGTGTTTATTTTGTGACCGCAGTTAGTATATTCTGATTATCAAGAGCAAACAGCTGTAAAGAAGTACTAAAAACACGCACAGGCCTTAAACAAATCAATTTGAGGCTTAGCAAAAGCTCCTGGCTTAAAAGTTACGCCCAAAGCCCTCGACCAAATCGTCCCACTCGCAGAGACAGAGACAGGTGCAGTGACTGTCAGTTCATTCCCTTTGATTCAGTCAGAATAGAGCACATGTGGTGTTTCCATAGTTTGTTTTTCAACCCGTATCTTAGTTGGTAATGCAAGGCAGGAGCAATTCCGTGGCTATGGGTTTGATTCCCAGGGAGCATGAATACATTAAATTCACTGTAAATGGCTTTAAATAACAGTGTCTGGCATATATTAATAAATGTAAATGTTTAACTAATGTCCTTACGGCCTGAGTTTTATTGTAACGCTTAAGCTCTGAGCTTTCTCTCTCTCTGACTTTCACAGACTTGTTCTCGTTTTCTCTCTCTCGGGGTAATTAGGGTTCTCAATCACTTTTTAGCAGGAATTCTTTGGTGCATTTATACATTTTACGAACCCCCTCTCCTCTTGCCCCTTCTTCGTACTCAGAAGATGTACTGTGAGCAGTTCAGGGGTTGGTTTGAGTATTTTGGGTTGTGTCCAGGTATGTCAGCACCTTTATGATACATTACACATGACACAAACCACACACACACACACACACGGCCATTCAGCCAATATTTTAGACTTGTGAGCAGTATTTTACACAGCAGGATTTTTGTTATTGTCCGCTTACATTTAATTAATACATTTTTTTCATATTTGTCAATTTTATTATAATTACTTTAACTCGCTCTAAAAATAGAAAATCATTTTATATGTCATTAATATGCAAAACAGACCAAACATTAACCAATTATAGTGAGCAAAAGTTAAAGCAAACCAGTTTTACATATTTCATCTTCTAAAAGCATTGCAGTGTTGCTTTTATTGTCATTTTTCATCAACAGTATGAATAATAGTTTTAATTTATTAATCATAATAAAAATGGTTTTAATTATTAAAGTTTATTATTATTTCATCATAGTCCATCTTTTTCATCTAATTTTTGTTGTTGAAAAAAATCAAAAACCCTGTCAACTGCTGTAATATTTTCATCAGTAATCAAAACCTATTTGTATATATGCTTAACACTTGTGAATGTGATTTCACCAAGTACAACATGTTCCTGGATCAACATCTTTGTTGATCCTGGAATAACATTCCAATCAACCAATCATATTTGAGGGACAAGTTTATAGTTTATGTCAAGTTTAGGCTTACAACAAAGGATAGGTGCTTCTATATCAGTGTTATTCACCTATCATTTTTCTCTGATTTTCTTGGCAAAATCACAATGACCCCTATTGATAGACAGCCAACAAACAAAATATTTCTTGGAGAGAGGGAACAGTTAGAAGAGAGGAGAAAGCACGTATTGAGACTTGTGATATGAAATTGAGAGGCATTGTGGGCCACCAGGCTGCTGCTGTCTTTGACCATAGTACTACTTTTGTCTTTTTTCCTCTCTACTTGTCCATTATTATAAGCAGCATGATGTGTGTATCTATGGCTGTGTGTGTCAGAGGATGCTCAAGGGAAGCCTCCACCTCTGAGTCATTCATTTTTCTTCAATCCAGCGCTCAATCCCCCGTGATTACCCTACAAACTACTGACCTGTAAAGCAGCACAGCTCCATCTAATCCACACACACATGCTACCCTCTGCAAGTTTTTACAGCAGCAGGAAATCTATAAATCTCAACATGGTCTCTGAGTCAACAAACCCTCCGCGCCGCCTTGAGTGTGCGCGAGAGTATATGGCCACAGATCAGCGAGGAGAGCAGCTCTCACACCTCCTATAAATCTCTAAAGATCAGGAAATTCCAGCCTTTGGGCCATCCCTGGGATCTGAGCTGAACCGAGAGATTAGTGAGAATTAGGGGGGTGCTTCTCTCTTTTACCTGTCCAAAGGGACCCCTCTGGTTGTAGTTCAGCAGACTCCGTAATGAGGGGACTCTCTCTCGCTGCCGTTGGACCGGGTGGGGTTCGGGGAACTGTACTGAACTGCTTTAAGGTCTGTTTGGGGTTCAAGGGTTTGATGCAGAAACACTGAAACTGCTTCCTTTATGGCTTTAAATATTTACATTTCTTTTACAGTGACTGTGGGGTGGCGGGCAAGCAGATTTACCAAAGAGAGAGAGAAAGTCAGTCCAGTGGATGGGGACATTTTCACAGTTGGGGAAATGTGAAAATGTAGGAAAGAGACAAAAACAGGGCGAGCAGGAGCACATTAACAGTCAAAGCTCACAGGGGTTAAAGCATTTAGGGGAAATTGCCCCTATGGTTTGTTTTAGTTTCTGACAGCTGGGGTCTCTACTTATTTTCTTGGAATGCTGAAGTGGCTTTGTTGAAGCAGTGGGCATGATTAAACAGAAAGAAGCCCTTCTTGCACATAAATACATATGTAATGGTATGTGCACTCATGCTTGAAGAGCAAAAACTATATTTGTATTGACAAGGCAGTGCACAAAAAGTGTGTGTGTGTGTGTGTGTGTGTGTGTGTGTGTGTGTGTGTGTGTGTGTGTGTATATATATATATATATATATATATATATACTGTGTCGAATAAGGTGACAAATAAGGTTTTTAAAAGTAAAAAAAAAAAAACATAATGGAGATTTAATTAATTTTGAAGTTTTATGAAGTATTAACAATGAGATTATGTGGTTTTTATAATCAATTAACACTGCTTTTGCCATTTTTTACAAGATGGACAAAATGTTTCACCAAAAAAGTCATTCGGTTTAACCGAAATTTCGGTTTTACCGAATGACACTTTTGGTTATACCAAATGACAATATTTTTGAACAATGCTAACAGACTGATATCTAGCAAGCAAAAGAACAGTATTTAGTACAAGTTTTTAAAATATTACAACATTTTCTGTTTTATAGCGGTTGTATTGAATGACCTGATGTTTCGAGACATGCGTATGAGCAAATGAAAACATGAATTTTTCAAATAGTTACATGTCACATCCTGTCACATGATATTGACCACATGACTTGATCCAAAATGGTCCCTTTATATTGGTTACTCCGAATGACATCAATGAAATTCATTGTTCCGGACATTCTCATAACAAAGCAATGACTCCTACACATAATTTTAATACCATTTTGCACTATGTTAATATATGATGTTATAAAATTATGCCAGAATAAAAAATGTATACATTTATTACATTTTAAGATATTTTAATCACAAATGAAATGGCTGTTTTGGCCTTTGGTATATGTATATGTCTGTGTTAAACAAAAGTAAACAGCCATTGTAGCATATATAACTGTATATATATATATATATATATATATATATATATATTTCAATTTTTATATATGCTATTTATACACTGCCTGGCCAAAAAAAAAAGTCACTGTTTGGATTTTAATAGTGATTATTATGTTTCTAGTATGTTATATGTTTCGCAACGGTTCTTTTAACCCTTAAAGGAGTGTGTAGCGCTTCATTTCTTAAACAACCATGCAAGACACATCATGGCCATATTCCAGGATGACAATGTCAAGATTCACCAGGGTTAAAATTGTGAAAGAATGGTTCAGAGAGCATGGAGAATCATTTTCACACATGAAAGTCAAGACCTTAAGTTCATTGAATGTCTTTGGGATGTGCTGGAGGAGACTTTACAGAGTGATCACCTCTTGCATTGTCAATACAAGATCTTGACCAAAAAATGATGCTTCTCTTGATGGAAATAAATTTTGTGATGTTTTTCCATCAAGAGGTGCATCAATGTTTGGTCAAGATCTTGTATTGACAATGCAAGAGATTAGCACTCTGTAAAGTCTATTCCAGCACATCCCAAAGACTTTTTAATGTATGGGCAGTGTATATAAACAGCATAACTGATGGTTATCATGGAGAGTCATAATATACTGTATCGCTCACACACTGAATGATTTCACTCCCGCATTTTAATGTGGTTGTCACTCCCAAGACTCTCTGACTTAACTCTGCAATAATTTGCATAATAAATCACAGACTTTTTCTTGGAGTGCATCCACATACTCTTTGAATGTATGTGTGTGCTGGATGAAATCAATCACATGTGCAGGTAGACGCATCTGTTTAAGTGCATCACAGTAAAACAGTGTGTGGGTGAAGAGAGATCATGTGTTATGTGTGTTATGTGAGCTTAAATTCCATTAACACCCAGATCAGTTGTTTTAGTAGCTAATGAGGCATGTAATGGCAGAGTCTGATAATGAGCTCTGCTGATCTAATTAGCACTGAGAGTCACTTTAGCACAAATGTCCTCAGAGATGCAGACCAACACAACACCGCAGCTCAAGACAAACAGACTGTTTTCTCCAGGGTCCCAAAAGCCATTAGATTTGATTGGCATTTAATAGTTGAGCTTTTTTAAAGTGTAACAACTTGCAGGAACCTTTTATTGACTTAGATAAAACACTTCCAGCTTGCCTTTTGAGATTCACCTTCTTTTATGTAACATTTCTTACCAACAAGAGGACCAATTGCAGTGGTTATTGTGATGCCATCTGGTGGAAGTCATTTTTAAATTGCTTGTCAAGCTACAAGCTACTCAATATAAAATAATTTAGTTACAGCCAGGCCAGTTCAGCTCAAAAGAATCCACAAGACAAAAGTTCTTAATTTAAACAAACCATCAGAATGAACTTTTACTAAAATGAATTGGACTTCCCAATGCTTCATATAGCTTTATCAAACAATTGTGTGACCAAGCCTATGCCCAATTCACTCTGCGAAGTTATGGTATGAGGTACTTTAACATCATCTTCCCAAATCACTGGAGCGTATGTTACTGTTTTTCAATGACTGATGCTTCTAATGCAGCACAAAGAACATTGGGAGTGAAGTGTCCCTTGGTTGGACACCAACAAAATGTACATATTCAAAGGGCCCTTTGAAGAAATTATCTTTGAGCACTTCTGTAAGGAATGACAATACAATGACCACCACAAACAACTGCAAAACACATGTGCTGAGAGTTCCTCACCCCACACAAACACACGGATGAGTGATCACATATTTATACAAACACAGTACAAACAGTGTCCCGTGCGCTTACTGGAACTGACTGTTTTAGCGCCCACGATATTAGCTTTGTCATTTATTAATGTCATATGCATGTCAAATCAATAGCAAAACAAATCTGAGGCCATTAATGCAAAGACAAATGCTCGCTATCAATGTAGCGTGTGTATTAAAGAAGAAAGCGGTGCCTGGGTTGTGGCCATCGCAGGAAATTCCTAGGGATGTTTTCAATAAGAGCACGAAACTCCACGCAGCACCGAGGAACCAGGCAAATGAGAACCTGCTGAAACGCCACACACACACTCTACTTGCTCAGCAAATGGCTAATTAGGATGTGACTGAATATGTTTGAGGAAAGCAAAATTATTTTTATTAGTACATACAAACGTTTTCCATCGCATAGCATTGGCTTGACTTTTTATGTAAGATATGTGTTTGTCAGAGGCTTGTTAATAGATTTCTTAGTGGATGTTAAATATTAAGATATACTGAAGTTTGTGCCTGTGAGCTGTACCATAAACAGATGTGCCAGGGTGGCATGTTCCCACTTATCTTCTGACCTGTTACGTAACAATAGCGTTTATTGTAATGCTTTTTTCCTCAGTTGGTCAGACATGTTACTTACTTGTTCAGATAACATTTTCCGGTGAAAATTCTTATTTTGATCATACTTCCAAGAGGTAGAATCTGTGATTCCAAAGTACATTATCCACACCGTTGTGATGACTGACATCAAACATTAGATTTATACGCGCTGAGGAGCCGTGCCAATGCACAACCCGCATAAAGATGATAACTGCAATTGCAGGTTTCCATCAGAGATGGCGACAAAGAGGCAAAACTTACGGACTGCAGCTTTAAACTTAAATATAATCCATTTCATTGGATGTATGTATGTCATAAAGTGGAAGAAAAGATGTGTCGCTGCTTCTGTTACATCACAACCCCAAGAACGTGCTGTTTGTTTTCCATGCAGTTACAATGAATGGTGGCTAAAGCTTTTAATCTTTTAATAAAAGGGAGCAAAATCCCTATAAAGTATCTTAAAAGTCATTCTTCACACAAGTCGTTATTTACCGATAATCTTCCCCTCCAGTGAGCTGTTAATCACTGTGACTGGATAACTGAGTCAATGTGTTGAACTGAACTCAAAAACTGAATCCAATCCTATTCATAAATAATTCATTTAGTTTTGTAAACTGAGTGTCAGTTGATTCATTGAACATATCCAATTCTATTGAATGATTCATTCATGAAAGTGAATGTGTCAGGTAGAGCTAAGGTTGAAATTATGTGGATGACTTTAAGGAAACTTTTTACAAAAATGTGCTTTGGTGTCATTTTTAAGAGTCAGGGTTGGGGGTATGTGTGAGTGCACATGTGTATGATTTTCCAAAAGAGCTTTCTAGCCTGTGCCATAGCTTCCCGTTGAATCAAAACATGCTATTGGAAAGTCTACAAAGCAAGGGTGGCAGGTTTGCTGTGGAGCAAAGACGGATGGCCTGTTTAACCACTTTACCAGCACAGTGTGTAGTTTAATCAGCCCTACAGAAACTTGCAGAGCACTCTGGTAACTGTAGAACCCTCCGAGCCCAGGTTTACAGCTGCTAATTTTGCTTTCTGTCAGTAGTTCTGACTAGAAACAGCCCAAGTGAAACTGTGAGTAACTCAAAGAAGAGCTCTGAGTAAACACAGTTAGAGAAAGGACTAGCACACCAGGGACAGACAGACAAACTAACACCTCAGTTGCCCAACTATTAGCGTGTTGGTACACGGAGTGCAGACAAGATATATTTGTCACAGTCCTTATCTTTTGAGATTTTGAGCTGTAAAAAAAACGACAGGGCATCATCATGTAAAATTCTACTTCTACTCCATTAACACATACAAACTGACACACAGGTTCTTACACACACACTTGTCCAGTAGAAAACCTCAGATTTACCCCATCAGTGCTAATGAACATCACACAAACATAAACGTGTGCTCATACACACAGTTATCCCTCAGGACTTGATGAAGCGTTCAGAAACATTAGCAGCATTAGCTTGGAATGCAAATGAAAACAAACCGCTCACACTCTCACAGATGAGAGTAGCTGTCAGTCCTCTCAACGGGTCTCATTCACTATTAAATGCATTCAAGTGTTCTTAGTTATGTGTTTACAAAACATTATTGTGCTTGATTTAGAACAGGTGTGTACACACATGCATTTCTATTCTCATTCTAATGAATCCAGATTATTCTACAGCGTATGGCCAGAGTTAGTAATTAGCATAATGCACACACAAACTCTCACTATATGCAACCCTTTTGATGATTTCAAATTTTATAATTCATGAAAATAATGCATTTTGTTAGGTATGCATTTGTCAAACAGACAGGTGCATGCAGAATAGGAATGTAATTGATGTGTTCTCAGTCGTGGGAAAAGTTCTGAGGGCCATTTGGTTTTACTGCCATCTGGGGGAGTTTGCGTGTGCACGCGTTTGTTTTGTATGTGGAGCTGGATCTATTCCTAGTCAGTGTCAACTGACCTCATCTTCGGAATGTTAGGTTTGTGTCTGATGGTTATAAGTTTTGTGTGACTCACCAGCTCCGAAAGCAAAGAAGAAGCTTTGGGTGGGGCTTCTCTGAAGGAGGGCGGAGACACGGCGGGCCATTCGCTCGTTGCGTTTGTAAATGAGCTCCTGCCGCAGGTAACTGTCAATCTGCTGCGCTGTCAAGCGCTCGTGAGCTGGCAGGGAACTGTTGATGAAATGTGGAAGCTGAGAGAAAAAAAGAGAGAGAGAGAGAGGTGTTACTAAAGGCCTGGCATGAATCTTAGTCTGTGTATGAGTGAGAAACTGGGCAGCTGAGAAATTTATTCCACTTTGTGGAACGTGACTGCCACACACACTTACAAATGCTGTTTTCCTGTCTTGGACTCCATATGCACTGATTGATTTGCTGCAGGGTAAAGTGTATAGAAAGCTTTCTACAGCTGGACGGGTCAGTCTACACCAGGGGTGTCCTGGAGGGCCACTGTCCTGCAGAGTTTAGCTCCAACCATCTCTAAACACCTGCCTGGATGTTCTTGGTATGCCTAGATTAACTGGTTCAGGTATACTCTAAAAAATGCTGGGTTAAAAACAACCCAAGTTGGGTTGAAAATGGACAAACCCAGCAATTGGGTTGTTTTAACCCAGCGGTAGGGTTAAATGTTTGCCCAACCTGCTGGGTAGTTTTATTTAACTCAACTATTGTTTAAAAATTACTGTATTGCTTAATTAAAATTAACCCAAAGTATGTTGGAAATGAACATTTATTAATGTTCAATGAATAATTATTAAACAACAAACATTTATTAAATTGCTTATTAATAAATTTATATGAATAAACTATTAAACTATTAAATTTATATTAATACAATATTAAAGCTTATTAATAAACATTCACCTTTTGTCTATTATTTGCCTCTAATTGCATCTGGTTTTTAATTTCCCAACTATTTTGGGTTTATTTTAAGCTAGCCATATAGCAATTTTTAAACAATAGTTGGTTTAAATAAAACTACCCAGCAGGTTGGGCAAACATTTAACCCAACCACTGGGTTTGTCCATTTTCAACCCAACTTGGGTTGTTTTTAACCCAGCATTTTTTAGAGTGTGGGTTTAATTGGGGTTGGAGCTAAACTCTGCAGGACAGTGGCCCTCCAGGACCGAGTTTGGACACCCCTGGTCTACACAGTCAGTCTGCTTGCTATTAATACAGAGGGATGGACAGAATAGATGGAAGGAGAAAAGGGAAAATAGACTTCAAAGAAGGAGTAGAAGAGAAAAAGAAAAGGAAGATTGGGGAAAGACAGTGAAGATGCCATCTTAAGGTCCCCGTGAATTTTCCACAATGAGGTGATGTTTTTCCGATTGAAATGATTGAGCTTGTCAAATTGAATTAGTTTTTTGTTTTTTTTAATGGAATAAAAGTCTAATGGATTCCCTCTTTTAGATTTAAAATGAAACTATAACAATTTTGTCATAAACCGCAGTAAATTAAAATTATAATAAATTATAGTAATAGAGATGTGGATGAGAAGCTTTGCTTTTATGGCACAAAGATGTCTCCTGTTTTCCTCTTCAATGCTGTTTATAATGTTGAGGTTTTCTAATCATTTCAAGATTTTTAAACTCCATAGTGCTTAAAAGTAGAGTTTTAAGGCCTAGGCTATTTATTTTTGTTAGGAAAATTTGTGGAAAATTGACGACCAAAACCTTACATTTTATTGGAGAAAAAAAGATACATCATCACAGCATTTTTTTTTTTTTTTTTGCTGAGTCCATGGGAATGCACTGTCTCGATTTTAAAGTTTATCACAGCTATTGTCATGGCTATTGGCAAATGTCATACATAAAGTCACAATTTTACTTATACATTTAAGTCGCAATTACCTTTTTATTTTTTTTACTTGGGCTTCTATATGTTTGGAATCCATCTTTAGAATTGGAAAAGTGTGTATGGATCTTTGGAAGAGAGCAGGGCATTAGGGAAATATATGGTTATGGAGCTCAAATCTGGACCTTTCGCTCTAATTGATGGTCGGAAACACAACGCTTCCCATGTCTTGACTGGCTATACATACACCAGAGATTGGGGGGGGGATAATGGTACAAGGACGGAGGAAGCGAGAGAGACTTAAAAGGGAAACCGTGAGGTGGCCTCTTGTTAGAATCCAGAGCTCTGGAACGTCTAAATACTATGTATGTATGTGTGTATTTATCCATTCGCCCCTCTAATGAGAGAACAGTTTGGAAATTGGGAGGCAGAAAGGGTAAATATGGCTGTGCACGTGTGTTTATCTGAGAGATTCCTGCTTGAGCTGTGCACTAAAGAACTGAAGTTGCGTACGTTTGGCTCCACTGTGTGTGTGTGTTTGTATTCAGACACTGATCGATGAACTGCTGTACCCCTGTAAGCATCCAAACCACTTTTACAGAAGGCTTTTCCCGTAATGCCCTCTTATACTCTCTCTCACTCCTCCTCCTTTCCTATAAGACACAGAGAACCTTCAGTATGCTTAAGATCTAAAGATCTGAACAGGGTCCCTATACAGAAGATGGAGGATGGATGGTTAAAACCAGGATCCAAAATTAATTTTCTTTACTCAAATATTTAATTTTGAAAATTTTGAAAATTTGTGAGTGAATTTTCTTTTGAGTTGTTTCATTTCAATGAATCGTTCATTGATACCAATTCACAGTCATGGAAAAGTCATGGAAATTTGGTAAAAAGAGGGAACCTTACTTTTAATGAGTTATATATGTATACCTTATCCTTGAATGCGGTTTGGATTTCTGTCTGTAATGAAGAGACTCAAGCAGAAAACTCAACTCAAGCTCTAAGTCAAGTACTACATAATTTCCGCATTGAGTATAGAAACCAAAATAGAGAGAGAGAATGAGGTTGAGAGGCATAAAGCAGTGAAAGGGAGAGCACAGATACCTTATCAGGCAGTAAAGCCATTAGCTGCCCTGCGTCTGATCTTTGCAGGAAATATGGAACAACAGAGAGAAATTCCCTCCCTCCTTCCTCTTACTGCTCCCTCACAGTTTCCTGAAATGTTCTCTCTCTCTTTCTCACTATGTGTGTGTGGCGTTGCTTTAATCTCTTAGCGTGCAAGGTGAAGTGGAGAATTATAGGCCATCCATCAGAAGGAACCTGTTGCTGCTCAAACTTTAAGCTCATAATGACTTCAATACATCACATACATACAGTTACACTACACACAAACTCACATGACGCATAGAACAAGTGTGTGTTTTGTGTGTGTGTGTGTACCTGTGATGTGTCATGATTGAAAATGATGGAGTTGAGGTCTCCACAGTTGTAGTGTGTGATGAGGTCCTCAGTAGTAAAGGCGCCCTGCAAAATGCCTGCACGCAGACTCTCATGCTGCAGTAGAGTCTGGTTCAGAGCAAACAACACCTGCAGACACACACAGAGAGAGAAAGAAGGTCAGTTTGTCATTTTGAACAGATAAAATACACAAGTTTAGTCATTCTCACTCCCACACACATGATTTAAGTCACAAACGCACTCTTCATTTATTCACACACTATAAACATACTCCACAAGAACAATTTTCCTTTTGGAGGTGCCCAGATATTACGCCAGCATACTGCCAGGTACAAATATGTTGTGTAAAGCAGGCAGTTTCTAGTATGAGAGAGAAACAAAAAAGACAGGGAGTGCTCCTTTAAAAATGGCTCTATCTCCAGGGTCCAAGGGTCGTAAATTTACAGCCCCCATTAAAATAAAAAGTAAACTCACTTTAGAGAGAATTTATGGTGTGCAACAGCCACAGACCACAGTGACACTGCAGCTGTCCCAGACTCCTGGGGTTAAACTTCACACTCCCGCCCACTCCGCTTTCACACCACGCCTGACTGGCTGACGAGCTCGACTCTGGCTGTCAATCAAAGCTAAGCGTTTTGACAGCACAGCCCGTTAGAGATGGGTGGAGGGAGTTTTTTCTGTTATTTTGCATGGAAAGGTAGATCGAATTTCACACTGTCGTGCACTCTGCTGGCTAACGCGTTCATACCCGATCATGTGTGGTCAGTTGATTTGTGTACTTGATTACACCTCTCTATTCTGGCTGGATCCCTTCACACTAATTGCCTTGGAGATTTACAGGGAGGGTGTGTTTGTGAGCGTGTGTGACAGAAATACAGTAATGAAAATGGTCAATGAAAGTAGTGATGCTGACTGATTTATGTACTAGCTTAAAGGCTACAGAAGATTTAGTTCCTGCCTCATGCAGAAAGATTGGAAATGAGAGTCTGTTCTATTTAGCACTGGGAATGGAATACAGAATGCTGTTTTGGTTTGCTACACTGTGAGCATTGCCAATAAACCAAGCTTAACATCACTTTGTTTAAAAACTTGAGACTCACAGCCTAGCCCAGCCTAGAACCTTTGCTCTCCCATCTTCTCCAGATCATTTATTGCCCCCTTTCAATGATTTTATAGATTAATCTAGCTATGAAGCAATGCCACATTATTATTTTTTTCCTCAAACATACATGCACAACATATGGCCATGTTTTTGTTTTTTTTTAATACCAATTTTGAAGATGTTTTAAAAAAAAAAAAAAAAAAAAAAAAAAAACATTAATATGCAATGTTGTAAGTTACTTTTCCCCTGCTATTTATAGGCCTGGTTTCACAGACAGGGCTTAGACTAAGCCAGGATTAAGCCTTAGTTCAATTAGGATTTAAGTAGCTTTTAAAAACGTACACTAGAAAAAAAAAAAAAAACATTACTGTTGTGCATCTTGAGACAGAACAATAGCACTGACATATATTAAGATCTGTCAGTACAAGTTGCTTTCAGTTAAAACGGCTCAAACATGCATTTTATTCTGGGACTAGCCTTGTCTGTGAAAACCGGGGATAGAGTAACTATCTACTTTCTCAGCTTAACTGATGTTTGTATAAAGTACTTTTTAGCTTAGCTAGCTATACCTTTCTTTCAACATTGTTTTTATATTATAGAATGTATTAAAATTTTAAATTAGCTTTTATTTTTAGATTTTCAGTTTTCATTTTAATTTTAGTTTTAAGTTTAGTTAAATTACTTTGCAATGTACTTTGCATTGTATTTGTCATAATATTTCTATATAACTTTATTTTTGTCCGTTTTTTTTTTAACTTTTCATCTAATTTTTTAAATTTTATTTAAGCTTTATTTCAAATACAGAAAATGATTTTAAATAGTTTTATTTTTAGTTTTATTTAAAGGGGTGATTGATTATAATTACACTTTTTTAACTTTAGTTAGTATGTAATGTTGCTGTTGAAGTTGCAACATCTGCAAAGTTACGCAAAGTTAACGCTCAATGTTCAAAGTTCAAAGCAAAGGGAGATATTTTCTTTTAAAGAATTCTCTGTTTAAGGACTACAACAAACGGCTGATAGGGACTACAACGAGCTACTTTCCGGGTTAGTGACATCACAAACCCTAAAATTTACATAAACCCTGCTCCTGAGAACACACAGAAAAGAGGGTGAAGCCATGTTGAGCTGCTTTAGAGAAGAGGAGGAGTTGTAGTAGAGTGTTGTTGCCATGCCGTCATTTTACACCGGACTGCTTTACAAATGAGGGTCGGTTCAAGACTGGATTTGCACAAAAGATTAACATGGCACATGCTAGTCAATGAGTTGAATCAACTCCACAGCAACTACATAAATCTATCCACTAACCAATCAGAAACATCCAGTTGCATTATAAAAGTTGTAACTTTTTCCTGAGCGTCTCCATCAGTGTCCGACTTTGAACAATGTAAGGCTGAACACCGTTATTGACAATCGTCATTTTGGCTGCGTGAGATTCTCCGACTTTGTTGCTTTTGAGCAACCGAAGCATGAGATGTTAAGGTAATGATACAAAGGGCAACTTTGAAAACTTCAGTTATCCAGATAGAAATTTGTTGCCCATTCTCAATGGGAAAGTGCCCAAGCAACATCGCACGCCAACATTCCCAGGCTACATTGCTTAGCAATTTGCCCTCATCACTTTTAAAGCTCCGCCCTCTTTTGGAAAGCGGACAGGAAGCAGCAGCTCATTTGCATTTAAAGGGACACACGTGTTTTTGCTCACACCCAAATTTTCTGTAGGGTATTTTGAGCTGAAACTTCACAGACACATTCTGGGGACACCAGAGACTTATATTACATCTTGTAAAATGGGCATTATAGGTCCCCTTTAACTTTCCCAACACTACCTGAGCATGATGTCACTGTCAGTGTGGGGTTAGGGATACTATTTGATCTATTAAACGCTTTTTAAACAATTCTATTTTCAGCCTAGTGCTGTGCAGATCTTTGTCACGCTGCCAGTGCGGTAATCCCAATATGGAGCACGATCAAACCAGCACCAGAACAGCATGAATGCACTCCATCTATCGCACTTCACATCCAGCCAGCGCTCTGTGCTGTGAGCCGCGCCCCCCTGCCGGCCTTGTAATCGCCGGCCATTTATTTCGATATTGCGTGTGTTGTTTTATTGTCTTCATTTTTTATGTTGCCATGTCATGTCGGGTGTTGCCCTCCTGTACAGATGTGCTCTGGCTCCGTGTGCCACGGTATGTGCCCACACATGGGAGCTTTATAGTGATGCCAGCTGCTGCTGCAGCGGCCATGGCACGCTCAGATTAGTAGACGGGTGTCTGACCCATCTGCCTTGCTTCTGTGCTGGTGCCAAAAATTAGGAGTTTCCCTTAACCTTAAGCACATTCCATGTGAGAAATAGAGAGATGAAAGGACGACTGGGATGTGATAGATAGAGGGATTAAAGGATGGGACGGCGAAGACGAAGCGAGCCAGGAAAGAGAATTGGATCATTCTGTGCTCCTCTGCTGTTCATTTGATGGACGGAGTACAAGAGAGCGCAGACATTAAGGCCTGATGTTGTGTGTGTGTGTGTGTGTGTGTATGTAGGATGAAGGATGGCTAAAGTGTGTGAGAATGTTCCATTTGTTGAAGTGTGAACACCCTTTAGCATTTTTTGTGCTAAACAAAAGCATATTTTCACAGCGCTTTCTCTCTGGTAATGGAGGTTTCACAGGGTGGTAGGTGTGCGATCGACCCAGATGGACTCTTCTGTGTGTATCTTGACATGTGAGAGGCCCTGTTTGCATCTGATAATAACATCCGTCTTGGAGGTCAGTTTTAAACAAGATGATGCTGAATACAAAGATTTAGATATAAAATAAATCTAAAAGGTGTATTTGGGAGAAGCAGTGGTGAGAATTTCCTTTTTGTAATCAGATCACTCGAGACTGATAATAGGTGTAAACGGGGCTAGAGTCTCATGGACTGATTAAACACAGAAACCCATTTGCAAACAAAAAAGAACCCAGCCTGCTTCTGGAACGTCTTACCTTCACCCAAGCATTGCATTCCGATATTTTATTAGTGGTTTGGAGAGAATAAATAAAGAAACAGACCAAGTGAGGGAGGGGAACACAGAGGAGGAGAATGTTAATTCCCATGTAATGTTCCCAAATGAGAGGAGGAAAAAGAAACATGCTATTTCATTGACACATGTGAGTATGGAAGAGGTTGACTTCTTGTTCGTTCACGTCAGTGGCCACTTTCAGTTCACGACTAACATACAGCTCATGACATTATCACTCTCGCACCTCAATTTCTTTGTGTCATTTTCTTCATTCAATTCTTTGTCTTCATCGTTGTTTATGGAAAGTTCTGAGGTAGAACAGAGGGGTGGAGGGAGAGAGGATGGCAAAATAAATAATAGCTGGCTGCAAATGCATGTGCACCACAGCTGGAAGTGATTTCGTCTCTTTTAGAGTGGTCAGAGGCATTATGGGAAAAGTGCAGATGGGCACAGGTGCAGTTGGTGGGCAGTGCAAGCCAAAATCAGCTCAGAGTTTCCAAACAGAAAAGGAAAAACAGCTGACCACTTCAAACCAACATCTTGTGGATGACACTTGCTCTTTATTGGTCATTAATTAGAGGTTCTCTCTTTCTTGCCATGTTTATCTCTGCACTTTTGTTCTCACTCTTGACTGCCCCCTACATGTCACAGAGATGTACTGCATTTTGTGGATTAGCTTGAGATAACTCAAAACACAATACATGGCATGAGGTTTTTAGTTTCTAATCTTTCAGCAGAACTGATATTGGTTTTTTTAACAGTAGGGTTGGGAAAAATTCATATTGTATGAATGTGAATTTAAACTGAAAGTTTAGTATTGTCAAATCAATAATACCCCCACAGGCAAAATTTTCCACCACCTTGTTTCAGTTAAAAATATCAAAATTGTAATCTATTTATTTTGTAATATTTAATGAACTATTATAATTCTAACATTAATTAGTCCATTAAAAATTACTCAAAGTTATATTCATTTCTTTAATTGTACATCCTAAAATTTAAATTTGAATTCAATTCAAGTTTAAAAGGCATACTAAATTCGATTTCCAATGACATACAATCCTAAATGAAAGAAGGTGAGATTTTAATGTTGTTTTGTCATTCTTCTAAACCATTCTGCCTTTTTTCGTACTGCTTTTAAACATTTTGTCAGATGCAAAAAGCATCAAAAACTTATGATTTCCATCTTCCTTTGACTGAAAAATATTTTATTTGTGTATTTAGAGATATGCGGTTCAGGCATTGCCTTAAATAAACAGAACAGACCCTTTCACTTTCAGGGTTTCTTTGTTACTACCTCACGTATTAATTTAACATGCTTTCCTTTCCTTGCCTTGTCTTTTCTTTTAGTCCAGGAGTTTATGAATTACTGCCAAGATAAGTTTGGTAGCACATTGGTGCAATTTGGTTTTCCTCTCCTTCCTGACAAATCTCTTCATCTCTCTGTCTAATCTCTCCACGCAGTCATCTCCATCCTGTCAGTCTCTGTCTTGAACCCGCTGTCAGCCTGCAGTGACCATCTGTGTCTGTTTAATAAGATCATGGAGAGAGTTTCTCTTTTCCTCTCTTTTATTTTCTCTCTCACACCCTCTCTCTCACTTTTTGCACTTGTCCAAAAACAAACTCTGCCATTTGACTTGGCAGCACCGGCAGCGGAGTCTTCAGCCATTCTTTCCCTTCAAACAAAAAAGGAAAACAAGACGAAAGAGCAGGAAAATAATCAACTATTGCTCAGCGCTCCAGCTGCTTCTGTGCTGTGAGGAGAAAAAAGTGGGAAATTACAAGAGAGTATGAAACGTATAGAGAAAGTGAAAGGGTACACCACTGAGAAACAGGAAAACGCTCAGGCCAGTCTCTAGGAGCTGAGGGAAAGATGGAATGAAGGGATGAATAAACAGAGTAGGAGAGGAGCATTGTTGAGAGGGGTCAGAGGTCAAATAAAACTCAGCCTCCTGAAAGCCCACCGCTCTGAATAAACATGCCAGTAGAGATGAGCTGAGCTGCATGGGGCTTCAGGACATTTATTAACCCCTGTGTGTGTGTGTGTGTGTGTGTGTGTGTGTGTGTGTGTGTGTGTGTGTGTGTGTGTGTGTGTGTGTGTGTGTGTGTGTGTGTGTGTGAGAGAGAGAGTCAGGTTTTGCTTGCCTTGTAGAGGGGGGAGCACTGTTAGGACAGGATTGGTTTTCTAAATGACATTACAGTTTAACATACAACTCTTGTCTTTTCATTCTGATTCGGACGAGATTGGGATCTGTCTGTCTCCGAATGTGGATGTTTTGCAAGGTCAAGTGCTATGGATGTGCATCATGAAACCCTTTGAAATAAACAGAGACGTATGTAGGTGTGTCTGATGTATGATATAACACACTACCATTCAAAAGTTTGAGGTGTTTTTATTATTATTATTTTTATTAAAGAAGTCTGTTATGCACACCAAGGCTGCATTTATTTGATCAAAAATAGAGTAAAAATAGGAATATTGTGAAATATTATTATAATTTAAAATACATATTTTCTATTTTGAATGTATTTTAAAATGTAATTTATTCCTGTGATGGCAACTCTGAATTTTTAGCAGCCACTACTCCAGTCTTCAGTGTCACATGATCCTTCTAAAATCATTTTAATATGTTGGTTAGGTGCTCAAATTATCAATGTTAAAATCAGTTCTGCTGCTTAAAGGGTTAGTTCACCCAAAAACGAAAATTCTGTCATTAATTACTCACCCTCGTGTCGTTCCACACCTGTAAGACTTTCGTTCACCTTCGGAACACAAATTAAGATCTTTTTGATGAAATCTGAGAGATTTCTATCCCTCCATTGACAGCTACATAACTACCACTTTGATGCTTCAAAAAGTTCATAAAGAGATTGTAAAACAAATCCATATGAATTAAGTGGTTTAGTCCAAATTTTCAGAAGAGACATGATCGGTTTATATGATGAACAGATTTAATTTAGGCTTAAACATTTATCAATTCACACAGCAGTTGTGGTAAACGGAAGCTCAAGCTTGTTTGCGAGAACCAATGAGGTTCATTCTCTCAGTTTCAGTTGAGCTTCTGTTTATGTTCACTGATCAATGTGAATAAAAGCCAAAATTAAATCTGTTCATCACATAAACCAATCATGTCTCTTCAGAAAAGTTGGACTAAACCACTCAATTCATTTGCATTATTTTTCCAATCTCTGAACTTTTTGAAGTGTCAAAGTGGTAGTTGCGTAGGCTGTCAATGGAAGGACAGAAAGCTCTCAGATTTCATCAAAAAGATTTTATTTTTGTTCCAAAGATGAGCGAAAGTCTTACAGGTTTGGAACAACATGAGGGTGATTAATTAATGACAGAATTTTAATTTTGGGTGAAATAACCCTTTAAAGCCATTTTTAGTGGAAACTATGATTTTTAGTTTTGTAAAATGCCTTTAATGTCATTTAAAGGGGTGGTTCATTGCGATTTCACTTTTTTAACTTTAGTTAGTGTGTAATGTTGCTGCTTGAGCATAAACAGTATCTGCAAAGTTACAGCGCTGAAAGTTCACTGCAAACTGAGATATTGTCTTCTAAAGTTATGGCAGTTTAATGCCTACAAAAACGACCGGTTTGGACTACAACGAGCTTCTTCCCGGGTTGGTGATATCATAAACCCTGCAAAACATGCCCCCGGGAACACGCAACAAAGTGAGCGAGGCCATGTGGCGCAGCATAATGGAAGCGGAAGAGTTGTGTACACCGGACTCGAGCGGCGCGACGTGATAATAGAACCCATTATAATCTGTGATATTTTCTACACTGGATGCGGCGCTGAAGACAGCTTCCAGAGTCTACACGAGTTCAATGCTGGATTTGCACAAAGGCTTTTACTGAAAGATGGAGCAGTTCCCACTTTAAAAGCAGAAGCTGCTGTTTATTGGCTTCAAACTGTAAGTACGTTTTATTGTTTGTACATGTCTTTTAAACATATAGTTCTGTTGCTATTTTTGGTAGCATCAAGGACGTAAACAAAGACCAATGCGTTTTTGCTTCACTAGCCAGTTAGCTAAATTCTACAAACACCAACAAACTTCTATGTTCATAGACAAACAGTTGTTCATGCTATAAATTAAACACTACCTTTACAAAAACGCTACTATTCAGTCATGTATTCGGCTACAGTAAAGCTATCAGGATCAGGATAAAACCGTATATTAAAAACTACCAAACAGCAGTGACAGCATATCTAAACACTTTGACACAAATAAAAAAATTAACTACCATTCATAAACGTCCTTTAATAGCCGCGATTGCAGAGGTTCTGCTTGACCCTCTTCATATGGGTCAGATTCAGGCTCAATTTGATACAGCAATATAGACGCCATTATTTACATTTCCACTGAAGCAACGAATGGTAAGGGGCGTGGCGTTTCCGGACACTTCAGCGAATCACAATACAGGAATAAATTACATTTTAAAATACATTCAAAATAAAAAATATATATTTTAAATTATAATAATATTTCACAATATTCCTATTTTTACTCTATTTTTGATCAAATAAATGCAGCCTTGGTGTGCCAGCTACCAACCTGCTAACCAATCTGAGCACATTGCGTATTTTGGAGGGAGTGGCTTCATAGACCCAGGAAGTCAAACGAGCCATTCATATGACAGTGGAAGAGGTGTAGAATAAAGGTAAAATATATGAAAATACGGCTTTTTTAAAACAACAAAGCATTAAGACGTTAAACTGCGCCCCCAAAACACAATCAAGCCTTGAAAAAAACCACTGAACCACCCCTTTAATACATTCTTGCTGAATAAAAGTATTAATTCCTTTCATTCAAAAAAAATTTACTGACCTGAAACTTTTGAACATTAGTGTATAGTGGCCAGTGAACTTTCCTTATTGTTTTAAGTACCTAAATTTTAGTCAGAAAGATGCCAAACATGTCTTAATCCATGATGAAGGTGCACCAAGGACCCCCGCAGAACAGGGCTAAATAGAAAATATAATTCGCTCAGAATATAAACAATAGAAGTCAATGAAAATTTCTCATGATTGTTAAACAAACGTGTGTGTGTGTGTGTGTACTACACTCTAGCATTGATCCTTTCACATTCTGAAGATAGCGGCCCTTCCCATTGGGAGAGATAACTGACCCCCACTACTCTTTATCAGACCCTGAGGCATCTGATAGCATCTAAACCATATGATGCTCATTCCTGAGCAGAGCGCCGGAGAAAGACAAAGAGAGAGACTGAGAGAGTCCTTCCAACTTCTCTCTTTTCTACGGGACAGGCTTTCGTCCGTTTAATGGCCTCGGACAGTGTAATTCTCCTTGAGTGATTTGTAGTTTTCACAAACTCTTGCTGGAGGGTGTGCTGAAACCTGAGTGAAACCCATAAGTTTTAATATGAAGATAAATGTGCTAAGGAAACTGGGGGGAAAAAGCAGGACTACCACTGCTGTTCATTCATACAGACAGACCTGTGTGTGTTTGAGTCTAAATGAGAAGCAGACAGTGACAGTGTGTCAGAGTCACAGATGAGATCTGGAGCACAGATGGGCTGCTCCCCACCCAAACCTGCAGTCTTATCAACATCACGTCCTCTTTCTCCCTCTCTTTCTCTCTACGATTCATCCTCATCATAATGTTTATTCTCCTTTCATCTACTCCCTGCCCTTCCTGTGCCATTTTCCTTTCATGTGCGTATGTGTGTGTCCACTAATGTTGGCCGAATCTGAGTGTGAGTGTGATTGTATAGTCAACATGTGCTCCAGTTGGTTTTTACATGACTGTAGGATGCACTGATGAATTTTTTTTTTTGGCGGCCAAAAATGCCATAAAATGCCACTTTCGATTTTGGCTGATAGAGAAAATAGACCAAATAGTTCAACAGAAAGCATTACTTTAATCAAAAACAGGACCATTAAAGGCTTTAAAGAACCAAAAATGAAAATTCTGTCATCGATTTCTCACCCTCATGTCGTTCCAAACCCTTTTGTTCATCTTCAAAACAAAGATATTTTTAATGAAGCCTATATGACATTTCTGTCCCTCCAATGAAAGTTCATTCACCCCAAAACTTTCAAAACATTCATTAAAAAATTCATTTAAGTGGTTTAATCCAATTATCAATCAATTCATATGGATTTCTTTTACAGTGTTGTTATAAACGTTTTGAACTGTCAAAGATTTGGGTGAACAGACTTTCAAAAAAAAAAATTGTTTTGCCATTTGTTACCCATTCTGTTTCACTAGATAAAATAAACTAATAAATAAATGAAGAGTTCATTTGCAAAAACCGATAAACGCCATTTAAAAAAAAAAAAAAAAATGAACTAAGTGCTGTGCATTATTCTCCATATATAGCACGTTCTGTACCCTAAATCCATTTTGGCAGAAAAGCCGAATTTGTCCACTGTCAGCCATCGCAAGTTCACGTTTTACAGCAGAAGCCGACAAGCGCCATTGCTGTTTGTGTACAGAAACCGTTAAGTCCGTTTTAGCGAATCAGCGCGCAGTATTCAGGTCAGGTGACAAGGCTTCTAGTAACTTCAAAACGACGCGCTAGCTGAGGGAAGTTTTGTCAAAGCGGACTAAAAGTGATCGAGGGTTTATAATTTCGACTCCTGTAAGTCCTTGTACACCATACACGACTTACATGCTTAAACCTTGGTGGTTCTTTTGCGTGTGTGCGCGCGCGCACGTGTGTGTGTGTGTGAGAGTGTACTTGTTTGCCGATCTGTTAGTGTGTGTGTGTGTGTGTGTGCGCACACGGGTGTTTGAGTGTGTTTTAAATGCAATAACAAAGCAATTACTTGGGTTTTGTTTAACTCTGAAACATGTAATGTGGAGTTATCTGCTTTTGCCAAAAAACGACTGTTGGAGTTATCTGCTTTTGCTAAAAAACAAACTTTTAATATATATAAAAAACATACTTTCAATGAACTTTAATTTTTTAATTTACCTGTATTATTTAGAGTTATTATTACTTAATCAAAACAACCCAACTGCAGTTTGATTGATATTACTTGGAATGCACAATAAAAAAAACATGATTTGTGAGAATTAATAAAAATGGAGTTAACTGTTTTTGCAAATAAACTCTTCAAATAATAAATTTAATTTATATATATGAAAACTATATATATATATATATATATATATATATATATATATATATATATATATATATACTATATATATATATATATTACTATATACTATATATATACTATATATATTTTATAATTTATAGTTATCATTTTTACCAATGAGATTTCACTGTAGGTGGAGCTCCTTAGCATTAAAAAAATAGAAACCTGGCAGCCAACAAAAGCTTTTGTTGCATGTCACGGATGCAGCTGTTAAGGATAAACTCAGACCGAGATTGAAGACAGAGAGTTTGTCACTTAGGACTGAGTAGTCTGGATGTGACTTTGTCAAACCATGCACAAAAATGGTGCACTAATGCAGCCTAAGCCCAAACAAACACAGCATTTCATGGCAAATCTTTGCAGAAAAGTCCAATTTCACACATAGTCTGCGCCAGCACTGCCTGCAGGCCACTGTCTCTCACAACAGAGGAGAACCAGAGAAAATGTGTGTGTGTGTGTGTGTGCGTGTGTGTGTGTGTGTGTGTGTGTGTGTGTTTGGCTAATGGCAGGCATATGTTGTCTTGACTGTGTCCTGTGTGTACAGTACATGTGACCTGATGACAGAAAACATGGAAGTGTGTGTGCTGTCATATCAGGAGCATTAACATGTGTGTTGAATACATATGAGTGTGTGTGTGTACAAAGGCAACTGCACTCATCCAAAGGGGTCAGCCTCCTCCGTCAATTTCAATGTATTCCATTACAGCACGAAAGGCTCCTGTCAACATGTGCGTACACACTGCAACAAGAACAAGCTGTCTGAGCCTCAGCAGATATTGATGGAGCTTTCACAGACTGGCGCACAGACTCACCGTGTGATTCTGTGGAGGAAGCCAGCGCTCTCTCAGTGCTGGCTAGAATGCAGTCAGAGTCTGAAACCAGAATGAAGTGACACTTTTTTCCTGATGGAAAATATGTAGAGTGCTTAAGCAGTCTTATGTCATACATTTCTCGTGCTTTCGCTCTCTGTTTTTGGCTCTTGCCATCTCAAGGCTCACAAGCACTGTGTATCATACACTTGTGTGTATTTATACAGATGCATACAGATGAAAATGTTGAAGAAATTGAACAAAAAACAATACACTTTCAGGGGGTCCCATTCTATGGAAGCTTGTTTTCCGCCACTGGATAAAAAATAAAAAAGGTAATTGCGACTTTTTATCTCACAATTCTGACTTTTTTCTTGCAATTGCAAGTTTACATCTCGCAGTTCTGACTTTTTGTTCTCAGAAATGTGTGATATAAACTTGCAATTGCATATTATAAAGTATTGCATGATAGTTGCAATTCTGACTTTTTTTTTAATCAGAATTTTGAATTTATATCGCAATTCGGACTTTTTTTTGTCAAAACTGTGAGTTTACATCTCGCAATTCTGACGTTTTTCTCAGAATTGTGTGATATAAACTCGAAATTCTGAGAAAAAAGTTTTTGCAATTGCGATACATCTCGCAATTCTGACGTTTTTCTCAGAATTTTATGATATAAACTCGCAATTGCGTGAATTGCGAGATATAGATATAGAGTTTATATTGCAATTCTGACTTTTTTGACAGAATTTCGAGTTTGTATCTCGCAATTCTGACTTTATAACATGCAATTGCGAGTATATATCCTGCAATTGTGCAAGTATAACACGGAATTGTGACTATTTCTCGCAATTATGAGTTTATATCTCGCAATTCTGACACTATAACTCGCAAATGAGAATTTATATCTTTTCTCCGAAATGCGAGATGTAAACTCGCAATTGTTAGGAAAAAAGTCAGTATTGTGAGATAAAAAGTCGCAATTATTTTTTAGTGGCAGAAACAAGCTTCCATATCATTCTGTGTCACTGGATTAAAATAGAGATTTTTATATTTTAATTAATTTAATGTAAAGCCCAATAGAGTGATCAGGATGCAGACACGAAGAGAAAGACCCCCAAAATGTCCTCACTACTCAAATATGTTGTCAACGATATATTGAAACCTGTAGAACACCAGGTTTGGGACTTCACTTTTTATGATATTCATAAATCTGCCAAATCATATTTTGCTTTAAATTTAATAACGTCAGCTGTAAGGCTTAGGATTAGGTGTATAGTAAATCATTTTTTAGCATGAAAACCATCGCTTCTATGAGAAGTCTTCACTAAAACGGCTTCAAAGGTTTGTGTGTGAGGTGCACGCCGGCTCGGACTGCCTTTTCAGGAAAAGCCCAGCTCTCTTTCAGATCATCAGAATACATCATGTCAGCTCTTTCCCTCTCCTCCACACCCATCACTACACAGAGAGAGGGAGCGGGTAGCTTGGCAGAGGAGAGTGTGAATTAGAAGCAGATGAAGACGGGGAGTCACAGCCAGTGTTTCGGCAGGAACAAGAGCATTTTTACTCTCACAGAGACCCGCATCCCAGAACACATCCACTACGCACACTCATACAGAAATAGACACACACACACAGACGGTGCTTCCGTTTCTACAGCTGGCTGGATCCTTATCTTACCCTGCACATGAGACAGAGAAAGAGGGAAATGGAAAGAGGGATAAGACCAACATAGACAGACAGACAGTCAGACGACAGGATGAACTCAAGGAAAAGAGACAGAGAGAGCCACGGATGGAGCCAGGCAGACAGACCCACACACACAAACAGAGCGCCTCTTTGACTATGTGCTGGTCTTAATTAGAAAGTGGGATCCAAAGTTTCTACCTCTTTCTCCATTTTTTCTTTCTTAGTGTCTCTCTCTCTCGTACTTTCTCTTGGCCATGCCCAAGTCTCCAAACCAAAGAGACATTTATTACTTTACAAGAATGTTCCACAGGTGAGGGCAAGGCCAATTTGTAAATAAGCCACTGGGCAACTTGCAAAGTGAAACATGCCAAACTGCAGAAACCATAGCTATATTTGCATTCATTTAAGTCTTGTTTCATTTTAGTATCTATTAGCCTGTCACAACATTATTTATTTGCATATTTATTTATTTGTGTGTTTTGTGTATTTTTGAATCACTTTGAGTGTGATGCAAGGTTACTGGAGGACTCCATTTAGATTATATTCAGGGTTTAAAGTTAGTCTTATGGATCCTCATTAGGGTGTACAGAGTGCTGTTAGGGCCTTAGATTGTGTGTTTCTGACTTTGTTAAAGAAATAATATATCAAAATATGAAAATTCAGTGACCAACAATATGAGGATTTATGTAACATACACAATACCGTTCTTTTTGGATCATTTTTTTTTTTTGTAAAGAAATGAATACTTTTATTCAGCAATGACGCTAATTACATTTTAAAATGTATTAAAGGTGCCCTAGATTGTTTTTTTACAAGATGTAATATAATTCCTAGGTGTCCCCTGAATGTGTCTGTGAAGTTTCAGCTCAAAATACCCCATAGATTTAATTATTTTTTTTAACTGTCTATTTTGGGGCATCATTAACTATGCACTGATTTTTTCAGCACGGCCCCTTTAAGAGATGCGCTCCCTCTGCCCCACGAGCTCTCGACTATATATACATCGCGTCAACAAAGTTCACACAGCTAATATAACCCTCAAATGGATCTTTACAAGATGTTCGTCATGCATGCTGTATGCATGCTTCGAATTATGTGAGTAAAGTATTTATTTAGATGGTTACGTTTGATTCTGTGTGAGTTTGAGGCTATGCTCTGTGGCTAAAGCTAACATTACACACTGTTGGAGAGATTTATAAAGAATGAAGTTGTGTTTATGCATTATACAGACTGCACGTGTTTAAAAATGAAAATAGCAACGACTCTCATCTCCGTGAATACAATAAGAAACGATGGTAACTTTAACCACATTTAACAGTACTTTAGCAACATGCTAACAAAACATTTAGAAAGACTTTATTATTGCTCCATCTGCCATTTTTCGCTGTTGTTCTTGCTTGCTTACCTTGTCTGTGCACAGATCCAGCCGTTAATACTGCCTTTCCTTGTCTAATGCGTCGAATGGGCTGGCATTATGCAAATATTGGGGTCATACATATTAATGATCCCGACTGTTACGTAACAGTCGGTGTTATGTTGAGATCCGAGTGTTTTCTGGAAGTCTTTTAAACAAATGAGATTTACATAAGAAGGAGGAAACAATGGGGTTTGAAACTCAATGTATGTCTTTTCCATGTACTGAACTCTTGTTATTCAACTATGCCGAGGTAAATTCAAATTCTGATTCTAGGGCACCTTTAAAATAGAAAGTATTATTTTAAATTGTAATATTTTACAATATTTTACTGTATTTTTGATCAAATAAATACAGTCTTGGTGAGCATAAACATTACCAACCACAAACTTTTAAACAGTAGTGTAGCTATGTGACAGATTTTCATTTTGGATAAACTGCATTAGTTGTGGTGGTCCTGTAAATTGCACACTGTTTCGTGAGTGTCTGTAATTCTAGTTGAACTTTATAGGTGTTTTCCAGCGTAATTAGCAGCTTTCATATCATTCATATGATGTGTTTGGTTCTGGGCAGTCCAACAGCTCAGAGAGCTGATGTCATTTTTCTTGTATATTTACAGCTGTAGTTGTTTTTCCTGAATGTTTTATTGTTGTGTTGTGTGTTTGTAGTTGTGTGTGTATGTTTTTATGGTGGTTTGTGTGTATGTGCATGTCTGTTTGTTTGCCTTCCAGTAGTAGCATGCATTTGGCAACCTTAGGTCTTTTGCTAAATTACAACAGCATTTGGTTTACTACATTTTGTATCTGTTTGTGTGTGTGTGTATTTCGTTTGTGGCTCTTTGCTTTGAAAAACAAACATTTTATTATTTCATTAGAACCTTTAATAATGTGCAGCATTAGGAAAAACAGAGATTTGGGATTTGGTTTCCTAGTACTGACTGTTGTTTTTCTGTCTTGTGGACATGATGGGCCAGCAACCAATCACAAACAATCTTGTCTTCCAGCTTCTGCCAGTGACCAATCACAAACCAATCTCTGCCCCAACTAAGTGAACGCTTGGAAACCAAAAGCCTATTTTTGCGAGAATACTCACACAAAGATGGGCTGTGTCATATAAACTTTTTTTATCCTGATAAATGTAAGCTAACATTGATTGATGGTCATTTGTACCACACAGAGCACACAAAAACACTACGCACACCTGTGCTAACTCACTTTTGTGGCATAGATTTGGATGGCAAAACCCTGGAAAAAAAAGTGCTGATGTTAATGGAATAGCAGGGAGAGGAAAAGATTTGCACCATATTTTAACCAATAAAATTACAGCTCAAACGGACTCCATGACAACGCACACATACACACTCAAGACACCGGAAACCAGAGTCTTTATTAAAAGACATTTGAAGTGACTGTATATATATATTTATATAGCATTATACACTACCGTTCAAAAGTTTGGGGTCAGTAAGAATTTTTATTTTTATTTTTTTGAAAAGAAATTAAAGAAATTAATACTTTTATTCAGCAAGGATGCATTAAATCAATCAAAAGTGGCAGTAAAGACATTTATAATGTTACAAAAGATTAGATTTCAGATAAACACTGTTCTTTTGAACTTTTATTCATCAAATAATCCTGAAAAAAAATATTGTACACAAATATTTTGTACAATTGTACACATTAAATGTTTCTTGAGCAGCAGATCAGCATATTAGAATGATTTCTGAAGGATCATGTGACACTGAAGACTGGAGTAATGATGCTGAAAATTCAGCTTTGCCATCACAGGAATAAATTACTTTGTGAAATATATTCAAATAGAAAACAGTTATTTTAAATTGTAATAATATTTCACAATATTACTGTTTTTACTGTATTTTTAATTAAATAAATGTAGCCTTGGTGAGCAGACGAAACTTCTTTTAAAAACATTAAAAATCTTAGTGGTTCCAAACTTTTGGACTCTACTGTATGTGTGTGTGTGTGTGTGTGTGTGTGTGTGTGTGTGTGTGTGTATACTGTATATATACACTGCTCAAAAAAATTAAAGGATCACTTTTTTTATTTTTTGAGCCATGTATATATACAGTATACACACACAAACACACACACACATATATAGATATATTTGTGTGTGTGTATATTGTATATATACACTGCTCAAAAAAAAATTAAAGGAACACTTTTTAATCAGAGAATAGCATCAAGTCAGTTAAATTCCTGGGATATTGATCTGGTCAGTTAAGTAGCAGAGGGGTTTGTTAATCAGTCTCAGCTGCTTTGCTATTAACGAAATTAACAACAGGTGCACTAGATGGGCAACAATGAGATGACCCCCAAAACAGGAATGGTTTTACAGGTGGAGGCCACTGACATTTATTTCCCTACTCATCTTTTCTGAACTTTTTTTTCACTAGTTTTGCATTTGACTAGGGTCAGTGTCACTACTGGTAGCATGAGACAATACTTGGACCCTACAGAGGTTACACAGGCAGTCCAACTCCTCCAGGATGGCACATCAATACGTGCCATTGCCAGAAGGTTTGCTGTGTCACTGGCGCCCTGTGCTTTTCACAGATGAGAGCAGGTTCACCCTGAGCACACCGGAGAGATGTGAAAGGGTCTGGAGAAGCCGTGAAAAACATTATGCGGCCTGTAACATCATTCAGCAAGACCAGTTTGGTGGTGGGCCAGTGATGGTCTGGGGAGACATATCCATGGAGGGACACACAGACCTCTACAGGCTAGACAATGGCGCCTTGACTGCCATTAGGTATCGGAATGAAATCCTTGGACCCACTGTCAGACCCTACTCTGGTGCAGTGTGTCCTGGGTTCCTCCTGGTGTACGACAATGCCCGGCCTCATGTGGCGAGAGTATGCAGGCAGTTCCTGGAGGATGAAGGAATTGATATTGAATGGCCCCCACACTCGCCTGACCTAAATCCAATAGAACACCTCTGGGACATTATGTTTCGGTCCATCCGACGCTGCCAGGTTGCACCTCAGACTGTCCAGGAGCTCAGTGATGCCCTGGTCCAGATCTGAGAGGAAATACCCCAGGACATCATCCATCATCTCATTAGGAGCATGCCCAGATGTTGTCAGGCATGCATAGAAGCACGTGGTGGCCATACAAACTACTGAGTACCATTTTGAGTTGATGCAATGAAATTTCAGCCAAATGGACTAGCCTGCTGCATCATTTTTTCACTTTGATTTTCGGGGTGTCTTTGAATTCAGTCCTCTGAAGGTTGATAACTTTTCCTTTCTTTCCTAACACATTACCCAGTACATATCAGGTCTGTTTCAAAGTGTTTCTTTAATTCTATTGAGCAGTGTGTATATATATGTTTTTTGTTTGTTTGTTTGTTTGTTTTTTCCTAGCGAAATAATGAGTGGTGCTTAATGCTTATTTTGCATTGCTGGGATGTTGCTGGGCTGGGACATTGCTGTGCGATTGCTAGTGTTCTGTGCGGCTTCTAGGTAATGGTTACTGGCCTAAGTCAAAAGAGTTCACCCTCAAGTCTCTATGATGTAATAGGCCCAAAATATGGCTCGGGTCCTTCCATCAAGTAACTCTAGGGGATTTTTCCGCTCGTTTAATTGTCCATCAGGCAAAATCGTAAATCTGATTGCTTAAAGTAATAGCACACCTCTCCTCAACAAACCACATGATTTGAGGATCATTCATGTCTGTGTAGCACAAATGCGAGCAGGACAAACTACATGCCAAAGATGTGTCCAAATCCCAAACCTTAAGTACAGGCAATAGTACTAATGATGATCGTCTTAGCAAGCACCACTAATTCTAAGCATGATCAGACTTTAAAAACCACCTTTTAATCTTGAAAACACTTTAACAGTCACAGATTGATTCATCCTTGTGGGACATAGTGCCATTAATGTGAATCAATCCAGTTAATAAAGTTTGATAAGTTGTGATGGAGCAGGTGAGGAAGAGGGTAATTTTGCGGTAGCCCTAAACGTTACTTCTGCTGGACCAGCTGTGAGCAGTAAATCCAGCGGTCCCCGCCAGGCTGATCTCAGCTGATTTAATTCAACGAGTCGTCCCTTTCCTGCTCTGGACAACACTGCCTCCCATCACATTAGGGCCATACTGAGGCCTCATGGGAATGCATACAATAGGGCTCTTTTATTGGACTCTCAACTACTATTCTTTCTCTCTCACTCTCACTTTCTCTTACTTTACCACTCTAATTTTGTTCATAAATTTGAATGGGGCCGCTCTGTTTGGGAGCAGAGGACTTTGTGCTGGGTAAAGCTGGTTTAAAGTCTCCTGTTTCTGTAATAGATGGTGCTGATTAAGTCTTTAGGGGAACAGGCAGAGTCTTTTGCAGCTGTGGGAGGTGTGGAAGAGAGGGTAAATGTGTGTGAGGGAATATGCAGGGGTATTATGTAGCAGATTATGGATGCAAGGCATCATGGGGCACAGTTAAGGATGTAGCAACCGTTATAACTGCATGGGGGAATAGAAATGAGAAAGTTCCTTATGTTTCAGGCAATAATAGTATGCTGCAGTGCCATGAAAATTACTGAAAGAAAAGTCAGCTAATTCAGAGTTTCCCAACCCGGGGTGCCGTGTTAAAAAATATTTCAAACATTTTTAAATTGCTAAAATGTGTAAAAAATAAAAAGCATTTAATATATCATCAATATCTGATGTCTCCAATAACAACAAATGACACACAAATTCATAATAAAAATGCAAATCACAATAAAGGTTGGTCTGAATTTTGGAATGGGATTGTGGGGGTTGCGCATAATTTTCATTCCTGAGCTCACGTTCAAAGTGCGCACAGATAAAGCGTCTCTCAAACAGCTCGCGAGTGCCAAATTTCTTGTGCTTAAACGTTTAAACACACAAAAATGTTGTCATAATGTCTGTCTTGCCAAGTATTCACATAAATGGATTGCGTTTATGTGAATAATTGGCAAGACGGACATTGTGACAATATGTTATGTCCTAAGTGAACATTAAAGGTGCCCTAGAATCAAAAATTGAATTTATCTTGGCAAAGTTAAATAACAAGAGTTCAGTACATGGAAAAGACATACAATGAGTTTCAAACCTCATTGCTTCCTCCTTCTTATATAAATCTCATTTGTTTAAAAGACTTCCGGAAAACAAGCGGATCTCAACATAACACCGACTGTTACGTAACAGTCGGGATCATTAATATGTATGACCCCAATATTTGCATATATGCCAGCCCATGTTCAAGGCATTAGACAAGGAAAGGCAGTATTAACGTCTGGATCTGTGCATAGACAAGGTAAGCCAGCAAGAACAACAGCGAAAAATGGCAGATGGAGCAATAATAACTGACATGATCCATGATAGCATGATATTTTTAGTGATATTTGTAAACTGTCTTTCTAAATGTTTCGTTAGCATGTTGCTAATGTACTGTTAAATGTGGTTAAAGTTACCATCGTTTCTTACTGTATTCACTGAGACAAGAGCTGTCTCTATTTTCATTTTTAAACACTTGCAGTCTGTATAATGCATAAACACAACTTCATTCTTTATAAATCTCTCCAACAGTGTAGCATTAGCCGTTAGCCACAGAGCATAGCCTCAAACTCATACAGAATCAAACATAAACATCAAAATAAATAATTTACTCACATAATTCGAAGCATGCATATAGCATGCATGACGAACATCTTGTAAAGATCCATTTGAGGGTTATATTAGCTGTGTGAACTTTGTAAATGCACTGTAATATAGTCGAGAGCTCGTGTGGCAGGGAGCACGCGATTTAAAGGGGCGGCGCTGCCAAAATCAGGGTATAGTTAATGATGTCCCAAAATAGGCAGTTTATAAAAATTAATTAAAAAAAATCTATGGGGTATTTTGAGCTGAAACTTCACAGACACATTCAGGAGACACCTTAGACTTACAGTATATTACATCTTGTGAAAAAGCATTCTTGGGCACCTTTAACAGTTAAGAAAGAAAACGCATGTGTAACAGTATATTGGATCCGTACGTCAGGTCTTAAAGTGACAGCAGCCTAATAAACATGCTGTTGTCCTTGTTTTTAATGTTAATCAAACAACAAAAGACAAAGAGAAAATCACTCAATGCTCTTGACTGAAAATCTTTTGTAACTTCTTTATTTATCTGTTTTTAATTTTTACAATAAAGAATATCCAAGGTTATTTTACATTTAATTACTTTATTCAGTTTCTGTAGTATTTCTTATCTGAATAGCCCTACTACTGTTAAACCAACTTGAAAAACTTAAAGCAATTTATTTAATTTGTATCTTTATTCTATTGTATTTATTTATGCTATCGTTTGTAATTTGTTTATTTGTTCTGACTTATTACTGACTGTATACTTTTTTTAAATTCAATTTTCAGTTTGAAATCAATCTTGTGCAACTGCAAGAAAATTAGCCCATTATAAAAACACAAATATATTGAGTGAGCAAACATTTAGGTGAGATAGTTGTAATGGTAATTAAGCAATGTTTATGAATAAAAGCCTAAATTAAAATCTGTCATCATATAAAGTGATCTCTTCAGAAGAAATTATTGATTGCCTTTCAATGGATGGACAAAAAAATTAGATAATATTAAAAATAAATGACAGTATATATGGCAGTTCCTCCCCATGGTATAAGAATGGCATGACTGAAAAAAAGGTTGGGACACACTAACCTAATTAATATTCATGAGCCAGGGTGATGATTAAGGTTTAATAAAATAGAGTCTGGAGATGTGTTTTTCAGTCGTTTATTGAATGCTATATCTGACACTGACACTGCCTCAGATTAGCCGTTCTGTGACCCTACATTTATCTGTTGTTCAGATCTCTCTGTGGATCTCAAGATAATGTCTGGTTTGGCTATGCCCCAGGTCATTTAACCTTTCCTCTCACACTCACTCTCTATCTCTATCCGTCTTATATTTAAACACAGTGGATTTCATTCACTCAACAACAATGTGTACAGATGTATGCAAGCATGAAGTATGTGTGCAAACATTTTCACAAAGAAACTTATTTACAAAAAAATGTAGTAGACATATTTGAAGTGAAAAAAAGAAACAAAGACATTTATAAAATTATAAAATATTTCTATTTCAAAATAAACTCTGTTCTTTTGAATTTTCCTTTCATCAAAGAATCCTGAAAAAATATTGTTGGTTGTTGAAAATTCAGCTTTGCCATCACAGGAATAAAATACATTTGGAAATATACTGTATTAAAATAGAAAAGTTATTTAACCCTCTACCGTATAGTGTTGCCATATGGCAACATACACTTTGTGTTCTCTTTAACAGAACATTCTCGTTTTTTTTGTTGGTAAGAGAAGACCTTAGTTTAGCCAATGATGTGCTTTGGTTAAGTCACATGACATGCAATTTTTTTCTGTGGCGCGATTTTCTGACAGACTGCCGTCTCTTGTATGTAGTTGCTGAAAGCAAATTAAAACGTCAGTAACAAACAAGGACCCGCCCATGTCACATTCACAAAATTTTTTTTAACATCATCTCAGGTAAGTTATGATAACATATTCACCACTCAAAAAAAAAAATATAAAAGAAATTAGTTTTTGGTAAATCGATAAAATGTCTGTGTTGCCATATGGCAACACTGCGCAATAATGGAATGGCATTATTATAATAGGTTAGATAGCTAGCAAAGGCCAGCTGCAGTCTGTTAAGCTGTAACAATAACAACATTAATGCTAGTGATATAATGTTGATTAGTCGTATGTCAAGGACTGCCATGGCATTTATATTATGGATTAAATCAACATCGGAGACCTGCCACCATCACAGCCAGTATACTGGCCCAGACCAACCACTGCCCTACCATAGTGTCTTAAAAAGGCAGGTGCAAGTGGATGTAAGTGTACTGTTAGGGTGAAGTGCACCAAATGTGATGTGTACATGTGTCTCACCTCTGAAAAAAAATGCTTTTTGGAGTTTCATACAGAAAAAAGGTGACGTTTCAAGGATTATGGGGGGTTCATGTTCATAACCTTCCTCTCATAAGATTGCGTAATGTTGAATTTTCATGAACTACAATATTTTTGGTTTTATGTCAATGTTTTATGATACATGATGAACAGTATTAGATTTGTTTTTAACTGTCTACATTTGCAATTTAAATAATATTCACGAAAAACGTAATGAAATTCAAAGAATATAAAGCATTATTCAGCAAAAGAATAAATTCCATAAATAAAAGCACAAGATGTTGGAAAATAAGTATAAGGTGTTGTTTATATTTACTGCTAAAGCTTATAATAGCACCAATTTATTCAATACAAATAACATTTCTTAGGAAAAATATTAACTATATACACTTACACTTATTTTAAGTTATTTCCACTATTGCGCGTTGTTGCCATATGGCAACATATCATAAAGTACCTTAAAATAATATTTTTTTCCTAATTTTTTTTTTTACAGCACTTCAAGTTAAGCCATTCTAAGAAAAGAAAAAGAGTCAAAAAAATTTTTATCATAATGCGTGCGGTAGAGGGTTAAAATTGTAGTATTTCACAGTATTCTTGTCTTTAAAACTTTTTTAGGTTATATATAATATATATTTTATTATGGTATAGGCTCTAGCAATGTTTATGTTGGTACAATTGCAAAGAATGCATCTATAACGTAGTAGAGAAATTCATGTGCATATGCGCTTGTTCTGACTCTTGCAGAATTTTTGCGTGAGAACCTTTTCTGCCGACATAAGCAAGAACACTTGAACGCAATTATTAGTGAATGAGTGAATATGAATGACTTTGACAGTGTCAAAGCCTCAACCTGAGTGTCTATGTCAGTGTGTATGACTGACCCAAAGCTCAGTTTCACCCAAACCTCATGGACCCAGTCACTTCTCATGAACCTTTTGTTTTTTGAAATTAATATTAGAATTGAAATAGGCATTGGACTCTGACTGTTAAAGTTTCTGTGTTCGGCCTATTTCCATCAAAATATTTGACAGAGATCTCACATTAAACTCTGTCAGAAGCACTTAAGTTACAAGGAATGTGTTTTTTGTTTATGTGTTTGAGAAGTGAGCGATAGCAGCTCTCATCTTTCAGCCGAGCCACTGCTCTTGTTTCATTTAGTAACAGATGCTCCGGGTGAGTGGTTGTGGTTTTGGTATCTTTTGGCGTGTGTGTGTGGTGTACTCTGCCTCCTAGACACAAACGAACCACATTTTAATCGCTGTTTGCGCATTCGTCTGTGCCTTTATTCGTAATAGGAATGGCAGAACGAGAAGAACTATCTCAGCAAAAATAAGCACTCCGTTCACCGCAAACACAGACATACTCATACTCTTGGCTGTGTGAGGAAATGCTTAATTTTCAAGGCCTTTCCACATAGATTACAGGCAGTGAATTGTTCACCCCATAAACAGTGTGAAACCAGAGTCCTTGAGAAGGGAAGATGAGCTCTTCGGGTTATTCCAGGTCACACCAGACCCAAAGCACACAGACACACTTTTGCTGACGGCTGCAGGGGACATTTAAAGGTGTCAATTAGACAGACCACAACACACACATAATAAAGTCCGGTTTGTGGGCAGTCCAAGCACAGCTTCAAAGATAGCCTTGAACGCCTTTTTTAGAGAACATTTAGTCATTACTTCTCTGTCTGTACATTTAAACAAACTCAAAACAGCTTTCCACAATTTAGTAAATGAACCCACACACCTAGAACACAGAACTGGATCAAACGGCTGGCATATATACAGTAAAGCTGAGATATGATGCTGGTTTGGCTGATGGGGTTTGGGCTTGGGTTTTATAAATTAAAACATTTCATTTGAAATCTCGTGTAAGATTTTAGTATCTCACCTATTTAGGAGACATTTCATGATTCACACTGTATGTGGGTGGGGTGATTTGAAGTGGGGTGGATATATAAATTGTCCATTTTATTGACTAAACTATTTTATTGATACTTTTCATAAAATGTGCTATTTGTTTATTTATATTAATGAAAAAATAGCACCTTATATGAAAAGTATATTGATATAAAATAAATGAATGCACAATATGTAATTTTCACCACTAAAGGTCACTTATTCAAAACAAAGGCGTAGCTTGATGACGCCTTGATTTTGCGTAATCATGAAAGGCATTGTCCTCACGTCTACAGCCAGTGGAAAAGAATCCGACAGGACTCGGGCACAAATCATATTAAGGGATGAGCTAATGTATTAAAGATTTATTAACATTACTGTAGTATGAAGCAGGGTGTGGCTGAAAGCTGCTGGAGAGGAACGATGCCGCTGAAGCGATTGCTAATGAGAGACTAGTGCGAAACACAGCATGGCTCAGTAGCAGTGGAGCGTTTTTTATGCCGCAGATGACCGCTTCCACTTCTTCCAGATACATTTGTGTGTTGAATGTTGTTATAATGCTGCTCTGTGCATTCGCTTGACGGCTACTATGAGACACTCAATGCACACTGTAGTAAGCTAGATCAATATTAGGCATGGTAAAACAGGTAAAACATGCTACTCGCGGTAAATCAAGGAAACGGGATTTAAAGGTGCCCTAGAGTATGTTTTTAAAAGATGTAATATAAGTCTAAGGTGTCCCCTGAATGTGTCTGTGAAGTGTGTCAGATCAAAATACCCCATAGATTTTTTTTTATTAATTTTTTTAACTGCCTATTTTGGGGCATCATTATAAACGTGCCGATTTTATGCTGCGGCCCCTTTAAATCCCGTGGTCCACGCCCACAGAGCTCGCGCTTGCCTTGAACAGTGCCTTAACAAAGTTTACACAGCTAATATAACCCGCAAAATGGATCTTTACAAAGTGTTCGTCATGCATGCGTCGGATTATGTGAGTATTGTATACTGTTATATTGTTTACTTCTGATTTTGAATGAGTTTGATAGTGCTCCGTGGCTAACGGCTAATACTACTCTGTTGGAGAGATTTATAAAGAATGAAGTTGTGTTTATGCATTATACAGACTGCAAGTGTTTAATAATGAAAATAGCGACGGCTCTCTTGTCTCCGTGAATACAGTAATAACCGATGGTAACTTTAACCACATTTAACAGTACATTAGCAACATGCTAACGAAACATTTAGAAAGACAGTTTACAAATATCACTAAAAATATCATGTTATCATGGATCATGTCAGTTATTATTGCTCCATCTGCCATTTTTCACTATTGTTCTTTCTTGCTTACCTAGTCTGATGATTTGGTTGTGCACAGATCCAGACGTTAATACTGGCTGCCCTTGTCTAATGCCTTTTATAATGTTGGAAACGTGGGCTGGCATATGCAAATATTGGGGGCGTACACCCCGACTGTTACGTAACAGTCGGTGTTATGTTGAGATTCGCCTGTTCTTCTGAGGTCTTTTAAACAAATGATATTTATATAAAAAGGAGGAAACAATGGAGTTTGAGACTCACTGTATGTCATTTCCATGTACTGAACTCTTGTTATTTAACAATGCCAAGATAAATTCAATTTTTCATTCGAGGGCACCTTTAAACAATAAGACTTACTGTGTTGAGCTTTATAACATGATTAGTTTTCTGTCGATGAATGTATCCAAACAGTTGCTTTGCGTCTTTGCTATTTCTATGCTTTCTACAAATTTTTTTTTTTTTGTTGTTTTTTTTGTTTATTTGACAGGGACAATGCAGTCAAACATAGTTACAGAACAAAGTTTGCAGCCGATGTGATGCACATAGAGTTTATAGCAAGTGCTAATTTTCAACTCCCGTCCCTGGATGGGCCTTTCTACTATAAAAACACAATATTCAGTTCTAAGAAAAAATACACAATGCCATTTTACATGTTCAGAACTCACTCATTCTAAAAACTCATTCTAAAAAGTACACAGTGCAATTTTACATATTCAAAACTCACTTATTCACGTTCAGACATCTACAAAATGGGTACAGTTTTGGTTTGTTTTCAGCCAAGCCTTAAGCCTAGAGGTGAACATTTTAAACTCAGAAATGATCTTAATCTCTGTGGGCAATGAGTTCCACAGTTTACAAGCCCTGTAAGAAAAGGCTGATTTGCCAAAAGATGTTCTGCACTGTGGGATTTTACAGTTTTGATTTGAGGAACCCCTTGTCACTCTACTGCTGTTTGGTCTCTGGATAAATGTACTCAGGGGTTCAGGAGCCAAATTATTGATGCACTTAAATAACAATTTGAGAAAACATAAATTGCTAAAGCTTTCAAAACTTAATAAATTATATTTCTTAAAAATGTAGCAGTGATGAAAGCGAATAGGTTTTCTATCCATAATTTTCATTGCTTGGTTGTAAAGTGAACCAATGCGCTTTATTGCTGAGGGTGCTGCCTGGGCCCATGCTGTCATGCAGTATGAAATATGAGAAAAGATCATAACATGCATGTACAGCATGGCTGCCTGGTTCGGAATGTAATGTCGGATTATTTTGAAAACAATTTAAATTTCGTTGTATTGTTTTTGATATTCTTTCAATATGTTTATCAAATTTTAGTTGGGGGTCAAGGACCAACCCAAGATACTTAAATTGAGTTACTAATTGTATTTTATCATTTTGCAAATGTATTTTAAATTTTTGTTCTAAATTGTGTTTTTTAATTGAAAAACACATAGAAACTGTTTTTGTAAGATTTAGAACCAACTTATTTTGAATGAGCCACTGACTAACCTCAGCCATGCATGCAGACAAAACCTCTGCAGCCTGCTCTGGTGTCTTGGCAGATACATAAAAAACGGCATCATCTGCATAAAGCAGAAAAATAAAATCAGAAACCGAGGGTAACGCGGGTATGATGTCATTGATAGTTGATGCATGGACGCAGTCCGTGTCCTTGTTAAAATTGCTTATTTCTCTGGATTTAAACATTCCTGGAAACATTTGGGATAATTCAAGTACACGCGTCAATAAAACATATAACATCGTTCAAGTGGTTTTTGGATATTTTAATCCAAATATCTTACATATTGTGCCTTTAATGATGGATAAATCATCATATAGGAATAAATGAGATTTATCTATTTTATTGATAATTTTTAGTGTTGAGTCAAATATGTTTATTTAAAATGGACTATTCTCTCTACTCATCCCCCATATTGGATTTTCTTTTTTATTGACCTCAATGCAAGACATTAGGATTGCTTTTTCTTCTAAGAGTAAATGCCATGCTGCCTGAATTTGGCAGAAGATATTTTAGTAGGCAATGTAATTAAGCTGCTTGCCTTTTGCAACAACCTTCACATCAGAAGCACATCATTTATCATTTGCACAGCTTATATAGGGATTACTGGGAATCAAAATGCTTGTGACAAGTTTCAGATTGCAGGACACTGATGAGAAGACAGAAGTATATACAAGTATATATAACCTATTTATAACAAGAGGAGACTAACAGACTGTAACACGCTTGTAGATCAATAATGATGTCTACAAATGCTGTCTAGTTAGGCAGCTTACTTGGTTTTGGTTTTGGTCAGCGCTGATGTGTCTCTTCCTCCGACCAGAGCAGGGACCGGGACACATGGTTATCATTGAAGGGGATTGTGGATTCCTTTCATCCGGGGGTGACTGTCTGTTTCCTAAACCCCGCTCTGAACTCCCTACCTTTATCTCCCCTTGTCTCTCTCTCTTCCTTTCTCTCTCCATTTTCACCCGCTCTCATCTGCTTCTCATCCGTGAGTGAAAGTGAATCGGGGGCTTGGAATCAGAGCATGTGTAATGTATGTCAGTGCTGGACTCTAAACCGTTTTCCCATGTAGAAAGTGGAGGTTATCTATTCCCATAATACAATACAGCTCTGAGAATCTGCTGCAGATAATAAGCCAATAGATACACATGGATCACCAGTCCAAACAGTGGTTTGTCAGAGTAAATGTGTGGGCTGCTTGACTTTGTGGGGGGAAAAAAAGCCAAATGGAGATTTGACGGGGCAGCCTGCCATTTCAAAACACACATACAGACATTCTGTAAGGCTGTCAGTGCCTGTTAGGCTTGGCATCCTGATTAGCAGGCGGTTTGGATCCACTTTCAGAAGACCTTTTCCCCTCCACTCCTCTCCCATACACAGACAGAGAGTGAGAGAGAAGGATTATGGGAAAGTCTGAAAGGCTTCAATCTCACTGAAAGGGAGAATAGAAATATATTCTTTTTTTTTCTCAAAAGCATCTCTTTGTTAATTTTATTTTTATTTTATGTATATTTTTAAACTATTTTTGAACTTTGCTTTAATTCTGAGGATTTTGAAAAAAGTTTTACTTTTTAAGAATTCATAAAAAAATCATTTAGCAGTTCACAACATTATTCGTTATTGGCCGATATTAGAAATCATTTTATTTATTAATATATTTAATTGTGCATGTTAATTTCTCCTATTTTTCTTTGCCATTATCTAACACGCACTTATTTAAAAAAAAAAAATGTAATATCACTCTTAAATGTGACCCTGAACTACAAAATCAGTCATAAGGGTAAATTGAAATAATTTTGAAATACCTGAAAATAATTTTGAAATAGCTGAAAGCTGAATAAATAAGCTTTCCATTGATGTATGGTTTGTTAGGATAGGACAATATCTGGCCGAGATACAACTATTTGAATATCTGGAATCTGAGGGTGCAAAAAAAAATCAAAATATTGAGAAAATCGCCTTCAGAGTTGTCCAAATAAAGTCCTTAGCAATGCATATCCACTCACAAAAATATATTTATAGTAGGAAATTTACAAAATATTGATAATTTTGACCCATACAATGTATTGTTGGCTACTGATACAAATATACCCGTGTGATTTATGACTGGTTTTGTGGTCCAGGGTCACAAATGTTTTATTTAGCAAATCTCAAAAGAATACTTTCATACTGTATATTATAATGTTGTGATGCATCAACTCACATTTCAATATTTTTTTTTTTTTTTGTGTGTGTTTCAAATTTTATTTATTTAGACAAAATAGTATTTTAATATTTGCTGTTTATCTGTTGTCAGCCATATAACACGGAAATAATTACTGACTTATTGTTTCGAGCAGAAGTTTAATATCAGGGCATCACTACTTTAATTTTCACCCTTTGAAACAAATCCTAAGGGAATAGAGCATATAATGAGTATTTATTTGTGTTTAGGAGTTGTGAGACTTAAGACTAAACCAAAAGATCCCTGTGATTCATTAAATCCACAGTAACATCAGCCTTAAAACTGACCCAGATCACACACTCAGCCAATAATGACAGAGTCTCAATGCAGAATCAGAATGTAAACGTTTTATCATCATAATAAACAAAAAGGCAAGACCGTTTTTCTTGGATGCAAAGTGTCCTACAGAGACCAGCCCGCTAAAGGTGCTCTTTTTCTCTTGCTCTAACCATCTCCAGTTCACCCTCAGAGGAAAATCATTAGCTCCTACTTTTCCTCTATGGATAATGTGTTTCAAATGACTTCTTGCATCCCTTTCATCCCTCTTTGTCTCTCTCCTGTGGCACAGGGTGCCTTTCGAAGGGCTTGTTTGGAGAGGGATGTTTCCTCCTGAGTTTGGCTAGGGCCCATGTCAGGTTCGAGAGGGGCCCCTGTAGGCCTCTATTCTACAGGTTGATGGATGGCTGTTTCACCTTGGACAGCTCTAAGGGTGGGGGGAAACGTTGCTGCTTTGTAACGCCGTATCAGAGCTCGTTCACCCCCACGAGACGGATGGCACTCCAAACAGAGTGAGCGGCAGGGGGCCGTGTGGCTTGGTAAGTTAACAAGCTCCTGTGTGCTTTTCTCGCAATATACGGAGCGCTGTCACACTCGACCTCTACACAGCGGGGTCACGGCTTCTGTAGAACGCAAGCTAGGAGGGGGTCCGCATTTGGCCGGTAAAGACATTATGGGAGAGAATGCTCACACATGCACAGAAACCCCCTGGTATATAGATCTCTTTTTAAACCTTTTGTACATTTTAACCCCTTTCTTAGTTACTTCAGCCCACTGAACAAAGAAATGCTGTGCTTTTGACTGTAGGCTGGTTGAAAATCAACTTGGTGCATTAATATAGAATTCAACTGATGTGCAGTCAAAAGTGTTTGTTATTTGGGTAATGTACATTCCACATGGCTCATTCAATCAGATTTTAGAGCTGGAACCTATCCAATGATATTTAATGGAACACTTTGTGTTCAGAATACTAAAGTACAAGTTTTACTCATTAACACACATAATTTGTTTGTTTTGGGGCTATACTTTTCTAGCACAAAGCCTTGCACCTTATACTTTTATTGTGAGTAGCCTACTTTAAAATGATTTTTATAAACTTAAAGGGATCAGCCAAAAAAATGAAAATTCTGTCATCATTTACTCACCCTCATGTTGTTCCAAACCCTTAAGACTTTAATTTATCTTCAGAGCATAAATGAAGTCTGAGCCAGTTCTGTACTCTCCATTGACATCTACGCAACTACCACTTTGACGCTTCAATAAGTTCTTAAAGATATCGCAAAACTAATCCATATGAATTGAGTGGTTTAGTCCAAATTTTCTGAAGAGACACAATCACTTTATATGATGAACAGATTGAATTTAGGCTTTTATTCTCATATAAACATTGATCAGCGAATATAAACAGAAGCTCAACTGAACCTGCTTGATGCATGAGAACAAAGCTCTTGTGGAAGCTCTAATGTGCTGCGTAACACACGAGAATGAACCTCATTGGTTCTCGCACATCAAGCAAACATGTCTGAGCTTCTGTTTACCACAACTGAGTGAGTTGATGAATGTTTATATGTGAATAAAAGCCTAAATTCAATCTGTTCATCATATAAAGTGATCATGTCTCTTCAGAAAATTTGGACTAAACCACTCAATTCATATGGATTAGTATCTCTTTATGAACTTTTCGAAGTGTCGAAGTGGTAGTTGTGCAGCTGTCTATGGAGGGACAGAAATTACACAGATTTTATTAAAAATATCCTAATTTGTGTTCTGAAGATGAACGAAAGTCTTACAGGTTTGGAACGACATGAGGGTGAGTAATTAATGACAGGATTTTCATTTTTGGGTGAACTAACCCTTTAAATGCGAGTCCAAATTATTTTTTGTGTATAGTCGACAGCATGACAGTGATGCTGTTGATAGAGTTTAGCTTATTTTGAACTTAGAACATTCCTTTAACTTCTCCTCTCCAAAGTGTATTCAATCTTATACTGTATCTTCTCCATAGTGACCTGTTTCACCCTCCTCTGACCTGTTTTTAGGAATTTGTTGGGGAATTTATAGCAGTTGTGGCTGTATACAAACCAGCTGACACAGAGAGTGTCTTAAGCACACAGATATACAAACACAGGAAGCATTTGTGCATGCTGAGCGGTATAACTGCCATTCAAAGCTGTGGAGACACTGAGGTCATCTCAGGGCTGAAGTCAAAGGTGCTGAAATATGTAAATCTTGGGCTGAAAAAGCCTGAAAATCTGTAATTGCTTCAGCTGGCGGGCCGAACGTGGCGCTGTAATAACAGACTCCCAGGAATCACAACAATGTCCCCATACTTTTCCACGCTCATGTTTTTAAACTCTCATTTAATTTCTCTCAGCATTATTCCAGCAAAAACACATTATACCATTAATTGAACCTCTCCAAGATGTTTTTTTAAACCTTTCAAGTCATTTTTGGCTGCCTTTATGTGTAGATCTAACTGAATCCAACAAGCATTGATGGTGGTAAAATTCAGGATTAGTGGACACCAAGGAAGGCTGACGTATTCAGCTCAGTGAGGGATGGTTGGAAAGACCCATCCCCGCTCTGTCGACACTCTCTTCCCATCTCCAGTTCTCCACCGTGCTAAATACCACTCCTGTTAGCAGGCATTAAAAAGCCATTCACACTGCAGCCATGTGCTTGAGTTGGCCGCCATAATAGCTGAGCCACGTCTGGAAGGTGTCCGTTATTCTCTCACTCATTTATTTTCTCCATCTCCCTTAGCTTTTGGCACGCCAACAGAAATCGGTCTCTCTAGACCAGTGCTTTGAGCTTTTTTAGCTTAAAACATCAAGAAATGGCTGTTAGGACTGTTACCTGTGAGAGCCGGAACAGAGAAACGTGATTTATGTGCTTGAAAACGAAAGGATTTGCTAATGCATGTCGATCGAATATCACGGCTAGCCACGGAAAAGCGCTCTCTGGCACGGACGAGTGCCTAAAGCCATATTTTTCACATTAGAGGTTCTGTAAAGTTGCCTTGTGGTGCACATATCCGCTGGCACCCTTCTTGGGGGACGATCGAGCCTCGCAGGAGCTGTTCTCCTACTACGATGCCTATCTGACCATCGTCATAATTGAATACACTGCACACGGGCCCCGTCAATGATCCAGTGTAGCAACGGGGGCATTTTAGAAAGTCAGGGAGGGGTTAAGAGCTTGATGGGTGGGATAGAGATGCTGTAGTGCAAGTCTCTTTTTCTCTCTCTCGCTCAACCTCCTCCCTTGGGCAGGTGGTCTGGCCGAAAACTGACAGGGGCATCAGAAACCAATTACCCAGACTGCTTACACACAGGCTTTTCGCTGCCAAACCAAACTATGCTATCTGAATAGGCCTGCGTGTTCACTCCCCCCCAAATTTCTCTCTCTCTTTCTCTGTGTCCAGCTCTCAGCAGAAAGAATGTGAGATGGTACCGTATTATTCCCCTGTTCCCAAACATTATGTTTTTCCTCATTTTCATTCATAGCTGATGTTGCTTCACACTTAAACTGTATTTATAAAATGATGGTGTATTAAGGGGTTTTCCTTTCTTTCTTTGTTATTTTGGATTGTTTATATACTGTTATAGTATGTATTAATATCTGGAATTTGCTTTTATTTTTTAAATGTTTCAGCTTTATTTTTTTAGGTTGTATAGTAGTAGTATTTTTAAAATGTATATTTACTTCAGTTTTTGTTTTACTGTATTACATTTAGTGTTTTGAACCCAAAAACCTGATATTTCTTTCACTCGTTCTCTCTTTCCTCCTGTCTTCCTGTCTTTCTGTCTGGAGGGTGTAATTTCAGATGACCATCATCATCTCCCATGGTAACTGGTTCCTGAGGAACCAGAGCTGGAATCGTTAAGCAAATTTGATTTCTCAACTCATTTGCCTTCTATAAACGTTGCCATGTGTTTGATATTACATATAAGCTGTTCCAGTGAGTGCAGAGGGAAAGCTGAGAAAGGAGAGAGGTGGAGAACAGGAATCGGAACATTAAATGGCAGGTGAAATTGAGCGAGATCTGAGGCGGAGGAAAAACAGGGAAGATGAGAGGAACGATACTCCAAAACATCTCTTTTCTTGGCCACAAATAGGGAAAAAGACAAAACATTGCTTCTTTCAATCAGTCTGTTTTTACGTGCGCAAAACAAGAACATCCGAATGTTGAAAGTTCAACCAGCAGACAACCGTGGTAAAAGACAACACCATGTCCCAACTCCACAACGGGCTTAACCAATGCAACACTGAGTGGCTAACCAGAATCTCTCTGTAGGCTGAATCAAAAGTATATTGTTTCTGGGGAAAAAAAGATTGTAAAAACATAAGTATTTAACTCAAGGACAGCATGAAGTTTTGTGCATTGTAAGGAATGTAAGCAAAGGAAAATTATCAACCAAAGACAGACCTAAAAACTTTCAGCTAGGACATTGGGATAGTTCACCCAAAAATGAAAATTCTGGTATCATTTATTCACTCGCATGTAGTTATAAACCCATATAACTTTCATCCAAGTTTTTTAGCAGAATGTCAAAACTGCTTACTGTCCATACTTGGGAAGGGACCAGGGACAGAGGACCAGAAGTGCCAAACTAATAAAAAATATAATTTTTTTTCTTTAAAAGCAACTAAGATGTGCAGATAAATCTCACTTCTGACTACATTATGTCCAAAATTGCAACTGGCGTTTTTCTTTTCTTTTCTTTTTTTAGTGAGGGAAATTTATTGTCCCATTTCATTTAAGTACTGTAAGTACTGTTTTAGTAGCAGTATTTATTAACACATTTAATAAAAAAATATATTGTGCTCACTTTTATTAGGGAACACAGACACTTCAGACTACTTCTGTGTTCCACGCTGACAGTCAGTTATACAGGTTTGGATTGACACAGTGTTTGGAAACATTACAATTATTTAATGTTTTTGAAAGAAGTCTCATGCTCACCAAGGCTGCATTTATTTAATTATAAAAGTAAAAACAGTAATATTGTGAAATATTATTACAATTAAAAAAAAAAAAAAAATTCTAATTGAATATATTAGATATATTCAAGAAGAGTTTGGTTCCAAAACGCGATAAACGCCATTTCAAAAAAATCGAGTTTCCGCCAAAATCAGTATTGTATATGGTCAGTATTGAAAAGTCATTTATTAATTTTGCGCAAAATGCGATATCCGTTGTGTTATTCTGTCATGTTCCCTCCCTTTCTTTCCAAAATGCGACAAACGCCAGTCTCCTTTTTCTCCAAAACGCGATATATCCTCTCTCAACCAATCACAGCGCACCATTCCACCCACTGTAAACATTGAAGGCTTTTTAAAAAGCCGATTTTAATAACAATGTACTTGGCAAATGTGTTTATTTAACAGTGCGGTGGCGCAAGATACTCTTTAATCGGTAATGACAAATAATTTATAACATTAACAAGATGACCCGTTGAATTCATTTTGGGAGCGACGGCTGAATGTATTTTTAGTAAAATGTCTGTACATAAGATAAATATTGGCAAAGTTTAGACTCTGTCATATATGTGTGAATCAACTTACTTTGTTGAGTATTTTCAATTTGAAAAATAACTTTTATATTGATGGATTAATTGCATTTTGAAAAAAAAGTATCATGGATTTATTGCATTTTGGGGGAAAAAAATAACATGTTTTTATAATAAACTTTTTAAAATCAAAATGTAGATTTGAACTTTTAATGTTTTTATAACCAAAAGATGCTATGTGAAAGTTTAGTTCAAAATAATTATATTATTTTATAATTCAAAATAATCAAAATGGAATTATTGCGTTTTGGAACCAAACTCTTCATATATTTAATAATGTAATTTTTTCCTGTGATGGCAAAGCTGTATTTTCAGCATCATTACGCAAGTCTTCAGTGTCACATGATCCTTCAGTAATCATTCTAATATTCTGATTTGGTGCTCAACAAACATATATTATTATTATTATCAATGTTGAAAATAGTTTTTGCTGCTTAACATTTTTTGTGAAAACAATATTTAAACATTTGTGGTAAGATTTTAAAAAATTATGTTACAAAAGATTTCTATTTAATAAATGCTTCAATAAATGTAATAAATACATTTAATAGATGCAAATAAATGCTGTTCATTGAACTTTCTATTCATCAAAGAATCCTGAAAAAAAAGCATTTCCACAAAAAATGTTAAGCAGCAAAAACTATTTTCAACATTGATAATAATTTACATTACCACTGATAAATTACATTGTAAAATATATTCAAACAGAAAACAGTTATTTTAATTTGTGATGATATTTTGCAATATTACAGTTTTTACTGTATTTTGATTAAATAAATGCAGCTTTGTTGAGCATAAGAGACTTCTTTCAAAAATATTAAAATCTGTAATGTTTCCAAACTTTTGATAGGTATTTTAAAAATTCAAGAATGAATTTTTTATGCTTTGTAGGGAGCATTATGAGCATTAAATGAAGGTTATGTAGGGGTGAGAGTGAGAGCAGAGATGGGTATATAATATTTAATAAAGTAAAGAGGATAAAAGGAGACCGGGTGATGAGCTGTCAGTAATAGATACATGTACACTGTTCCCCCTGTGATGTCACTAGCTCTAAACCAGTATTAGCGCAGTGCAGAAACCTAATAGTGTGCTAATCTGGACCTATCTGCTGCCGTCTTAGACGGACTGGGAAAAAAAGCCCTCCAAATGCCATAAACAAGTACTAAAGATGTACTTGCTTCCCATTGTAGCTATATAATCCACTCTCCAACAGCCATGAACAGTGAGCACTGCATTACAGCCCTGTTTTATTGATGAATTGGGACTGAATTTGCCTGATCTCATTCTGATCTCATTAAAAAAATGGATGAAGGGATATACAATCATTCCCATGATGCCTCTCTCAAGAGCGGAATGGCGATAACTGTGCATCTGAGTATGAGACCTTGTTAATATCACTGAAGCCTGTCTGCAACCCTCAGGCGCTGATGATCAGGGGTTGTTCAGACTCTGAGCCTGCGGAGGTTACAGTGACAAAGTGAGGGGAAACTGGTTTCAAGGGGAAGAGGTTGACAGGGAATCAGAGGATTTATGTGGACGCCAGTAAAACTTTACGAGAGGAGCTGCATTTCAAGAGATCCAGCGGGCGTTTTTCATATCAGTCCCAACCCGGTGGGGGTGAGTTTTGAAAACTTTGTCTGAGTGGAGGTAGAAATGATAAAAGAAGAAGAGAGATGTGTTTTACTCAGTGGCTAGCAGAATCTGTTCAAGCAAAGGCAGCCTGACAGAAGCTTTATGGTGCATAACTGTCCATTAGGATCATGAATATTATGATTAGGGCAATGATTCTTACTCTGCATGCATGTGCCTGCTTGTCCATGGGGTCACACAAGTAGCCATATCCCCATTACTCATCTCGTGGGGTTTGTGGGGACATGTACGGGCAGGACCCAGAGGACTGTTTAGGGAAAGTATGTTAGAGCAGAGGTCACCGAGAGGCTGCCCATGTGTGCCATGGACCTGATATGATTCAGAAAAAGACCCTAGAACCAAGCATGGAGGGTCTCTGGATTATCATGAAACAGTTTTTGAAACACATTTACCTTCTGTGATGATATATACATATACATATATACATATACACACACACACACACAGTATAATACACTACAATTTAATGTTTTTGAAAGAAGTCTAAAGTAAAAACAGTTTTGTTTTTTTTAAATACTACAATTTAGTATAACTGTTTTCTATGTGAATATATTTTAAAATGTGATTTATTTCTGTGATGGCAAAGCTGAATTTTCAGTAGCCATTACTTCAGTCTTCAGTGTCACATGATCCTTCAGAAATCATTAAACTCCTAATATGCTGATGTTGGCTCAAGAAACATTTCTTATTAAAAATGGCTGTGCTGTATAATATTTTAGTGGAAACCATGATACATTTTTTGGGATTCTTTGTTGAATAGAACCACATTTTTTGGGAATAAAAATAGAACGTCTTTACTGTCAATTTTAATCTATTTAATACACCCTTGCTGAATGAAAGTATTAATTTCTTTAAATAAAAAAAGACCCCAATACAGTAATATTCAGTTTCTCATATAAATTCAGTGTCTTTCAGTTCATGTACTTTCAAAGGTGATGTAGTCGACCACACAAGTGGATTTCCAGTTTTGTGTCTGTGTGTGTACATGACCAAAATGTTTCAGTCTCATTTCAATCTTCTTTGTTCCACTAACAAAAGCACTGCTGGAAAGTCTCCTCATATTTCTGAAAGGGTGCCATGTTTGTGGTCAGTCGCCTCAGAATCTTTCCTATGAAGAGGGAACACTCTCCAAACCTCTTTATCTGTTGACTGTTTGAAGGGTGTTTGTAGTGCGTTATCTGATTTAACTCTGTTACAACCATTGGTTGTATTTTTTTTGTTGTTGTTGTAAAATAGACCTTGTTCTCACTGATAGGTAAGACAGCCGGTGGGCGAACTCTCGCGTGACGTGAGGCCATTAAAGCAAAGATGAAATGACTGTTCCATTCTCAAGGAGGAATGCAGTGAAGATGATGAAGAGAAAGGAAAAGAAAGGTGGATCTTGGCACTGGGATCACAGCTGTGTGGAATAGCACTCTGTCTTGTGCATTCCCAGCTGTTGGGAGCTCATAGCACGATCTATCCCCAATGTGCAGAATTCATTAGCGCTGGAATACTGTAGCACAACAGATTTAGCAAGACATTCCATTCATTCAGTCACTGAGATGTTTCATGAATCACTAACAATAGGAAGCACCAGGGATCGTTCACTTTTATGGCAACTTGAATGCTCAAAAATTAGACTCGATTTCTGTTAAGATATTTATATGGTGTTTTAAACGAAAGTTCAGCAGGAGAATATTCATCTAATCCAGTCAAGCATGATAAGCTCGCCACTTGACTTTTTTCTTAGCTTGAAAATTTTTAGTGACAATTCTTTAAAGGAGAAGGTTTTTAGCACACAGACAGTGAGCAGTATGTTAGCAAGCTGAGGCCCTGTTTCCACCTGGTATTAAGATGCGTTTTGCTCGATGGGATCACAAGTGGATGCTAAATACAGGTGTAAACGGGGTGTAAACCGTTTTGAGCTTGTCCACTTTCGATCACTTCCAGAGGAAACGCATACAGTTGCATGAAAAAGTATGGGAACCACTTGCAGAATCTGTGAAAATGAAGGATCAATACTAAGTATGGTGAGCATAAGACACTTCTATCTTACAAACACGAAACTCGCAGGCACACATCTTTTGCTATTGAGTCAAAATTCATTTTGTGTATTAACAGTATCCACTTCTATTTTCCACTTGACAGAAAGGCGAAAAAGCCACAGGACAGGATGTTTGTGGGACACAAACTCCTGTGTGTACTGCATGGACAATTACCTCTGCGAGGAAGGGCGCACCCTCAGCGCAGACGCGGAGTTGATCTTGCTGACCACTGCTTCCTCGCTGTGTGTGTGCCATGCTTTGGGGAAAGATGGCACTTTGATGTAGGTAACTACCTCCCATTTTATGAAAGTAAACATTCACGGTATCCATGGCTTGGCTTTTCCACTTCAGTGAATTCCAGAGCAAGCCTCCTTTTCAGGCCAATACTTAATTGTCTAAGTGGTCCTGGACAGCAGGGGGCAATTTAGTCATTAGAAAGGCCAATTAAGTAATTAGGCCAGCGGTTTGACTGCCGCGTGTATGCTCACAGGCCCCGCAGATTGCCTGATTTGGCTCGGGTGCCACTTCTACGCACATTTACTCTTGATATCATTGAAAGCTTAAGTCCCAGAGTGGACATCCTCCAAATGGAAATTGCATTTCTTTAAGAGCATGATGGGTGATTGAGAAAATGAAGTCGTGGATATACAAACCGAGGTCATTCCTGAGTCAGAAGCATTTAAGAAATAGAGAGTGCCAGAATCTTGGGTAATATTTAAAGACATGCTTAAAACATCATCCAATCAGCCACGTGAAAACACCAAGCTCTAATACCATCTTGAAACAATGAGGAAAGAATTTGATGATAACATCTTTGCTTCCACCAGACTGAAGCTCATGTGTTCACATTCCCATATTCTGAGACACTAAATCTCCATTTATTCTAATTTCACTATATGTGCTGATATTAAAATTCCACCCTGCAGGTAGAGTGTCAAAGAGGTGTGCAAAAAGACAAGAGAAAGAGAGGAGGCATAGAGAGGTAAGGAGAATATTTTGGGCTAGGAGGTTATCCAGCAAGAGCAGAGAGGTGGCTGCTTTTTCCATCACACCGTTGCTCATGCCAGCAGACCATAGCGCCCAGTTCTTACACATGAAACCTGGAATGTAAATATTTAAATGCGGCAAAAGTCAGATTCTATTTAATTCTATTATTTAAATATGCATTATTTATCTGAGGCCCATCAGATGGCTACAGCATGGAGTATTGAGTAAATATTTGTAGCAGAATGCTGATTATAAGCTCTTTTGAATACAAGCCAGTTGACTATTTGCAAAATATATGATGGAAATTTTACACAGTTTTTCCATAATAGTATCAATAACATTTCTAATTAAGCAATAATTATACAAGCTCAATTGTGCACTGAATGGCTGTGATTCGGGTGTTTGCTTGTGATGTTTTTCATTTTTAAGTTGCTAGTTTAAAAGAAGTCTATTCAAGGCTGTATTTATTTGATTAAAATGTAGGAAACATTAATATTGTGAAATATTATTACAGTTTAAAATAACTATTTTAATATATTTAAAAAATTTATATTATAAAATAATGATATAAAAAAAAAAAAATCAGCAGCCATTATTCCAGTTTTCAGTGTCACGTGATTCTTTAGAAATCATAATATCTTGATTTGATTTCAGTAATGCTTTACAATAAGGTCCCATTATTTAACATTAGTTAATGCATTAAGTAAGGAATAATTGACGACGGGCCGTTGAATTATTAGAAAATAATGCACATAAAAATGAAAATTACTCACCCTCATGATGTTCCACACCCATAAGACCTTCGTTCATCTTCAGAACACAAATTAAAATCCGATGGCTCAGTGAGGCCTGCATTGAGAGCAAGTTAACTTAGACTTTCAATGTTATTAGTCGACGAGAATACTTTTTGTGCACCAAAAAAACCTAAATAACGACTTATCTAGTGATGGGCGATTTCAAAACACTGCTTCATGAAGCTTCAAAGCTTTACGAATCTTTTGTTTCGAATCAGTGGTTCGGAGCACTGCCAAAGTCATCTGAACCACTAAAATTTCGACACACTTATGATGTAACGAAGCCTCATTTACTGACACGTGACTTTGGCAGTTTGAGGTTGTTTGATACATGCTCCGAACCGCTGATTTGAAACAAAAGATTCATAAAGCTTCAAAGCTTCATGAAGCAGTGGTCTGAAATCACCCTATTGTTGAATAAAGTGGTGATTTAGTTTTTTTGGTGCACAAAAAGTATTCTCGTCGCTTCATAACATTAAGGTCGAACCACTGTAGTCACATGAACTATTTTAAATATATCTTTAGTACCTTTCTTGGCATTTGAACGTCTAAATTAACTTGCTCTCAATGCAGGCCTCACGACTCACGAGCCATCGGATTTTATCAAAAATATCTTAATTTGTGTTCCGAAGATGAGCGAAGGTCTGGAACGACAAGAGGGTGAGTAAATAATTTTCATTTTTGGGTGAACTAAAAAGACATGGAAATAATTTGTCGTTTTTATCCTATTGTTTACTATATTTATTTGCTTGGTCAGTGTCGTTGTGGGTTTTGATTCTATTGCTCTTGTAGACTTTTTAAATAACTGAAAAATCATTTGTGCTGAAAACAATTGTGCTGCTTAATATTTTTGTGAAAAAATGTGTTACGTTTCTTTTCAGGCTTCTTTGATGAATAGAAAGTTTTAAAAAGTTTTAAATAGAAATCTTTTGTAACATTGTAAATGCCTTTACTGTCAATTTTAATGTGTCCTTGCTAAATAAAATTATTATTTTCTTTCTTTTTTTTTTTAAAGAGATTTTGAACAAATTAATATTCATTCACAATAAGGCTGGCCATGTTGTTTATTTTTGCACTGCCAACAAAAATACTCCATAGCAAACACAGAAAAGCACTGATTCAAACAAATTAGTGGACTGGAACTAATTGCTGTATAATAATATGGCGAAAAGCTCATGACAACTTCACAGTGAGTGTACAAACATTTCTGCTGTATCTGACCTATATATTTCTGTTAATCCCATTTTAACAGACTATATCCCTCCAAGGTCCATCAACACTTCAGCACTTCTTCACAGCAGAAAACAGATGTGGCTTCTGCTAAAGTGTGAGATCCAACAACTTTATGCTGTTAGTCTAAGTTTGCAGTGGGGTTTTCACTCCATACGTAGAGGCTAAAATAGCCTTGTGACTTTCCCTTTCTGCTGGTCAGAATCACACAGAGACTCTAGTATACATGGGGTTGTCTGCATCGTCAGCAAGGCCGTGACCTTTGACCTCAGCCCAGAGGAGGTAGGCATATATATGATGTTTCTTGTACATTTTTTGTCTTCTCCCCAATTGTCAAATTCTAGCTACGAAGTGACCCCAAAATGAATAAATAAGCACATGCGTACATTGCTTTAGCATAGGCATGAGGCATTCAGTCCAGTGATGCATTATGGGAGCTTTTCACACAAAACCAGAGATAAGCAGCTTGCTCTCCACTCCATATACACCCTGCACTGCTATTGCTTAGTGTATTCTGCATGCTTTCAGGTTTAAGTAAGTGTGTGTTTCTTCCTGTCATGCCCAGCTGTCTGTGTTCATCCACGTTTGCAAAGCTAGAGATGAACCATGCGCTCCATGCGGCCTTTGAAACTCACCACTCCTGCTTCAAGGAGAAAGCCAAACCCTCCCCGATGCTCTTCAACTTCCCCCTGCACTCCATCCAAAAGCCAGACATGGATATGTGCCAGGCCAGGCAAACCGCTCTATCCTCCAGGCATCACACCCCATTATCCCCCCAGGAACCACATCAGCACTGAGATGGGACCTGTTTTTCTGTAGCACCTTCTGAGCTTAAAGCACTTCCTGAGCTCTTGGCGACGACTCCCAGTGAACAGAGAGGAAAAAGGTCACGCTAACTGCTTTAACCTAAGGTAGAGGCCAATGCCAGTGACAACTGATGACTCACGCCACAAAGCCCCGAGAAAGAGAGCACTGCAAGTTTGAGGATATCGTAGGCAGTTACTTTTATTGGGAACGATTAATACGCCGGCTAGCGGCATTTGGAAGCATTCCCAACTCTGATCTCCCACAATCCCGTGGCTCATGTTTCAGATTAAGCCTCGCAGCGACACCACAGCCTACACATCATCCAACCCCTTCCTTCTTGCCTCCACGCATGATCTTGCCGTCTGACCTCACTCCTGCTTGAGCGTTCCAGGCGAGCACGGCACTCAAATTATCCCTCAGATTCTAATACAGCATAATCATTTGCCTGTCATTTTCATTTCATGCTCTTTACTTCTTCTGGGACTATTTTTGGGCGGAAAGCTGTAGGAAATTCAGATGTTCAAAAGCTTGCTGATTAGCCCTGTGATTAAAATGGATCGCTGGCTGAGCCTTCGCCAGAATCTAAAGCAGAGACTTCTACAATCATTAAGAGCACTTTGTAACAGTTCACATTGCAGAGCCTAACTCCATCTGTTCTGCCCATTCGGATGACATTTAGTGTACAAATGCAATTCGGTGTAAAATAAACTCATACTCAAAGAAATATTTGATGCAATAAATATCCAAACTGTAATTCTATCTAAAACCCATTCTGTCTGAAAGCATTATTTTGCTGCTACATTAAAAAAATTATATTTTGACTCGCTCGGCCTGGGAATGAGAGCGGTATTTTGACCTCTCCCAGATTAAAGACGAGAGAGCTGTCACCCTGTGCTGGGTCCACATTTCCCACGATTCCTTACAGGGGGTGCGCTGGATGGCGAGCCCTGAAGGCATGTTCTTTTTTGACAGCATAGTTAGGAGGTGCTGATGAAAGTGGAGAGGCTACGTTGCCCCTGTACCCTCTCAAATTAGCACAGGAGCCCTGTTGCCTGTCACACAGGGGCCCCTTCTCACAGATTCAGTTGCAGTGTGAGCTTTTATGTCTGTGTTGCTGCCACCGATGCAGGTTTTGTGGTGTTGAGGTTGTGGATGTATATTTGTTTTTTTCCAGGGTTGAGTTTGTGGATCCATGCTGGCAAAATGAGTCGCAATGAACATTGTTATTGTTATTCTCACATTCTATACTAAAAAAAACCCTCAAAATGGTGTATGATTAGTTGGAATCAAACAAAAAATGACTGAACTACAGCTGTTTGAAGTCGATAGAGTCAGCAAAGTCAGTTTTGAGAAAAATTGAGTTAAAATGTTCTGAAGGTTCCGAAACAAAATCACCTAGCAACCCATTAAAATCCCTGATAATACCACCGAATTTGGCACAAACCAAGTCAAAACCCATATCTATAGGAAAAATATACATATTCAACTTTTTTTTCCATGATCCCACAATTGTTTGATTAACATTAATGAAACAGACAGCCAATTTATTAAGACCTACTGTACCAAACGGATCTAACATAATGTTAAACATCAGATGTTTTTCCCCAACAGTTAACCAAACGTTCACTTAAGACATAACAGATAATGTTTGAGTGAATACTCGCCAAGATAGCTTTTTTTGAAATACTGTAATTCTGTGTATGTGTATATCAGAATCGCGCGCTGTCTGAGGCGTCTTTATGCACGCGCTTCAGGATCTCCAGTCGGCGCAAGTAAGATCGTTTTGTTTATATCAGCATGAGTTTGAAAATCACATTTCATTGGTTCAGATTCATGCCATCGAGAATTCGCTATAAATATTCACAAAGTTGGAATGCTGCGCTTTACAACAATACCAAACTTGTGCTGAGGGGAAGCACCAGTCATCCAGAAGCGAGCAGAGAAAAGCAGCATTTTTCATGGATAAAGTAAAGGCGCTCCTATGAGAAAACTTTTAGATGTTTAATTGCTATTTGGAGCATTGGGATCTCTAGACGAGGGCTTAATTAACTATTTTTTGTGAAAACCTCAATTTCGAACAAAATTTACATTTTTCACTTGTTTTGCCTGTAGCTTGAAATTAGCCTGTGCGCATTCCGACTCATTTCGCAAGCACAGGTTACATATATATGTATATGTGTGTGTGTGTGTGTGTGTGTGTGTGTGTGTGTGACACACAAGGAACAAAAACTCTCTCTGCCTGTTTAATATAGCTCCTACACTTTATACATATTTCTGACCCACTTTGTTTTTAAGGCCAGAAATAAAAGCTGGATACCCTCCACCTGCATATCATCAAGCAATTAGGCAAGTTTGTCCATCTTTCACTCTAATGTTACATTCGACAGGCAGCAATAGGATAATCAAGACGTGTCAGATGACAGCGCGACCCCACAGGCAGACAGTCATTCTCTTTCCTCCCTCTATACCTCATAAATTTTATTCAGCATTGATTTCCACACCAATCTATTAACCTGACAGCTCCTCTCCCTCCCCCTTTGATTTAACTTAAGTGACTTCAGACTTTTTTTGTCAGACTTTTATCTCATTTCCTCCCTGCTCTGGTCTGTCGGTGGATATTCGTAATCACTTAATCCATAACAACACCTTTTTTTTTAACCACCGGATCTCTCATGCACACTTGCCAAAACACACACACAGGCCTCTCTGTCTGGTTGCCTGCTCACTGACCTGTGAGAAGTTCAGTCCATTCAAGGGATGACACTGTTCCTCCACCCTCTCCACAGCACCTGTCTGCTTCCCGAGACGCTCGGCCTCCTGCGCCAAGAACAAATCGAGCACCGGAGTTCCCCTCGACCGCACATCTGCTTCCGTCAGAGAGTTCACCATCAGCATCACCCATACGGGCCTCTTGCGTTCCCAGTTCCCTGCGATGGCGTTGAAGAGGTAGTCAGCATAAAGTCCCCGGCCACGCTGATCTGCCGTCATCCAGAAGGGCATCATGTGTTTGACGTAGTCCAGGTGGCGCTTGAGGCGGCGGTAGAGGTCGCGTGGTAGTAACGTCTGGAGGTTTTCTCCGTTGGGAAGAAGCTGGCAGCTTGTGAGCTTTGAGATGGTTAGAGGATCTGTCAGATCCAGTTCAAAGAAAACATTGGCGCTGGTCTGGAAGGCCCGTTTCGAGTTCTCGGGGATGTAGTCCCAGACTCGAGTGTAGGGGACGTGGATTGTCCCAAACAGATAGGACGGAGGGTAAGGAGCAGGCCGTTTCACGGTCCACAGGAAGGAGTTCATGTCTTTCTGCTTGATAAAGAGAAAAGGAAGAAGAGGAGATTTAAAACACTGGGCTGAAATAAATACAGTCAAGGTTATTTCTTTTAACTCTTTATATTTAGAAAAGTATCATTTAAAAAAAAATCATAATCCATGTTTTTAACTGCATAAATCAAAGTAAACCACACTGATGAAGTATAATAATCTCAGCTGGCTTCCACAATGTCATACATTCACATGCTTTAACTTTTTCCTTATTCACAAACTGAGGGGGAAAAAAGCACCGTATAGTAGCTGTATCACAGAGGAGTCGGTTCATGCCAGTGCACTGATAGAGCTGGCGTATTAAATCTGTGGTGGAAATGTTTAACTGGGGTTCTTAGTTTACAGTGTGCCTCTCCTCGTAAAAAGGGCCTTTACACTCCACAGAGCTGCAAAACTCTGCTGTTCTGCACCCTCTGAAACTCTAAAGTATTTACTAGTTGCTGAGGCTGTCAATAGCTTTGCCCTTGTAAAATGTAACCTTCAATGAACAACTCACTCTTAAACGGTCAACCTTTAAATTTAATGAATTGTTCATCCACCTCAGATCAGGAAAGAGTAGTTCAGAGTTTATTAACCACTAGTCAGAGCTGATGGTAATGAGAGCAGAAAGAACTGCAAGTGATGTTTGACTATATTTTTTGAGGGTTACCTTACGCTTGCACATGACACTCTTTTAAGTACATTAAGAAATGCAGTTCATACTGAAATGACTTAGATACTCCTCTTCTATTATTTCTGAATTAGTCATTTTAATAATTTTATGAGGGAGTTACATGCAGAAAGCCGTTTTGCTGTCATGTGACTAAAAACACAAGAAAGAAAGGACCCCTTAAGACCCTCATGACTGTCATTACCTTTTTTGACCTTTTTATGGATGGATAGTAAATGTATGTAACTCTCCATGCTGAAAAATTATACATGATATATAATGATTTTTTTTTAATAACGATTAAGCTATGTATACATAAAGTATTTTAGTACTGTTTACTTGATGGTTACACAATGTGACATTTTAGTTTCATTAAATCAAAATATTTTTAAAAAATATATATGTTAGATGTTATATATAAATATAAATGTTTTTCAAAAAATGTATGAAACCAACATGAATATGAATACATTTCTAAGAACTTGGCACATTTTAATACTACACTGTAAAAAAGAATTGTTGGCTTTACTTAAAAAAGTAAGTTACCTGGTTGCCTTAAAATTTTGAGTTCATTGAAATTAAAAAATTGAGTTAATACAATGAAGGCGACTGATTTAATCAACAGAAACTCAAAATACTATGTTATCTGAACCTCATTAAGTTGATTTGACAAAAGAAAAAATGTGATAACAAATCATGAAAAAAATTTTTACAGTGTAGCTTTTAAAATTATTTCTCCTTTTAATTGCACATCATTATTGTCATTGTTGCTAATGTGTCTGTTATTTATATTCCTTTATTACTTTTTTTTCTATGTCTTCTAAGTAAATGGCCACGTGCGATGCTCATGTCTTCATATTAGCCTTTATGGACACCTGTGAAAATGACTCAAACACTGACCAGCTTTACTGGAGAGAAGGTTATATACTAAAGTAATATATTCTGTATTAGCAGGTCACATTCGCAGACCCTCTGCTCTGTTTTATGGAGTAATTTCTTAACCAAAAACAGGCCTCGCCGTACTCGCGCATTATGAATTACATAAAGAATGCACAGGTCATGTCCTGGACAATGAGGCCATTAATGATATAAATCTCCAGGAAAATCTAAACATTAATTGTCAAAACAAATAGAAAGGTAAACTGGCAAAACTTTAGCGTGCATAATGCATTCATATTCGGATTATATTTAACAAAGCCTGTTGCATTTTTGCCTAAATATAGGCTACACAAACACTATTGAATGTTGAAATAGTCATTATGTTTAAAGTAATATAATGCATCTTTTCTTATGATTTCCACCTCGACCGATGATGAATTCTCTCCTCAACACAATGTATGGCTCAGATGAAAGCGAGACTTTAATTGCGTTAAACAGCCTCGCGCACTTGCCAAATTATAATGAAGTAAATATGCTCGATAACTACTTTAACAGTTCTCGTCTCAATGAAACTTGATCAGTTTATGGGGGTCAGTGATTTTTTTCCCATATAAATGCATTTGAAGTCTATTCACCCGTGGACTTCCCCCTTTTTCCTTTGACACATAAACTGGCATTGCACTGGCAGGAGTTTAACAGTATTTCACTTGGCACAACAATTCATTTTTCAGGCCCAGATTCCTACCAGTATATGACAAGAAATGACACGCGGTTGGCTGGACGCCACTAAAATAATTGTTTTAAAACAATATATTCTCCTATGGCTCAATTATTAACTGGAACCAATACATCTAATAATAATTATATTAAAATAATTGCTTCTATTGCGATTATAATGTCACTAGCGATTAATTTGATAACTATTTTATTTTTTTTAATATTATGTAGGCTATATTTGGTGTTGTTTATAATAATATGAAGAGGAACAATATCGTGCAGAAATAATTAAGAAACGAAGTAAATAATAAGAAACGAAGACCTCACTAAAACTCACAGCTAGTTAATGTTTTATGTTAAAATAATTTTGCAAAATGGACTTATTTTAGTGATCATATGCAATGTGAGAAAAAGGATAAATTTATCTATTTTTAATTCATTCAATTTCCTTTAATCAAAACTAAAAAAAAAAAAAAAAAAAAAAAGAACTTTTATTAAACATAGGCCTACATCCATTCTAATAATTTTGATTTTGTCTTGACAATCTGAAAAATGTCACTTGTTGATAATAAAAACACCTCTTTAAAATAGTCCACATCATCAGCGGAGAAGATCAAACAGCGAATCAATCTGTTTATAATATAATGCAAGATAGATCTTGTTAACATGCCATTTAGAATCCCAAAGGTGCGTGCACTGCGCGCGAAGCAACTGCAGAAAGTGCGTATGAGATAAACTCACCGATACGGGCTTGTCACATTGCCGCGTGCTCTCGTGCGTGTCCCGGGGTGAGCCCACTTGAAAGAAAGCGCATAAAGTTACCAACCATCGTAGTCCCGAGTGACAGTTCATTTCGAGATGAGAGGGCACAAGACACCTCGCTCGCTTTCCCTCAGCTCCGTTACCTCTGTTGTTTACAAGTTTTTCCTGGTTTCACAGCACAAATGAAGTGTTTTCCGCCGGTTATGATAATTGGCTCACATTTGCCGTCTCGAAAGGGAAGCATTCTGCCCCTCCGCCATTCTACTGCCCCAGACTTTCAAAGAGATTCGCGTTGTCTCCTGTCTCTCTCTCTCTTTCGCTCTCTCTCTCTCTCCAGCTGCCCAGCTGTGCAGAGCACAAACTCTGCGCTGCGTCCCTCAAGTTTCCAGTTTAACTGCGTCGAGAGCGTGAAACGCCTTGAATGTTTCCCCCTCTGCGTGTTTTACAAGAGGAGGGGAGAGCAGGTTCTTTTGGAGGACGAGTGTGTAGCATTACGAAGGTCATGGAATGGAACATAACCTTTAGCCTAGGCCGATATATTGAAAATATTACATTTTTCATTAGATTGATGAAGACTTTTCATTAGGACGTGGACTTTACTGTATTAAAAAAATCCTGTTCATTTTGAGGACAGCTCTTGTCGACAGAAATTCACCTGACGGCGTTTCAGTCATTACGGAAGACGTTTTATGCTGTATATTTTACATTTCATATACAGAATCATGTGTCTACTAGCCTACTACAGTATAATGTTAATATTCCAGACTTACTATAAAAACCACCAGAATTTTATAGACGATAGGTGATGAACAATTAGGCCATAAAATAAAATTACCGTGTTACACAAAACGCCATCCAGGGTAACACACATGACAGTAAAAACATTAACTAAACAAACAAAGTGTTACACTCTAATGTGCATAACTTCTTTTTTTAAGTAGTCCTAATTTAAAAATGTAAGTAGGCCTATAGATGTAATGCTGGGACTTCTGGAAATGCCTTTACTGTGTTTCACTGTAAATTATAACTTGTATTTTTACTAAAAATACATTTTTATCATTACATATGTGCATGTATTATATTGTTAAATATAGATTTGCACTGTAAAATATGCTTTCTACTTTCTTAATCACATTTTTAAATATTTTACCACAAAACTTATCCATTAATCTAGCCTATCAGTTATAACTTTTACATTTTCTGTTAAAACTGTATATTTAGTTCTTAAGATAACTTTTGTCCTTTTGATTCTTTTCCATGATATACAGCACAAACTGACACGTTCTTCATGAAGGTCACTGTGATTTTGCCAAGTAAGACATGTTCCTGGATCATATACTTTGTTGATCCTGGAACAACATTCCTGTCCGAAAATGTAGTCCTAACCCTATCCCTATCTCTAAACTTAACCCTACCCATAACATCTCTTAAATTAGAGGGAAATGATATGAATAACACTGATATAGAAGCACCTAACCCTGCTTAAGTCTAAACTTGACATAAACTGTAAACTTGTCCCTCAAATCTTATTGGTTGATTGGAATAGGATCAACAAATATGTTGATCCAGGAACATGTTGCACTTGGTGAAATCATGTTCACCCTCTAGGTCTACAGAATACATGCAATCCGGGTCTTTTAACACTTAAATGTTTAGTTTCTGACATATTGTACCGTTTACCCTCAATTCATCATTGTCACCATCTATTTGACAGTAATGCGTTGTGGCCACTGACTTAATCATTTTTGCATTGATGTGTACTGGATCACATGCCTAGCTATGATTAATGGATCCAAACATTGTAGGAAATAATGCCTGCAAAAAAAATATATTTTAAGTTTGTTTTTCATTCCAGGTCTTAAGGATGTGTCATTCCGGCCAGTACCACTGGTGGATGAATGGCTGTGCTGAAAGCCAGTTGTCGTGTTTCCGCAGTGCCAGCTCTGGTGCCGTGACCCATGTTATTGTCCGAGTGGATGGCTGAGTGACAGTGTCAAGTAGTGGGCAATTAATCATACGGATCCTTCAAAACGAGCGCTACATAGAGCTCCGCTGGTGACAGCAGAAAGGGTCGACACAAGAGCCCCTTTGTGTTTCCATCAGGTCTCATTCTCCAGACTCTCCACAGGTCCTGTATGTGGCTCCGACTCCAGCGTACTTGCTCTTACCTACTGTATATTTTCTGTCGGCTCAATGATTACACCACACTGATTACAACCTTATATTTGTTTATGTGAGTGTGAGCCTGCTCAACCAGGCCTTGATGATGTGCAGCATCAGTATGTTTTAAAGCAGCACGTTTCAATCACAAGTGTTGATGAACGATTAAATTATATATCTGGTTACAGTAATGTAATGAACAGCTCTAGCTAAAATGTTCCTCGCAGTTTAGGCTACCCCACGTGCTCCAGTTACAGTAAGAGCTTCAGTGAGAATCAGTTTTCAGTTTGAATGATAGATAATCCCTTTTAATTGTGTTTTTCTACGGCTCATTACCCGTATGTGCCGTTTAGCGGGTTTATTTGACTGTTACTCGAATGGTGAATGTCAATTTGAGCCCACATCTGCCTTCTCTCATTGTGTGTTCTGTTATGGAGGGTTTTTACCTTCGAACGTGTCTTCTATATCACCTGTGGCCACCTGCAGCATTTACCTGTTGAAACGACGCCTTGGAAGAGTTCGGGGTCTGAGGGTGATTTTCACATTCTTGGCTGGTGAGTGCGCGAATATTCCTGGGTCTGCTCCAGAATTTGAAGCACATATATTGTGCATGCGGATAGTGGAAATAAAACAGTTAAAAGTTAATGTTCTGGTTGGTTCTTTAATGGATGCCTTGGGAATCATAAGCCTAAGAGCGTGTATGTTTTTTATGGTCACAGCGCTGTCATTCATTCACCTCATCGTCAGACTGAACCCTTCAACTGGACATTCAACCACAAACAGGCTGACAGACCAGTCTGCGCTCTCATATTCCGTCAATATGCATTTTATGATGGAGTGGGTAATGTCTTTCACCTCAAGGTTCCTCCTGTCGCGTGTTTTCGTGTTTCTGAGGCCGAGAACTGACGCTTTGACATTTCACAGCTCTCCCCTGAATGAGCTCATGAATCATGATTAAGTCGAGACCAAATGTCTTCATTTATATTTGAAGGTATTTTTTGTTTTGTTTTTTCGTTGAGCTTGTGCTAATTTTTATGTCTTTTTGGTGCATTAGCCTTCCTGCTGTGTCCATTCTAATACCGTGAATGTTTAACTTGTTGATCTTTAAAACAGTGCCCTCTATTGCCCACTCATGGTATTGCGAGAGTTTGTAAGAACAAACTTTAGAGAAACGGCCATTGTGCTACTCTAAGTAACTTAAGACAAAGTCAAACAAAAGGGAAAGTTCCCAGTGAGAGGGTTTAGGGTTATGAAGAAATTAAAATAAAAACAACCTAGCCCAGACTGCTGCTCATCCTGACAGATAGACAGTGTCTGTTCTGTAGCCGAACATGATGCAATACTGCAGTCAGTGGTAACCTGGCTTCAACTAAAATTTTAAACTGTCGCCCAAACCCAAAACAACACAGCCTGTCAATATTGAGGTATTGTTGTGGTTTCCGGCTTTCTGGATTTCCTAGGACAGTAGGGGGCAAAGCGGTCCTCACAGAAGGGGGTTGCAAGTGTCGTTTAGGGGTCACTAGAAGAAACACGAGGCTCTGAGTTAAGTGAACTAGTAATAAGCCTGTGGAGAAAAAAAAGGTTTAAGATTTCACAATTTTCATGCCAAAACATGAAGAACTTGTGTAGTTTTGACAGCAAAGTGTAGCATACTACAAAAACAATAAAGGAGAATGACTCTGTTTATGACTGTTTGAACTATGTGCTTTCCTGGCGTGTGCTCACACGCAGACAAAGACTGTCAGGCTATCTCATGAATCAGTATGAGAGAGATGGAGAGAAAGAGTGAAAGTGAGAGGGGGGAAGTGGAGAGATTCAGATGACGATAAGATGGGAAGGCGACAGACGGATGCTTGTTCGTTTTTTGTGAGACTATGATGGAATTTCTTACAGATCGAATTTGAAAGGGTTGCTGCTTCCAGGGAATATCGGAAACCGTGGATGGAATTGTTTAGCTTTGTTTGTTTGATGTTGGAATAGGCTTAACAGACTTGTTAGTGTATGTATAGGAGAGAGAGTGGAAAAAGAGCGTTTCTGTGCACATTTCTGTGTTCATAACCTCAGAAGACACTGAACAATCACATCAAAGAGCTTGCAAACAAAGGCTTCCCATAATGCAACAGTCTTTTCTTTTTAGATCAGAGATTATGTGTGTAATTGCACGATGATCTGTGGGGGACCCCTGCTACGGCTTCATCTGTTACTGGGGTCTCTCAGTGTTACAGTCTGAATAGACTGCCTAACTGAGTCTATTCATGATGCAACTGTACAAAGAGCTCCAAAATTACTGCTGGTTAAAGATTGTGGTGGTTTAATATACTGAGACCTGGAAGTCTAGATTTGAACAAAAGAAATCATAATATTATGGAAATAACAACCAGGGCATCATTGTCAGGCAGCAGTTCATTCACATTCACCGCAAATCGGCTTATCTTTGTCCAAGAGATGCTAATACATAGCAGACTGGCAACGGGGATCCAGAATTTCCCACAGGGAAAAAGGTACTCCATGCTGAAGCCGGTGTAAATCATATATTCTCTGACCATGTAATTATAGGGTTTCCAAGAGCACTTAATCTGACCAAAGCAGGCAAACATTTATTGTCATAAATTTGCCAATCACAATGTACTGACACGCCGTTAGATGTAGTATATCATCTTCTGTTTAAAATGTACTTATGTGTGTGTGTTTGAGACAGAATTGGGTGGGGGGTGGCCAGAGAGCTGCCTAAGAAAATATGGAGAGGCCAGTTTCCTGGCTGCAGCGTGCTGTGTGGGGTTTTTATGAGTGGTGAAATCTTAACCATGTTTATCCAGCGTTTTTCCAGTGTTCTTAAAGAACATCTTAGTTTCTTGACCTGGATTGCTTGTCAGGTTTTGAAATGTTTAGGCATTGGGTGGATGCTGTGTGTGTGTGTACTTGGTTAAAAATATGACAAAGAATCCTAGTCTTTTTGAATCATGTATTTATGATAACATGTATTTATTATTAATACATTTCTATCATGACAACTCTCGAAGTGTTTGGCATGGTAATGGCTATGACAATGTTGATATGTTTGGTCTTGGCGGAATAGATCTGCTACATAGCTGCTGTTGGTTATTGCTGCTGCTGCAGAGCAAGTATATGGGACTTACTACTGCCAGTAGATACACAACACGCTGCTGTGAGCAAGTAAGACATCTTGCTGCCGTACAATAAAGCATACATGATTTACCCATAGCAGATCTATAAAGGTGGAGCTGGGGAAGATGGTGGGTTTCTGAAAGCGTGCTGCAACTGCTACAGCAAATGCTGACCCAGTGTTTTAAGGTTGAGTTCATTGGCTACTACTGATACAGCAGGAACCAATCAGCTGTGCCCTATAGAGAATGATGTGATTGCAAGGAGACTGAGTTCACCCAAAAATGAAAATTCTGTCATCAATTACTCACCCTCAAAGTGTTAATAACATTGCAGTCTATTGGAGGCCAAAAAGCTCTCGGATTTCATCAAAAATATCTTAATTTGTGATCCGAAGATGAACAAAGGTCTTAAGGGAACAACATGAAAATTTTCATTTTTGGGTGAACTAACCCTTTAAAGGTACTAAAGAGGATCTTTTCGTCGACTGAGAAACCAAAGACTGTTAGTGAGTTTTTGAAATGAGCGCATGCTTAAGAACAACCCCCCTCCTTCATAGCTCATTTCGAGGGAACGCCTCCCAAAACTCGTGCACAAGTATTGGAACATGAGTGTTTACCACCGGCATTCGCTGTGTCGTGTTAGTGGATTCATTATGTCGGACTCACCGCAGGTAACTCATAATCTGCAGTTGTTACTCCTGTCTCCTGACAAAAACATTGCATGCGGCGCCTGTAGAGTGTGGAAAGTTACTGGAGCGTGCAGCCGTGCACGTCTCGCACAAGGAACGTCATGGTAGTGATTGACAAGCCAGAGAGCCAATCCGCACACGTCTTTCACAAGGAACGTAATGGCAGTGATTTACAAGCCAGAGGGCCAATCGTTTACGCGATGGCCCTACCTCGTGCACAGATGATGTATATTAAAGGTGCCCTAGATTATGTTTTTAAAAGATGTAATATAAGTCTAAGGTGTCCCCTGAATGTGTCTGTGAAGTTTCAGCTCAAAATACCCCATAGATTTTTTTTTATTAATTTTTTTAACTGCCTATTTTGGGGCATCATTATAAACGCGCCGATTTTATGCTGCGACCCCTTTAAATCCTGTGCTCTCCGCCCACAGAGCTTGCGCTTGCCTTGAACAGTGCCTTAACAAAGTTTACACGGCTAATATAACCCGCAAAATGGATCTTTACAAAGTGTTCGTCATGCATGCGTCGGATTATGTGAGTATTGTATACTGTTATATTGTTTACTTCTGATTTTGAATGAGTTTGATAGTGCTCCGTGGCTAACGGGTAATAATGCTACACTGTTGGAGAGATTTATAAAGAATGAAGTTGTGTTTATGAATTATACAGACTGCAAGTGTTTAAAAATGAAAACAGCGAAGGCTCTCTTGTCTCCGTGAATACAGTAATAACCGATGGTAACTTTAACCACATTTAACAGTACATTAGCAACATGCTAACGAAACATTTGTCAATAAAAATATCATGTTATCATGGATCATGTCAGTTATTATTGCTCCATCTGCCATTTTTCGCTATTGTTCTTGCTTGCTTACCTAGTCTGATGATTTGGTTGTGCACATCCAGACGTTAATACTGGCTGCCCTTGTCTAATGCCTTTTATAATGTTGGAAACGTGGGCTGGCATATGCAAATATTGGGGGCGTACACCCCGACTGTTACGTAACAGTCGGTGTTATGTTGAGATTCGCCTGTTCTTCGGAGGTCTTTTAAACAAATGAGATTTATATAAGAAGGAGGAAACAATGGAGTTTGAGACTCACTGTATGTCATTTCCATGTACTGAACTCTTGTTATTTAACTATGCCAAGATAAATAAAATTTTTAATTCGAGGGCACCTTTAATATTATTCCTTTCAGTGCACCTAATAAATAGTCTTTTATCAGTTAGTAAAGACAGTTTCAAGTATTATTGCAAAAATGTATAAAACAAAACATCCTCTTTAGCACCTTTAAGGATCTATCCTAGTCTGCGCCATCTAGAGTTTCATGACAGAATTTTGTATTTTTATGTATATTGTTTACAGTGGAAAATATGTAAATGCTGAAAGATGATGATAATGATGATTATTATTATTATTAATCCAGTTAATTACTTACAGGACAACATCTCTGCAAAATTTTGTACCTTAATAAAAGTACTAAATTTACAACAATATTTATATGTAAAAATATATAAAAATGTAATAATAATAAATATATTTATTATTAACAACAACGCATATTTAATAAATTATACATATATGCATATATTTTATTAATTAAAAAATATATATTATAAGTCTGCATCAAACAGAAGTTGCAATAGTATTTTCTTCTCTATTGTGATGTACAGTATATCAGAGTGAACGGCTTCTCAAACAAAAAATGTAGGGCGGAATTTGATTTTGTCCATCGTGAATTGACTGGATCATTGGATGGTTGTGGTTTGCTATTGCTGTGATCTCATGTGAGAGGTTGTCCCGTCCTTGCGCCGTTAAACACGTCATCATAGAAGATATGTTGCTGCAAGAGGGAGGGAAAGTTATTTTGGTTAAAGAATATGAGGGCACATAAATTTAAAAAAAAAGATTTGTACAGACAAGTTGTGTATAATAAATACTGTAATATTCCATAAAAAATAAGAATTTTCAATTTTGATTTCATGGTGACTTTAAGTAAGGTGAAAGGAGTGAAAATGAACATTTCTATTACTTTTAGTATAAAAATTAGTATGAACTGATCAAAATCGGTAATGGAATGTATTTTTCCCCATTCCTCTTTTGACATGTTTTACAAAAGAACCTCTTTAGATTATATGTTGGTATAAAGACATCTCTGAAGTCCTGCAAAAATAGCTGAACTGATGGTTATCTTTCTCACGTTGGCACCTTTAAATGTTTGTGTGCCCGCGTTGTGATTTGAGCTTGTGCTGATTATTTCTGTCTCTACAATCATAGATAAATCAAAGCAGGCCAGCAGGCCATGGGAGAGAGTTGTGTACTGCTTCCCCAATCTGTCAAGTGGACAGAATTGCAATGCCATTTTTAAATGCTCGGAGAAGTGCATTACGAGTTCTTTCAAACTACATCACTTTCTTGTCTTGGCATAATCACTTTCCTGTCATGCCTGTGTAATTTTGAACAAGAGATGATGCCTGTAAGTGCTTCACTGGATAAATAAAAGTCCTGTCCAGCATTTTTTGGTCTTGAATAAATGACTGAAAGGGTAGACTAAAACAAATTCAATGACTCAAAGCCCTCCAGGGATACTAAAAATGCAAGTAATTTTCTCAGGAGGAAAAAAGGACGTTGAAGTAAAAAAAAAAAATGCTCTGCTTTCGGTTGCCATGACAGATTCTGCACTCTCTGACACCATTCCTCAGTTTGTTTTCATCCTGTACTGTCAGTAAACAGCACAATCAGAGCCTGCCTTTTCTTCCGCTACATGTTTTCAATTTCAGCTCACAAACAGTTGTTGCTCTCTGGCTCAACCCAGAAGCAAAGAGAAGCTGTCAGTAGAGACATGATAAAGCCTAGGAAACATCCAACCCTTCATCATTTAAATGATCATACCACCCCTCTTCCCAACAAACGGCACATAACCGGAAAAAAAAAATGAGTGTGGGCGCTTCCAAGAAAAGCTCAGCTCTCATTTTCTGATTCTCTTGCTGATTCTGAGCATGTGTCTGAGCTTTTACTGTAATCTACAGTACGCCTAGGAAAAGGAAACATGCGTTATGCTGTTTTCATTTGGTGATTTGTTTATTGTCCTGCCAGCGGCCGTGGCCTGACGTGCCACATGTTTGTGCAGACACATTTCACGCACGGCATATGTTTGTATGGAAGAAATTATACAAGTATGTGAATGAATCATTCACGTCACGCTTGCAGTCACGAAGTGTAGTGTCGAAATCATCATCATAATAAAATTATATTTATCAATAACATTAATGATGAGGTGGTCATCTAGTCTTTTGAATGGCTGATCTAGGTACTGATGCTGGATGTCAATCTAATTTGCTCTTATCCATGTCAATAAAAGTCTTCCCTGTAAAAAATAAGTACTCTAATTTGTAATGAATGTGCAATGCTTGTAGTGTACTTCAAATCTTAATAGTAAATATAATATGGTCAAATAAAGGTCATAAGTGAACTTAAAGGAAAATGAAATATATCTCATGATTTACTCACCCTCAAGCCATATGACTATATTTTTTCAGACGAACACAATCGGAGATATATTTAAAGTGCCCCTATTATGGATTTTTTACAATTACCTTTCATGTAGTGTGTAACATAGCTCTAAGTGAATGAAAACATCCTGCAAAGTTTTAAATCTGAAAGTGTACCGTATATAAAGTTATTGTCTCTCAAAAGTATGAGTCGACTCTGAGTCAATTAAACGAGTTGTTTGTAAAATGAATCCCAAGCTGTTTCGTTGTGACATCACAACGAAACATTAGCATATTGCCTGCCCACTTATTGTGTGTGCAGACACCAGGAAAAATTTATTTTTTCATCAATACCACAGCAGTACAATCTTTTGTTGTGTTCTCGTCATTTTAATGACGACTGCTTCTCAAACCTCGGGGAGTTTAACGCAGGATTCACCTAAGGCTTGGTCTTAAAATACAGATCAGTGCCCAGTTTATTTGGACCAGCTTGCTCCTTTGAATCTCAAACTGTAAGTATGATTAATAATTGTTGATTATCATTTCTAGCGATCGTTCAAAATTCATAGGTTTGTATGTTATGCTGTATAACGTACACCATAGTCTGTCTCCTGCTAACCGGCTAACTCACGTTTCTGTAGTTCTGCTATTCAGATGTGGGTCCAATATTGTCTAAAAATGTGTCGATTAATGCAGCTTGTCTGTCTTATTACTTGGAGTAATAATCAAGGATGGAGCACGACTTTTGTTTACAAAGTGTAGTCGTCTAAACTTACGATATTCCTACAGCCTACATCATACATGGCGTCAGGGGTTACTCTTGTGGCGCAAATTGACCCTGCGTACTATGTGTACGGTCGTCTGCCGGAAGCTAGTTATTTTAGTTTATAAAGTTTTTTTTTTTTTTTTAAGTTTTTAAATATAGATATTTTTCTTACAAAAACCCATCCCTTCACTTTAGAAGGCCTTTATTAGGCTTAATAGCCATATGGAGTCAAATGGATTACTTTTATTATGGATGAATGAATTTTTTGGGCTTCAAAATCGCACCCCCCATTCACTACCACTATAAAGCTTGGATGAGCCAGGATATTTTAAAATATATCTCCGATTGTGTTCGTCTGAAAGAATATAGTCATATACACCTTGGATGGTTTGAGGGTGAGTAAATCATGGGATAATTTTTATTTTCGGGTGAACTAACCGTTTAAAGAGTGTACACTTTCATGTTTCTTAGGCTTTTCATAGACAGGGCTTAGCCTAGCCAGGATTAGGCTTTAGTTCAATTAGGATATTTAAGTAGCTTTTATAAATGTTCACTAGAAAAAAAGCATTACTGGTGTACATCTTGATACAAAAGAATGTCACTGACATATTACAAGTTGCTTTCAATTAAAACAGCTCAAACATGCATTTTAGCCTGGGACTAGCTTAAGCCTTGTCTGTGAAACTGGGGGTTACACTTTTAAAGTGAGGTGCATTTTATAATGTCAGCTGAAAAGTTTTACTTATATGCATGTATTTTGATGTGTTGACTAATAGCCTACTAAAGCACATATGAAGTACTTGTTTATCATTTTAACAGTGTTATTCAATATTACTTTTAAAGGTAATATATTTTAAATGTACTAAATTGCAACTTTATAATTACAAAAGACTAATTACAAATAATTACATGATGAGATAAAAGTGACAATAAAGTTTTAGTACATGTAGTACATTCGGCAGTACACTTTAAATTAATATGCATTTAAAATATAATACATTTTCATTTAATTGTAAATGACATGGAGTAAGTGTCTGAAGACATTACATTCAGTTTGCACTTAAAGGGATAGTTCACCCAAAAATGAAAAATCTGTCATCATTTACTCACCCTCAAGTTGTTTTATACCTGTATGAGTTTCTTTCTTCTGCTGAACACAAAAGAAGATATTTTAAAGAATATATCATTTTCATAATGAGTACTTTTTCTTTTTCTTTTTTTTAAGTATACACAAATGTCCTTCTTTTTTCACAAGGGTTTTCAGTTCTAAATCTCCAGCTAGACTCATTTCCACTGGGCTGGACTCCACTAAAGTCTGTAGGGGTTTATTTTAAATGTGTGGGCAAAGGTGAAGAACTATGTTTGCCTAAAACACACACCACTCAACAGGGGGTTAAAAACACAGCAAGGCCCGTATGAAGGCAGAAAGCTTGATTAATGGCTGTGCTCATGATCCAGCCAGATTCATGTGGCATCAAAGTTGAGATGCTGATTCCTCTTAAATCAATCTCAGAGAGTTGCAGATTTCCTGGTGTTGAGTTACATCACATCTCAGATGCTGTACGTGATATAGCAGCGTTTCCCTCAATTTGATTTCAATGAGATGAGTGCCTTATGCTCAGACATAATAAACAACAGTCATCCTCTTCATTTTTTTCCACTCCACTGTCAAACACAGATTCCATCCACATGGAGACATGTTATGAAACTCCTTTATTTGTTTCTGTTTGCAGAACTCCCTTCTCAAGACAAGCCACAGCCGATCGGAGCATCATCATGTTTTCTTATCATCATGTGTCGGGTTTAAATGATGCATGGATGGATGAGAAGCATGCTGGTACTGCAATCTGACTCTCATATTCTGAATGAGATCACAGCTAACCTGTCACGTATCATTGTTAAGTTAAATAAACCTTTTTTCCATAAAAAAGGAAGAGAGTTCTAAGAATATTTTTCCTAAACCGTGAGTAATTCAAAATTATTAAGCGAATTTATCCATACTCATATATTTATATTACCCACAAAGCCACAAGATAAGCATAGCATGTTATTTAATTGTAAAAATAGTCAAATATATATATATATATATATATATATATATATATAATTTTTTTTTTTTTTTTTACTAAAAATGAACATGAACTGTTTTACTTCCTTAATTTGATGTATTTCCAAGTGAAACAGGATATTCAATGAAAAAAAAAAAATGTTTTGCACTTGATTATATCTATAGGAAATTGATTGGCTTGCGAAAAGTGGGCGTTATACCAGATTGGAGCCAGATTTAATGGGCGGATTGAGAGATTTGTAATATTATATGAAAAGGTTTAGGAAGCAAAGCAAGTTATTCTATTTTTTAAGATTACAAAGTTAAACTTAAACCTTTTTTAAGCACTGGCTTGTGCACAATATAACAGAAATACTACAAAGTAAATTTATAAAGTAAAAAAGTTTGATCTTATGTTTCAGCTCTAGTGTTAATTAACATTAAATGTTACTTAAAGTTACAAATAATTAAATAAATGACTTCTAAAACAAAGAACCTGGTGAGATATATATATATATATATATATATATATATATATATATATATATATATATATATATATATATATATATATATATATATATATATATATATATATATATATATATATATATATATTCCTTTTTTATCAGATACCCAGTCAACTGCTTCAGTGTGTTCGCCTCTCATTTTGTCGTCATATAGTGTTTGGAGACACAACTTCTGTTTTGAAGACGCAGGATTCAGACGGTAAATGAGCCGCGGTATAGGTAATTGGGGAAATAATCCCCCTTGAGCTGTAACAGCATTTTTTTTTTAAATATTATTAAGTGGAAACAATTTCACAGCCTGACCACCACATACTATGAAAGAGGAGGAAAGACGGAGATGAAAAATTGCAATAATCCCTTCTTTCCTGTTTATCCTGGCTCAGTTTGATGGTATGTGATACACTGATAAAACAAGGAACCGATGTTTGATGCAGAGGGAAAGGGTTTCTAATATCCGAAGGACCTTAGATGTTGTAAATTAAAGTAGAGAAAAACTGTTCTTGCATGTATGAAATGTGGTGTTAACATAAAGCAGCACTATAATTTGTATGGGGACCGAGAGCTAAAAAGTAGAGCGCTTTAATCAATGTAACGCTAAAACACACTAAAGTTAATTTGTCTTGCGAAACTTGTGAAAAGATGAAAGATCCCATCCATGCATACTCGTGTAGTATATAGCCTAAATGATGAATTAGGCCTAACTCTATGAGAAATCACAGATGTTCCTGTTCTTTTCCAGTTCTGTTAGATTTTTTTTTTATGATTACCAAACAGCTATGAAAGCAAAAGAGCAGACTTGCCCTTCAATCAGTGCTCAGAGTCTGCTGAGACTTTGTTCAGGGGATTTTGCACATGGTTAATTATATTAGATTAGCACAGATTCCTATGTTATTCACATTAATAAGCTTGTCTGTGTGGGTGTTTGTAAATGTGTGTGTGTGAGAGAGAGAGAGACCCTCAGTGTTTTCCATGACAGGGGCCAGACAGACCCCCAGGCCCAAGTCTCTCTCGACAGAGCCTGTGATTTATCATCTGTAAGCCCCTTGCTTCAAATCTACACACACACACACATAGACTGATCAACCAAGTTCTCATGTGGTTAACCACTCCTCAAAAAGACAAATCTCTCAATACTGCCTGAACTCTCGTACATAGTGTGGAAGGCACTGTGCCTCCAAGAAATGCAGTTTTTGCAAAAACATGACACCACTGTAAGCAAGAGCAACATACAACAATTTTTTATGGGGCACCAGTGGTGGTTCTATCATAAAAACACTTTTAACTAGAAAATAGTTGCTTTTGTAGTCTAAATGTATATAAATCAGTACTCAAAAGTTTGGGGTTGGTAAGATTTTAAGTCTTTTATGCTCGCCAAGGTTGCTTTTATTTGATTAAAATTACAGTATTTTGAAATATTAGTTCAATTTTAAATAACCGTTTTCTGTTTTAATGTATTAAAATGTAATTTATTTCAGTGATGGCAAAGCTGGATGTTCAGCGTCATTACTCCACTCCTCATGATCCTTCAGAAATCATTCTAATATGCTGATTTGGTGCTCAAGAAACATTTCTATCCATTATAAATGTTGAAAACAGTTGTGCTGCTTAATATTTTTGTGTAAACTGTGATGTGTTTTTTGATGGATTCTTTGATTAATAGAAAATTCTTAGAATCTTCAAAAGAAAGTTCAAAATAAATAATTAGTAACATTATAAACTCAGTTTTGATCAATATGCATCCTTGCTGAATCAAAGTGTACTAATGCACTAATTTCATCAAAAAATACTTAACCCCAAACTTTTTAATGGTAGTACAGTATATTTGTGTATATAATCTGATTTTGCACAACACACCCTCAGTCAAGTTGAGTTAAAGGTAGGGTAGGCAATTTCAGAGAGGCTAGCAATAGCAAGCTAGCTTTGAATGCATAAGATCCCACCCTCCCTTCAGAGCGCTCTCTAAAGCCACGCCTCCTTCAAAACACATGAACACGCACAGCAGAGTAGGCAAAGCAAAATGAAAGATGGAGATAAATTACCTCATGTCTCAAAGCACACAACATTATAATAATAATGAACATAAACAACTTGCAGAGCTCTACTGTAATTACAAGATGATTCATTTCGGCGTTGATAGTGTTGACATAGAAACGCATAAATAAGAGTCTGAGGACGTGAACAGCTCCAGGTAGAATGTCAACGGTTGCCATCTTGTAATTACGGTTACGACATGGCATGAACACAGTATAAGCTCATTGTTTTGGTTCAGGAGGAACTGTAAAAGGTGACTGCTGTTTGTTTGTGGCACTCAGTGACTGTCTGTCTACAAACCCGATTCCAAAAAAGTTGGGACACTGTACAAATTGTGAAAAAAGGAATGCAATACTTTACAAATCTCATAAACTTATATTTTATTCACAATAGAATATAGATAAAATATCAAATGTTGAAAGTGAGACATTTTGAAATGTCATGCCAAATATTGGCTCATTTTGGATTTCATGAGAGCTACACATTCCAAAAAAGTTGGGACAGGTAGCAATAAGAGGCCAGAAAAGTTAAATGTACATATAAGGAACGGCTGGAGGACTAATTTGAAACTTATTAGGTCAATTGGCAACATGATTGGGTATAAAAAGAGCCTCTCAGAGTGGCAGTGTCTCTCAGTCAAGATGGGCAAATGATCACCAATTCCCCCAATGCTGCAGCGAAAAAAAAGTGGAGCAATATCAAAAAGGATTTTCTCAGAGAAAAATTGCAAAGAGTTTGAAGTTATCATCATCTACAGTGCATAATATCATCCAAAGATTCAGAGAATCTGGAACAATCTCTGTGCGTAAGGGTCAAGGCCGGAAAATCATACTGGAAAACCATGATCTTCGGCCCTTAGACAGCACTGCATCACATACAGGAATGCTACTCTAATGGAAATCACAACATGGGCTCAGGAATACTTCCAGAAAACATTGTCGGTGAACACAATCCACCGTGCCATTCGCCGTTGCCGGCTAAAACTCTATAGGTCAAAAAAGAAGCCATATCTAAACAAGATCCAGAAGCGCAGGCGTTTTCTCTGGGCCAAGGCTCATTTAAAATGGACTGTGGTAAAGTGGAAAACTGTTCTGTGGTCAGACGAATCAAAATTTGAAGTTCTTTTTGGAAAACTGGGACGCCATGTCATCTGGACTAAAGAGGACAAGGACAACCCAAGTTGTTATCAGCATTCAGTTCAGAAGCCTGCATCTCTGATGGTATGGGGTTGCATGAGTGCGTGTGGCATAGGCAGCTTACACATCTGGAAAGGCACCATCAATGCTGAAAGGTATATCCAAGTTCCAGAACAACATATGCTCCCATCCAGACGTCATCTCTTTCAGAAAAGACCTTGCATTTTCCAACATGACAATGCCAGACCACATACTGCATCAATTACAACATCATGGCTGCGTAGAAGAAGGATCCGGATACTGAAATGGCCAGACTGCAGTCCAGATCTTTCACCCATAGAAAACATTTGGCGCATCATAAAGAGGAAGATGCGACAAAGAAGACCTAAGACAGTTGAGCAACTAGAAGCCTGTATTAGACAAGAATGGGACAATATTCCTATTCCTAAACTTGAGCAACTTGTCTCCTCAGTCCCCAGACATTTGCAGACTGTTATAAAAAGAAGAGGGGATGCCACACAGTGGTAAACATGGCCTTGTCCCAACTTTTTTGAGATGTGTTGATGCCATGAAATTTAAAAAACTTAAAACTTATTTTTCCCTTAAAATGATACATTTTCTCAGTTTAAACATTTGATATGTCATCTATGTTGTATTCTGAATAAAATATTGAAATTTGAAACTTCCACATCATTGCATTCTGTTTTTATTCACAATTTTTACAGTGTCCCAACTTTTTTGGAATCAGGTTTGTACAGCGCTGTATATCCTCATGGAACGCACTGATGACGTGTGATGTCTGTGCGAGCAGGGTGCATGGAGGTATGGAAATACATATGTTGACAAGCAGTTAAGACCGAATGCAATGATTGGACAAACATTTTTTTGTGCTGAGACTTCCACAGAAGATATATTTACATGTTTTAATATTTAGATCACTTATATTATTGATTTCTAGCATGATGTAAAGAGAGTCTAACAAAAAGTATTTATAAAAAAAAAGGCCTACCCTACCTGTAACTGAGTGGTCTTATTGTGTAATTTAGTTTAATATGTTTTTAGAGTAAAAGGAGTTTTTTTTTAATAAACCAGGTCATTTTTTTAATAAACCAGAAAATATAAGCTTGAAACCTATTTATTTTGCTATATTATTTATTTCAAGTTTAACTTTTTAAATACATGACTGTAGGTTGTGACGGTAGGAAGTAAATTTGCATTTGAACACTGTCATTTTACACAACAAACTTTAAATCTGTATTGCCCTCCAAGAGGGGTGCATCAAATTTAGTGTGTGAGACTGGCCCGTAGATGACGAATGTCAGCATTTGTTTTCCCATCAGCAGTGAGGCAAGTTTCACCCAGGAGAGCTCTCTGTCACAGCCTTCACACTTCCACAGCTCTCAGGGGGTCAGCAGAGTGTGGAACTGACCGCCCTCAGCAGCCTCTGCACCACAGTAAATCAGGCCTTCATGAAGCTGCTGCTGCACTTTTCAGGTTCAGGGGAGGAGGAGGAGTATCAGATGAGAAGGAAATGAGAGGAGAGATGAGAGAGGAGGATTTAGTGTGTGGGAGGATTGCGGTCTGAGGTTGATTTGAAGTTCTCCCAGGTTGCCTCGGATCTCCGTCATCTCCATAGTTACTTTTCTGTTTATGAGGCAGAGTTTTGTTTTTCTTTTCCAGTTCTGTTGGTGACTTACTGCACGCGTGAGATTCTAGTAAATGTTTTCAGAGAGCCCACAATCGGAAAAGGCATATATTTCTTTAATATTAAGCATCAAATCTAAAATTAGTGTATATAACTTTTACAGTAGACTTATCTTAAAATTGAAGTGTGTAAACCATTTTCTCTTGAGCATCCATTAGGTCAGGCCTATCTGACTGTCTGAACAGTGGAGAACCTGTTTGAAAACAGTCATTACACCAGCTGGTGTCGCTAGTGAGCAGAAATTACAGAAGCAAAAGAAGAGTTCAAAACAGTTTGTTGCTCTCCGTTTAAACCCGCTTCCTCCCATGCTGTGAGTGAAGGAATTAGAGGCCAAAACTCAGAAGCTGAAGGAAAGAGAGCGTGAAACCACAGATCAAATGATAGAGATGAAAAAAGTAGTCACCTGGCACAGGGAGCCTCTGCTAAGCACTACAGGAAGTCATCGGTACAGAGAAGCTAGTCATTAATTTGATGTGATACCTGCGCTAGGTTGGCTGTGGGCCAAACCAAATACAGGTAATGGCGGGGGGAATGCAGCCATTTTCCTCTAGCTTTGAATGAGCTTTTCTAATTAATATATGGGCTCTGTGTCACCAGGAAGCAATTAGAGAAGTGTTGAAGTTGTCACTTCTCGTCTTCATTCAAAAACCACTCTTTACTCTCAGTCAGAGGCAGTTACTTCACTACACAAATCAATACATAGTTTTGCCTTAGTTTTAACCTTTTATCTAAAAACATTCAGTGCAAATAATGTTTCATTGTATTTTTGGTCGTAGTAATGGAAATGGAAAAGCTTCAGCGAGTTAATAATTTTACGGGTCACAGACTTTGTCAGGGGTCAATAATTCTCATTTAATTTTTCCTGTGTGAGATGTATGAGGAAGCACGTTCCCCCTCAGATATTTGAGCCATGTGGATTTTTAAATTAAAAACAATATATACATTCAAATATACATATTACATATTATATACATATAAAAAAAAGTGTATCTCTGAAAGTTATGGTTTAATTACAGTGCCCCTATTATTCTTTTTTTTTTTTAAATATTACTTTCATGTAGTGTGTTATATAGCTTTTTATGAATGTAAAAGGTCTGCAAAGTTTTAAAGATCAAAAGAATCAATTCTGAACTGCTAAAACCAGTTATCTGCAATTTCAGTCTCATTTCCTATTATATACCGATGTAACAGTGTAACAAATTTGCATAATGCCTGCTTATGATCGTCTACTTTGACACACCCAGCCACCTCAAACACAGTAGATGTAGCTGAGGTGTGGAAGAGTCTGGTTTGTGTTGTCGACATGTTGAGAAGATGCTGTTTTCAGCGCTGCGAATCCACTTTGCATGCACTTCAAAATAACGAGGACTCGCACTGGAATTGAAAAGCTTCCGGAGCTGAAATTCAGATATGGTAATAGGCCTTTCATTTCCGGCATACACTGTAAGCAGAAGACCAATCACAACAGACTGCGTCGTCTGACCAATCAGAGCAGAGTAGACTTGCAAAAAGGAGGGGTTTAGAAAGACTGAGCCTTTGAACGAACTGTTAAAATTAGGATCCTTTAAAATAGCATAATAGGTGCATTTTATGTATAATTATTGTGTCTGCTATGCTTTCCCCCATATAACACAAAAAAAAAAATTATCAAAATGTCAGAGCTCTTTTCAGGGAAAAAAAAAAAATTATATTGCATTACATCACTGCCTAAGAAATTTCTGAATTCTTTTTTTTGTGTGGTCTCTCTAACATTCGCACTGGCAGCCATCTGGATCGGATAAGAATAAATGTTACGACGTGTCTCCCTGGTGGTGATGGAAGACATGGCAAATAAATCAATAAAACACCGCTTTGCTGACACTCCTGCGTTTCACATTTGCTCCATAAATAGATTAAGTTACATTTGACTTCATTGGTTTTATTAAGTATTGCATACAGTTAATCATTTTGGCATCCAGCGGTCCACATTCATCTTACCAGTCCTTTATAGGGAGCCTGAGCCCTCTGAATGCGGTTTTGTTCGTGGGGTTACACACTCAGTGGCTTGTCTGGCAGTGACATACTGGACACTTATTGGCTTCATTGTTTATTATGGGAGTTCAGTCTCAAAGTTGCCAGGTTGGTCAGTATTTACGGTGCTCTATGACCCATGCTGTGGCTTTGTGGATCGGTGGGGTGATAGAGAGGCCAGGGTCTGGTTCAGGTGAGGCTAGGGTTTCAGTGCGGCTTACCCTCCCAATAGGATCCATGGGCCAATTCACCCACCAGCCTCTTTCAGCCCTACAGCTGTAAATGTCACCTGACTCCTGCCACACCAGCACTTATTGACAGGCCTTTTATTTCTGCCGCTTTAACGAGGTTCAGTACTCCCGTTTCATTCCCTATGGTTTTACAAGTACTAAACACCATTGCCCCCAATAATTTGCTCATATTGATGCAGCAAGCTGGATGGTTGTTGCTTTTAGACAACAGTTCAATATACAAGAGGTTAATATATAATAGTTTACACAAAATTGCCAGTTACTTTGTCTGTTTTTGCTTTGCCAATGCAAATAGTTTCAAACAAAGCCGCAGCAAAACTGCTGTGTGGAGCAAGTGGCGTTTCATTCCCGAATGAATGAGATTTTAAATGAAATGGTCAAGTGAATGAGTCAATGACTCACAGTATAAAAACAATCACTTGATTTTTTCCTGAATGAATCAGCATTTTTGATTGAATTGGTTGAATAAATTATCCAATGAGTCACTCTGTCACGTTTGATAACACAGAGACGAGAGACAAATCCAAATGCAGGTGTTGTTTTAATGGGTAATCCAAAGTCGTAGTCCAAGACAGGCAAAGGTTAAAATCCAATAAAGCAGTCCATACAAAACCTGTCAAAAACAGGGAACAAGAAACACACACGAAACCAGGAAATATGAACTGAAAACTCCATGACTAAAACAGAAACCAACAGGGTATAAATAGACAGACCCTGATAACATAATACAAGACAGCTGGTTGCAATGAAGTGATAATGAGTCCGGGAAGTGTGTTATGGGTAATGAAGTTCTGACAGGTGACAAACAAGGGGTGAGAAACAGTCAGGGTTGGAGTGCCCTCTGGTGGCAGACAAGGGCACTCCCAGTAATGATCATGACACACTCACAAAGAAGTCAAGACCTGATAGTGACCCGGTAGTGATGTGTGTCGCTATTCTTTTGATCCAATTCTTTTCGATGAACTGGATCAACAAACTGCATTGAATGATTCTTTGGCGAATTCAACTGAACTGATCACAGCAGTTAACTCACCGATTCGATATAAACCAAAAACCCAGAGAGCTCAAAATGTGCAGACTCTTAAAAATGTCACACTATTTAAGCTCTATCCTATCTGTAAAAATGTATTTTTGAGCAGGATGATGGAGTCTAGGCCTATCAAATAGGGAAAAATAAATAAATATATCCTAGTAACCACTTCAGAACACCCAACTGCGTACCAACAATTTTAAATGACTAACATCTTAGCAACCACATGAAAATGCCCAGTATGGTTCCAAACAGAAACCCCTTTCAGGAAGCTCTATATTAGCAGTCATTTGAGCAAAGGGACAGTAAACAGAGAGGAGGGAGTGAGAAAGAGAGAGAATATGACAGAAAAATCAGCTTCTGTTGTCTTGTGACAGCAACATATTTTAATCCAGTCTGCCTAAACCAGAAAAGAGAATTCTAATGTAGTGATGACAACTTGATTTATAAACTCAATGCTTACACACGTCTTCCCAGCCACTGTGCTCTGTTCCTCTTCTCTCCGTTCTCCCTCTCTTTCTCTCCCATTCGATTCATGAGAAAGTTACTTCAGGGCTTTTTCAAACCCTCAGCACTCAAAGTTTGATAGAAAACTTATACAAAATCTTTCGATAAGAAATAAATACCAAATGTGCATCTAGTTTTGTGACATTTATCATTAAATGCTATACAAAAAGTGTTAATTCATTTTATATATATAGCTTAATACTTAGTTAGCTTAATACAAAGGGAAGGGGTTCTCATGGGAGATTTTCTTATTTGGGAGGAGGAGTGCTTTCTTGTAGGTCAGTTAATAGTATTGCCACAGTGTCTGAATTCATGCCATTTATGGCAAGTGACTGTTAGATCAAGTCACCACATTTAATCCAAAGTTCACCACCACATACTGCACGAGTATTTGTCCACTCACCATGGGAGGTTTTTGCAGTTCATGACTGTTCGTGACTGTTATGGTGTGATAAACATCTTGATCTTTGACCTATCCTCCCAGAAAGCAGCTGTCATCTCTTTACCATCAAAGAGCATTCTTTGAAGATGAGAAGGCTGTTCCTTAAGTTACTGCTCAACTGAACCTTGAGTAACAGTGCAGTGAACTGACAAATCAAGGGATCTTGAGCAATATCTATAGGGATGTTCCCTCATGTGATCTTGCCATGCACACAACAAAAACAGGATTCTGTGCAATCCATGTTTATTAAAGCAAGAAAATGACAGTTGTTGTTATTCTAACCCTTTTTTAATGTTTACAGAAAAGTCCCTATAGTGTCACTGTAATGTACTGGCTATCAAAATACATATGGTAGTAAATTATGTCTTTTTGGTCATTGAAACCTTAATGAAATAACAGTACATTAATAGCCTTTACCCAGACTTCTCCTCAGTGGGCTGCAGTGATGTATGTTTGTTTTGTTATGTTAAGATAATCACAAGAGCAAAATTAAATTCATGTCATTCAGCTTGAAGAAGAGACAAGGAATTTTTGTCTTTAAATTTTGAGCCATCTGTAACAATACTTTTTGTTTTTTTCAACATGTATTACATCTTGATCGGTGTGACATAATAAACATTTTAAATTCACGTTCTATGAAGTTTGTCCACCCTATTACACAATGCATTGTAAAAATGCCATGTAACAGAGTGGACAAACTTCATAGAACGTGAATGTGAAACTTAAAATGTTTAGTCAGAATTATTAGGTTATACTAACCTGAGTTTGACTTTTTATGATAGACAAGCCTATTAATAGTTGCATTTTAATGTTTTAAAGGAAGTATTTTAATAGATATATAAAATATATTCTTTCTTTCTTTGATTCTGTCTTTGTTCTTGGACTTCCCTCCAAGAAAATGATGTCACTTGTAGGAAGTCATGTGATTTAGGGCATATGCTTAAAGGTGCCCTAGAACGTTTTTTAAAAAGATGTAATATAAGTCTAAGGTGTCCCCTGAATGTGTCTGTGAAGTTTCAGCTCAAAATGCCCCATAGATTTTTTTAATTCATTTTTTTAACTGCCTATTTTGGGGCATAATTAGAAATGAGCCGATTCAGGGTGTGTGGCCCTTTAAATCTCGTGCTCCACGCCCCAAGAGCTCGCGCTTGCCTTAAACATCATAAAAAAAGTTCAAACAGCTAATATAACCCTCAAAATGGACCTTTACAAAGTGTTCGTCATGCAGCATGTCTAATCGTGTAAGTACAGTGTTTATTTTGATGTTTACATTGATTCTGAATGAGTTTGAGGCTATGCTCCGTGGCTAACGGCTAATGCTACACTGTTGGAGAGATTTATAAAGAATGAAGTTGTGTTTATGAATTATACAGACTGCAAGTGTTTAAAAATGAAAATAGCGACGGCTCTTGTCTCCGTGAATACAGTAAGAAACGATGGTAACTTTAACCACATTTAACAGTACATTAGCAACATGCTAATGAAACATTTAGAAAGACAATTTACAAATATCACTAAAAATATCATGTTATCATGAATCATGTCAGTTATTATTGCTCCATCTGCCATTTTTTGCTATTGTCCTTGCTTGCTTACCTAGTCTGTTGATTCAACTGTGCACATCCAGACGTTAATACTGGCTGCCCTTGTGTAATGCCTCAATCTTGGGCTGGCATATGCAAATATTGGGGTCATACATATTAATGATCCCGACTGTTACGTAACAGACAGTGTTATGTTGAGATTCGCCTGTTTTTCGGAGGTCTTTTAAACAAATGAGATTTATATAAGCAGGAGGAAACAGTGGAGTTTGAGACTCACTGTATGTCTTTTCCATGTACTGACCTCTTGTTATTTAACTATGCCGAGGTAAATTCAATTTTTGAATCTAGGGCACCTTTAAGGTTTTAAAGGGCAAATAGTAATGTAACAGGGTGAACTGAAGTTTGAGGGAAATAAACTAATTTAAAGGATCTATTGACAGAAATGCACTATAATATATGTTTTCAGTGGTGTATAAAGACCTTACATAATGAACGAAACGTTATGTTTTTATTACCTTAGAATGAGCCATTTCTATCTCATACACAGTAGGTCCCCTTACATGTAAAATTTTTCTACAGTATCCCTAAATGGACAAACTGCTCTACAGAGAGGGCGTTTGCTTGACTGGCTACTCTCTTCTGTCTCAGACGACGACATCTTTGTCCTGTGTTGGCCACCGTAGCTTCCCTATATTGCAATTCGCAACCTCACCACTAGATGCCGCTAAAATTTACACACTGCAACTTTAATGGTTTTACCATTATATTGGTATTCCAACAAAATGTATTTTATGTCAAAGAGAATAAGTAAATGTATATACTAATACTCAAAATTGCTAATGTAGAAATATACATGTAACTTTTAATGCAAAGTGAAGTTGAGAAAACGATTGAGGACACAGGAATTTGCCGGTCAATTGCTTAAAAAGTTGTTTTTATTATTTATTGGAGTACATCTATGCTTGAAAAACAATGTGGCATGAAAGCTGATTAACATTTTATGTAAAATATGCAGTTTTGTTTCATGGGGACATAATATCCACCAAACTGTAGGAATAACCCACTAGTAGAATGTCTGCTAACACTTTATTTTGATGCTCACCAACAGACATTTTTCAAGTACATGTCAACTTATTCTACTAACCCGAACCTAACAGTCTTCTAATACTCTAATGAAAGTTAATTGACATGTAAAGTAGTTGCAAATTAATTAGTTAGTTGACATGTACTTGCAAAGTTACTTAGTAGAACGTCTAAAGTGGACTATCAAAATAAAGTGTAGCTGAAAATATAGTAAACAATAACATTTGTAATACTTTTGAGTGCAATTTACATTTTCTGACTTGACTTGCATTCTGAATGACTTTATTCTGAAACAAATTATGAAAAGAAAAAAAAAAGTTCCACTCCTTCCATGCTATTTCTGTCTAAAACAGTGGTTCTCAACTAGGGAGCCGAATCACAAAATGAATCCTGGTAATTAAATATATCAATACTCTCAGTTTGTGTTTATAAAAAAAAATCGAAAACAAGCAGCTTTGTCATACAGCAGAATACCAGATATACATATCTTAGACTATGTGGGTGGGGCTTTTGAATCTTGTGTTGGACAAGTCAAAAAGGTTGAGAACCACTGCTTTAAAACCTTAATTTTTTTTGAAGAATGTCACCTCTATCACACAAAGAGTTTTGTGTGACATACCGAACAGTACGGCTTCCCTCCCTGCTCCTTAAACACACCCTGACTCAGCTGTCGAAGGCAGAACGCACACACAAAGTGGTCAGGGTGAAACTTGCGGTCCAGAGCAGCGATGCAGCGACCTGTGATGGGCTCTCCACAGGTCCCACACAGAGTGCCCTGTCTAGAGTGATAGTGCAGGGAACAGAGGGGCCGACCGTTCAACTCAAGGAAGCAACCATCTGTAAAAGGCTTCAGACAGTCCTGGAGAGAGATACAGAAAGAGGGTATTAAAGATAATTAAGAAGAATGTTCTGGATAGAGCAGGTGAAGAATTCACCTAGGAAGCTCACCACAATAGTACAGACTGACTGACTCCATATTCCTTAATTATAAGGAGCAAGTCACATGACTGCATTGCATTCCAGTCTTCAATGCCACTAATTCACTCACCGCACAGACAAAGCATTCGGGGTGCCAGGTTCCATTGGCTGCGGACAGATAGTTATCCTTCACTGGCTCTCCACAGCCGGAGCATTTGGGTGCAAAGAGGCGGTAAAAATCCCTAGAGCAATATGGTTTACCATCTCTCTCCATATACCCTGGCAAAGACAAATTTATTAGGAACAAAAGGTAATTTCTCAAATGATGACCAGATCAGCTGACAAAATATAGTGTGTTTGGGTTTCGTGTGGTGATACATTGTCAGATTAACTGGTGAATTTGACTCACCATCAGGTCCAAACAAATCCCCACAGTGGGAGCAGAAAAAATGTTCTGGGTGCCACGTTTGATCCATCGCTGTTAGAATGTTCTGTGCAAAACACACTAATTTACCACCTGCTTCATTGGCTGGAATAAGTTCATTTGTTTGTGAAGTGAAAGAGTTGAAAATTCCATTCCATATATTATTCTTATACACAGTCAAACCAAAATTTATTCAGATACCTTGAACATTTCATTCATTATTACAGTTTATTCACTATAGTTTAAAAATGGTAATTAAATATGACAAGATCTCAGAGTTATACTGTGTCAGAAAAAATTAATGTTAATTATGTCAGATAACACTTTAGCAAAACATGGTCAGGTCAAAGTGTCTGAATAATTTTTGGTTCCAAATTTTTTATCAATTTTACTGGTAGTCCACTGTATGAAGAATTTTTGGGTATAATATGTCACAGTTTATTTTGCTATACTCACTTGCCTAAATGAACTATAGTGTCCTGCACCCACTAATAAAAATATACCAAAAATATCAATAATGTCTGAATAATTTTTGGTTTGACTGTATATTAACAATTATTAAATAAATAAAAATATAATTTACAAAAATATAAAATGTAGTAATTAAAATATAATCTTAATAAATATATATTATACAATATTTATAATATATCATATATTTAATTCTTACATATATTAAATATTACTAAACTAAAATACTAAATATTATATTATACATTTATTTAGATTATATTTGAAATTACATTTTAGATTTTTATATATACAATTATATTTTTATTTATTTAATATTTACAGTTAATTATAAATATTAAATTTATAAATTATATATATATATAATTTATACATTTATATATATATATATATATATATATATATATATATATATATATATATATATATATATAATTGTATTCATTAATATATAATAACATTTATATATGTATTCTTGATTAATAATAATAACACCAAAAAAAAAAAAAAAAAAAAAAAGTTATTAATTCATTTAGTTTATTAAAGTGATAGTTCACCCAAAAATGAAAATTCTATCATCATTTACTCCCCCTCAGGTTGTTCCAAACCTGTATCAATTTCTTTGTTCTGCTGAACACAAAGGAAGATATTTGAAAGAATGTTTGTAACCAAGCAGATCTCGCCCCCCTTTGACTGCCATAATATTTTATTTCCTACACCTGTAGTCAATGTGGGCGAGATCTGCTTGGTTAGAAACATTCTTCCAAATATCATCCTTTGTATACAGCAGAACAACTAAATTTGAGGGTGAGTAAACGATAACAGAATGGGTGAACTGTCCCTTTAATAAGACTTTGTTTATTTTTCTAAGATAAAAAATGTTGATACTGGATTGGGTCATGACTTGTCCAATGTAAAATCTGGGTCCATTGGTCTAGAATATCTTGAATTTATAATCAAGAGCCAAAAATACAAAGAAAACACAAGTGTTTTATCAGATGCAATGCAAATGCAAACTCTAACGCCGAGCTTTCAGAGTGTAAATAAAGTCAGACATGGCAGGTCACCTGAATAATAGGACCCTTGCAGTATGCGCAGCGAGGGGAGAAGAGGTTCTGGTAGTCTTTCTCACAGTACGGCTTGCCGTCTCTCTCAAAGAAACCACAGGTGCCGAGTTCTTCCCTGCATGCCGTGCACACAAAGTGTTCTGGGTGCCACACCTGACCCAGAGCTGTGATCATCTGTATGGACAGAAGAAAATAAACAGTAAAATTGTGAGATATGATGACAAACTTGTTAATTCAGAAAACTCACCAGTGATCGGCAGAGAATAAGACATTATTAAAACAAATTTGTGTAGTACCTTCCCAGCTATGCACTTGCCACAAGAAGCACAATGGCCTTTGGCAGCTGTGCGGACTCCCATTTTCTCCATGTCCGAGCTGAGAGAGCCCAGCAAGTCATCTATAGCATCCACGCTCTTGGATACTTTCTGTGTCAGAGGAGGATGCTGTGGTTTCTTATCCTCTTCCTGCCTTCCACTATCACTTTCTTTAGTTTCCTCTGTTTTTTTGTCCTTTACTGACTTGCTAGCCACTGGGGGTGGGTTTGATGTAGGAACTGGTTCTGAAACCTACAAAATAAAGTATAATGTCATCCATTTTAATGCTTGATGTTTTTTAATTGATTTCAGTAGGCATAAATTAGGAGTGTTAATGTGCTTATACTGCCCTCTTCTGATACTACTCATCATGTGCAATGGCGGTAAAATGCAAGTATCTGATGCATGAAGAGTTCAACTGATGTCAACCTTATGTTTCCCTCACCTCCAGGCCAAGTCCTAGCAGCTCATTCATGATGGAGTCTAGCTCTCGCGTAGCTGTGCCGGGACTCATCACTCCTGCCTCCACAGGGGCCGGAAGCACACTAGAAAAACATTCTTGTTCTTAGTGAACACCAAGCATGCCAAAATATTTTTTGACTCTACACATGATCTCACAAATAAGATACATATAACAGACAGATATACTCCACATTTTACAGAAACATGGATGTACCTGTAGGCATTATCAAATGTCTTTCCTGAACCAGCAATGAGAATTGAGGACTCGGTCTGTGACGAGAGGAATAAAGCATTAGAATGAGTTTGGGCCTAAATATGTATTTAATATAATAGCTATTTTTATTTTGTGGTCTGTAAGATTTTTATTTTTATTTTTGCAAGGATGCATTGAATTGATCAAAAGTGATAGTAAACAGATGTTTCAATGAACTTTCTATTCATCAAAGAATCCTGAGAAAATGTATCATTTACACACAAATATTTAACTGTTTTCAACATTGATAATGTAATAACAGCATAACAGAATGATTTCTGAAGGATCATGTGACTCTGAAGACTGAAGTAATTCAGCTTTGCCATCACAGGAAAAAATGACATTTTAAAATAGAAAACAGTTATTTAAAATTGTGTTTTGCAATATTACTGTTTTAGTGTATTTTTGATCTAATCATATAAGAGACAAATCTTACCGACACCAAACTTTTGAATGGTAGTGTATGTTTTTGAATGTTTTCAAAAGTGTAATGTTTTTCAAAATTCTTGTTTCAGTGCAACTTGAAAATTGAATGAAATGTAGGCCTGCATGAAATATAATTACTTGTTCAAGCTGAGTTGTGTTGTTGCTTTTAAGTGAGGCTTCCAGTGAGAGAGTTTTGGGTGGAATAGGTGCAGGAACATTTGACGTCTGGGTGGAGTTCAGAGCCAATTCCTCTAAAAGCATGTCTGCAACATCAAAATCACATGAAACTTGTGCAGTGCAATCAGTGACACTGAACACACAAACTTTCACACGTACACTGACCAAAAAAAAAAAAAAAAAGCAAAAGCAAAAGCAATGCACTGAAGCAATCATAGTTGTAGGTGTTGCGCTAAAGGTAAAGCCACTGTACGTTAGCAATCCGTGTCATTTCCTGAGGAAGTGAAAAGACACATCACTGTCATCGCAACGGATGCAGAACACAGAACATAAAAAACACATGAATTTCAAACTTTTGCCACACTTTATTGCTGACAAGTCACTTAATATAGATCTGACTCACTTCTGTAAGTACCAAGGAAAATTCAAGCTCTTAATTCTTTCACAACAACATCATTTTATTCTTAATAGTGACAGGACTTCATAGCACTCATTACTTCTCACAGGGAAGAAAAACTTAATTATAAATCCTCAGTATACCAAAATGCTGCCAGTAAAGAATAATATGTATACATATTTATATATACATTTTTTTTTTTTTTTTTCGAATGACAACTTCTCACACTCTCCCAAAATGGCCTGGTTTAAATAGATGTAAATATACACAACTATTCATTCACTGATGCTCAAGAAGGCAACACAATGCATTAAGAAACAGGTGACATAAACTTTTTAAATCAGATGATTAGGGTAAATTGTGCTTATTTTGTCTTCTGGAAAACATGTAAATATCTCATGTACATGTAGCTTCTGAAGGGCAATACTAAATGAAAAATCAGATATTTATACAAAACAAGAGCTCTTAATGCATCGTGCTTGCATCTTAAGCATCAGTGAATGTTTTCACCTTTTGTAATAATTGTTTATGTGTCCCTCAACTGTCCTCAGCATGAAAAGTTGAATCTCAAAATTACACAGTCACTGTTAGAAAGGGTTCAAATATGCAGAAGATGCTAGAAAACCAAAGAATGTGAAGGACTTCTGAAGAACATTGGGCAGTTTAACTGTTTAAGACAAACTAGGGGCCCATAAACAACCATCACAAAACAGAAAAACAGTGATGATCATCATTCTGAAATGGTTCATTTGTGTAAATTCAGTTATTGTTTTGTCTTGTGGACTATGTAAACATTATGTAACACAGCTTGTTCAGGACAGTAATAAAATAAAAAAAAAATGCAATTTTTATAATCACTCTTATTTTGTTAAAATGATTAACATCTTGCATATTCTTCAAGGGGTATGTAAACAGCATGTCTGTGCGTCTTTAGATCCTCTACACTGACTTTAGTGTTAGAATTACAACTCACCGAGTTCATCCATGGTGATCTGGCGGGGTGAGACGAGAGGTAAGCAGCACACGTTGCGTGTTCCTAGTGAGCATGTGTGGTAGGGTGATCTGATACATGCAGCTGTGGGCTGAACCCAATCTCACATGTGAAACTGATGTTGCTTCCTTTTTGTGCTCTTGTTGTTTCAGTCCTTCTCTCAAGTATTTCACTCTTTTACATTATGCTTCTATTTGCCAAAGGGCACTCTGAATGTTTTGAGTGGCCCTCATAATATAAGTGAGATGAGTTGTGTACCCATTTATTCAAACAGGCCTACTTTAATTTTAGTAGTAGTAATAGTAGGCTAGTATTAGCTGTATATTAGCCTAATAAAAGTAGTGGTGTTACAAAACCAAGTGTGCTTAGACTATGTTTTAGAACTTTATTGAAAATGTTTTACCAATTTGATTAAACATTATGATAAATGTGTCAAATGAAAAGTGTACAAAGTACTTAAACTTAAGAACTGTAATTTACTGTACTAAATATTACATATTAATACATTCTATTTCATTTGCACAGTTATATTTTTGTAGAAATTGCTTAGGTCAAGTCTTTTAACACTTAAAACACTGTTCTGGCCATATAAAATGATAATATCACGTAGGCCTAGGTGATTATTCTCAGAACTACATTTCCCATAGATCCTTGCTATGCCGTGAAGAATTCTGGGACAGGAAACTTCTGATTCGGTTTCTGATTCTGCAGCTCGTTCGACTTAATATTCTGGAACTGAAGACATACTTCACATAATCGAATTGAGCATAATTTTCTATGTAGCATCTCTTTCGTCTCGAGATAAATTTCATGCTCTTCTTTACCCAGAGTTGAGCGATAGTCTGTTGGTTGACTGAGCGCTTCCTCCTTAAAAGGGCAACAGTTCGAGCGAGTGGGCCCCGCGAACCCTATCTTTTAGGGTCTTATTTAAGGTATGCGAGTGGTTTCCTGTGGTCTGATTTTGTAGCTTATAATACAACTGTCAGATTAACATAGGCCTGTTATGCGCATATATTTAAAATGAGGCCTGAGAGCAGCTAATAGTGGTACTTTCCATGAATACAGTACAGAATATAGACTGAAACTTAAAAAAAAAAAAAAAACAACTTGATGATTTTGATTCCATATTTTTTTGTACAGCAACGAAAAAAACAAGTTCACATAATTGTCATTGTGTTTCTCTCTTTCTATCTTCAGTGTCGTTTCTGTGGCACCTGTCAGTGTGATGTCGTCCTCTACCAATACTCTGCGCAGTCAGCGGCGCAGGGAGCTGGATGCGCGCAGGAGTAAGTCTCGCGTGCGGCTGGGCTCGTGTCTGCAGAGCTGGGGTCAGCTCAAAGATAAACTGGGCTTCTCTCTTCACTCAGAGCTCGCTCAGCATCTGCTGGAGAGGTATAATACCGTCAGAGAGATACAGTTACCCTTAGACCCACTAGATGACAGTTCGTTGGATGTGCGCTCTAGAATTCCAGTTGAATTACATCTGCAGTTGTTGATTCTGGCTTTGAAGAGACTTCAATTTTTTTCCATTTGATGTGATCCTGTTCCAGATCATACAGGAAAAAGACAGGAATTATGAGTGAGCTTAAAATAAAGTATAGGCAGAAAAACAAAGATGAACTTGTGGTTTATGAAGTTCAAAACATATTCAAGTTTGGCCGACAGCCAAGTATTTTGGTGGTGTGAAGCAGATAATATGTGGTCTAACTGACGATGACTGCTTTGTCTGCTTTGTTTTGCAGCTATGATTCAAGAGTCTGTATCAAGTGCTCAGGTAAACCACAGTTTCCCTTCTTAAAGGGATAGTTCATCCACAAAATAACAATTCTGACATAATTTACTCTATAATACTTTATTATTTTGTATAAAGTTTTTCTAAACATGTTTTTAGGCTACTTGATCATAATTAAGTTACTACATTTTTAGTATATTAAAACATTTACTGCAAAAAAAAAATATTTTCTTACTTAGAATCTTGTTTTCCATTTCAAATATCTAAAAATGCTTAAATCACAATACAAGATATTAAAGGATTAGTTCACTTTCTAATTAAAATTTCCTGATACTTTACTCACCCCCATGTCATCCAGGATGTTCATGTCTTTCTTTCTTCAAACGAAAAGAAATTAAGGTTTTTGATGAAAACATTCCAGGATTTTTCTCCATATAGTGGACTTCAATGGACCCCAAACGGTTGAAGGTCAAAATTACAGTTTCATTGCAGCTTCAAAGCGTTCTACACCATCCCAGACGGAATAAGGGGAATAAGGGTCTTATCTAGAGAAACCATCGCTCATTTTCTTAAAAAATAAAATAAAATAAATAAATAAATAAATTATATAAGGTTTAACAATAAATGCTCATCTTGAACTAGCTCTCTTCTTCTTCTTCTTCTTCTTCTCTATTAGAATTCCAGCAGTGTACAATGCTAAATGTATTACTGCCCTCCACAGGTTAAAGTTTGAACTAATTGTTATATACTTGCACTAGCATATTGTCTATGACAATTTAGTTCAAACTTTGACCTGTGGAGGGCAGTAATACACTTAGCAGTGTCTACACTGCTGGAATTCTAATAGAGAAGAAGAGAGCTAGTTCAAGATGAGCATTTGTGGTTAAAGGTCCCGTTTTTCGTGGTTTTTTGAAGCTTTGATTGTGTTTATAGTGTGCAATATAACATGTGTTCATGTTTCGCGTGTAAAAAAACACAGTATTTTTCACATAATTTACTTATCTGTATACCGCTGTTTCCACTGTCAGAAAAACGGGCTGATGACTTCCTTGTTCTATGAAGTCCCTCCTTCAGAAATACGTAACGAGTTCTGATTGTGCCAGCGGTTCCTGTGTTGTGATTCGACAGCTCTGAGCGCACCGTGCCCGGAAAAGTCACGCCTCTTACCATAACGTGGAGATGCACGCGCTCAGTGTTATTGTAAACATGTCTTTAATTTTACCCTATCAATTTGAGCCGGAATCAGACCCGGTGATTGGACTGCGGGATGAAAATAACAGCATTTCGACGACATGGCGACAAACACTCTACAAACGCAACTCTTGTGTATTCCTGTGGGCGGAGGTTAGTCAAAAAACTGTTTTAGTGACGTCATTAAAGAAGGAAGTAGAGGGATGTAGTCCAAACTGGCCGTTTGATGTAGGCGACTTCTGTTAAATAAAATATCTCGCTTGGCATTGAACTTTGAGCTTTAAAATTTTACAGATTTTATTTATACTCTAACAACAACATTACACACTAACTAAAGTTTGAAACATGGGATCACGAAGAACGGGACCTTTAAAACCGGGTGTGTCTCATACATTCTGAAAAGTGAAGCCACGGGCTCTTTCATCGCCCCCTGGAGGCTGGATGCAGTACAAGTCATAAACCCCGCCCTCTCAATGCAGTCGAATGAGACTTCAGTGAAAACTTAAAAATGAATTCTGTTTCAAATAAAACTTTCTGAAAGATGGTTTTGGTCATTTAAGGTAGTTGTTATCACGCTGATATATATTCAATTGTTCGTTTTTGTGATGCTTTAGATTTTAGCTAGCAATTTGATGCTATAAAAACGGGACGTGTCGTCATGATTCGAAGTTGATTGACAGCTTGTCTGAGGACTGTCGGAGCTTCGAGGGGAGATTGAAGATGTATTAACTAACTATTAATTTTCGATTTCTTTGTTATTTAACACCAACAAAATGAGCTGTTCAGCAGTAAACTGTCCTAACCGACCTACAGGATCTGACGGATCACTGAACCTTTTTCTGTAACATTAAATATGGGTGTTATAAGCTAATTATTAAATGTTATTAGTTAAGATAACACACCTAATGTTAACCATGTCGGGGGAAAAGCAGGTGATCGTTATCTGGCAGTTACTTATTATTTTTATGGGTATAAAATAATAATTAGCAGGACAAAACTGATAGCCTACTCTAATTACAGCAATCGATCTCCTGTAACGTTAGTTGAACTTGATTTAAAATGGCAGGACCGTTTCTGACGATTTAGAGTTGTTTCTAGTGGCATATTATATTGATTTTATCTACTGAATTTGCTGTTTCAAAAATATTATTGCTCTAGAAACAGAATAGCCTATTATTTTATAGGTAGAATTTTAAATTCTATATAATTTTTATAGTCTATTTAAAATACATGAATGATGACGCAGTCGTCTGGGCGGAAGTTTGATACCGCGACTCCGCCTCCGGGCTCCACTGACGATTCCTTCTGCGCATGCCCAGGCTCCAAACTTTTTTTTTTTTTTGACGTATTGCGTAACGTGTCAGCGCCCATTCATCGGCCCATTTTGGCTTCAGTTCAATACTATGGAAGGAAGCGGCGTCGCGTCGTCCATCTTTTTTTACAGTCTATGGTTAAAACTTTTTCAGAAAATGAGCGATGGTTTCTCTTAAGACCCTTATTTCTCGTCTGGGATCATGTAAACTGTAATTTTGACCTTCAACCATTTGGGCTCCATTGAAGTCCACTATATGGAGAAAAATCCTGGAATGTTTTCATCAAAAACCTTAATTTCTTTTCACTGAAGAAAGAATGACATGAACATCTTGGATGACGTGGGGGTGAGTAAATTATCAGGAAATTTTAATTAGAAAGTGAACTAATCCTTTAAGTCTTGTTTTCTGAATATTGTGTCAACATTAAGTGAGTATATACTTAAAACAAGAAAAAATATCTGTCAGTGTAGTATAAGATAAGTCATTTTGTTGTCCCTTTGAATTAATTGTATTTTTCATACCCCACAGACAGATTTTTTTTTTTTTTTTTTTTTGAGCATAAACTCGCTTAATTTTGGTAATTTGTTCAGAAAACAAGACTTAATAAGTAATTTTGCTTCTCAAGTAAATCTATCATGATTTAAGAATTTTAAGATATTTGTACTGGAAAATAAGAAAAGACAAAAATACAGAGTAAAGACCTGTTCACACCAAGAATGATAACTATAAAAATAACTATAATGATAACTATATTAGCGTCCACTCCAACGCATGATAATCGTTCAGTTTATTCTGATTGGCTATCAATGTTTTTATTAGTTATAGTTATCTTTGGTGTGAACAGGCCTTAAGAAAATATTTTTTGCAGTATATATATATATACGTTGAATGTCTACTTTAGTTTTAAATGTCACTGTGGCTTCTTTAGGGAAAGGAGAGATCACAAACAGCCTATCAACTACCAAGGAATCTTTGCAGGAACTTATCCTGCTGGTCCACAACCATGGGCAGACATGCCTTTTCCCCCCTGTCCTGCTTTCTCAGACTGTCACAAAACCAACAGAGAAAGGTCAGAGTGCTCAGGCAACAGGGAGAAGAGAGGCTGAAACTGATTTCAAGGACTCATCTGAGGTGGACGTGTGTCTTAAGTACACCTGTGAAGACGGGCATCACTTTTTGTGGTCTCCTAATAAGATGGAGAAGGTAATGACATCTAAAAATGAAGGTGAAATAACTGCATCTAGCCCAAAGAGACTCAAACAACGAGGCAGGAAGCAGCTGAAGGAGCCAGATACAGAGATAGAAAGACAAGAGGTGATGACTAGATTAAAAACCAGACGGCAACTCCGAGAAAACGCTGAAGTTACCACAAATGACACTGAACAGGAAAACAAGACAAGGTCTGAAACGTTCGGAGACAACAAGAATGCAGGTGACTTTGTTTTTAAGGAGTTTTCTCAAATAAAGATGCTGTTTTTGTTTTTCAATGACTAATTACAACCATGTGTTAAGCTGTTACAGTGACTGAGACACAGAAAGGAAATAATGTGGCAGCTGACTTTTCACATTCAGAACTTGGGTATATATTTTTGCATATTTTGTTTTTTAGCTGTATTTCTAATATTATTTAGTTCAATTATGTCTTTTTCTGATTGTCAGATCTACAGCAGACAATGATGAGATGACTGGAGATGATCTTGCCAGCGTGTGCATTGAAAACCAAAGCCCCCCTGATAGGTATTTACTCTATTCATCTACTCTCTTAATGACTCAGTTAGACATAAGTTAAGCTAACTCTCTGTCTCCTAGCAATGAGGAAGCTGCAGTGCTGAATTTAACCACTAGCGGGATTCAGAGTACAGCAGATCCTACTGAGAAACACAATGCCAACAAAAAGGCACGAACAACTAAAAATAACAGGTGATTTTTCTAACAGCACATATTTCTAATAAGTTAAATAAAATCCTAAAGTTTTTTATGTTTTCTCTCCAGTCCACAGTCTTTGAAAGATGACGTATCCCAGATTGGTGGCAAGAGAAAACGGTTTGTTCTTTAATTTTATCATCATTTTACAAATATAAACATGGTTTATAAAGTATTTTACGTTTATATAGAAGTTATATATAGTTACATAAGTTTTAAATATTAGAACAGTAATTTATTCATATATTTGGTGATATTTTCATGGTATTATTTTGAATTTCTTATGATACCCTATTATATTATATGTTAATGTCATATTACATGATACTGATCTCTGTGTTTACAGAAAATCAACATCCAAAGTGATTTTGCCTTGTGAGTTTGAAGGCTGTGATAAGATTTTCTCGAGTCGGCAGTATCTCAATGTGAGTGCTGAGTCAGTATTGACTGTTCACGACACATTCATTAGTCTTTACTGGACTAAAACAACTCTGAGAGAGGAAGAACTCTATTTGCCATTATTCTGCACTCATCTGTCACAAAATAAACTTTATTTAAAACAGAATTATGTTGATTGCACAGTTTTGTGGAAAAGCATCAACACTGCGACAGGATGGCAAAGCATCTCACTCTCTGTTCCTCTCCTCAGCATCATGTCAAGTACCAGCATCTCCAGCAGAAAACTTTCACCTGCTCGCACCCCCCCTGCAACAAGTCATTCAACTTCAAGAAGCATCTGAAGGAGCATGAAAAGTTGCACAGTAGTGAGTATTCAGTCCATATGAATGATTTATGTGATATAGATCATGTGATAGTATCATCTAGGTTAGTTCTGGACAGGCACGATGTACATATGCGTGACGCGTGTACGTGTGTGTATATATATATATATATATATATATATATATATATATATATATATATATATATATATATATATATATATATGTGTATATGTGTATATATATGTGTGTTTGGTAGAATCCAAATTAAGTAGATGCCGAAATGGACAAGGTGAAACAAATCCTTAAAAAAAAGGTAGCCACTTTTTATTAGGCATCTGTTATATACATAGTATACTACTATGTACTTGTGTCAAAAAATGAATTACTTGGCACAATGTACTTATTGTGTTCATGTAAAACATTTTTACTGCTATTGAGATGGAACACAGGTAAGGTTAGGGACAGGTTTGGTGGTATGGTTAGGTTTAAGTGTGGGTCAAGGGGTAAGAGATGGGTCAACAGTGTACTTATAGATGTAACTGCAAAGATTAATTATAGATGTAATTACATGCAGGTATTGTAAAAACATGTATGTGCATAATAAGTGCATTGTATCATATGATTATTTTAAAGGTTAGTACATAGTAGTTTAAGACACTTTAAAACCATGAACAATTACAGAAGGTAAAAGAAAATCCAATCTAGACAGCAACTTGCAGTGAGTATAAACATGGTTTGTATCGAATACATTGTGTGTTTTGTGCTTTGAATTATTGGATTCTGAAATTACTATTATATAATACTATTTAATGTAATATTAAAGGGTTAGTTCACTAAAAAATGAAAATTCTGTCATTAATTACTCACCCTCATGTTGTTCCAAACCTTTTTTCATCTTCGGAACACAAATGAAGATATTTTTGATGAAATCCGAGAGGTTTGTTTTATCTCCTGTAGAAAGCAATGAAATTACCACATTCAAGGTCCATAGAAGTAGTAAAGACATTGTTAAAATAGTCCATGTGACTACAGTGGTTCAACCTTAATGTTATGAAGCGAAAAGAATACTTTTTGTGCGCAAAAACAAAACAAAAGTAACAACTTTATTCAACAAAGTCAGTTTCGTACGCAGTTGACGCTGTGCAGAGCTTCCGTGTCCTACGTCAGAATGCTGATTCTGTATTGGCCGGCTCCTGCGTCAGCATCACATGCATGCATCAGCATTCGGACATAAACACAGAAGAGCTTCCGTGTTTGCGTCCATGGACCACGCACTGTGTCAGTTTGCGCACAAAAAGTATTCTCGTCGCTTCATAACATTAAGTTTAAACCACTTTAGTCACGTTGACTATTTTAACGATGTCTTTACTACTTTTCTGGACCTTGAATGTGGTAATTTTGTTGCTTTCTATGGAAGATTAAAAAAAAAAAACTCTCAGATTTCATCAAAAATATCTTACTTTGTGTTCTGAAGATGAACAAAGTTCTTACGGGTTTGTAACGACATGAGGGTGCGTAATTAAAGACAGAAATTAAATTTATGGGTGAACTAACCCTTTAATAATAATACATTTTAGTGTAATTATAATGACAGCTTTGTTTACTTTGTATGCCAAACAACTTTGTTGTCCACTGTTAAATCTATGTCCAGAAGCAAGTACAGTAAGTAGTAAGGATGAGTGATGTTTTTCATGCTGTGGTTGGTAACATGGTTCTCTCTATATGATTCTTTGTGTCTGTGAGATCAGAGAGACTATATCTGTGAGTTCTGTGCCCGGGCGTTCCGAACCAGCAGTAACCTGATCATCCACCGCAGGATACACACCGGAGAGAAACCACTGCAGTATGAGTTTCACCACACACACGTGCACTAGGCCCTTTGTTTATACCAAAGCTTGTGTAACTCCCAAACTAATTTTTGCATGAACATTGCATCAAAATTTTACACAACAACTATATTGCTCAAGGCTTTTCCTCTACAGTTTTCAGCTCCAGATATAACCCACATCTTCTCTCTTTCTCAGGTGTGAGGTTTGTGGCTTTACCTGTAGACAGAAAGCCTCTCTGAATTGGCATATGCGGAAACACAATGCTGAGAGTAACTACCAGTTCCCCTGTGAGATCTGCGGTCGTCGCTTCGAAAAGAGAGACAATGTCACGGCTCACCGTAGCAAGAGCCACCCAGACTATAATACACCCACTCCTGAACTATCTCTTCCCCTTCCTCCTTCTGACCCGGTCCCGCATCCCTCGGGGCAGCGCAGATCTTCCCCTTCTGCTTCTAAAAATCACACTGCTGTAGAATAACATTTATGTTGCGTTTTTACTAAATACGGTGCAAATTGTGCATCCTTGACCTTGAGCAAACTCTACTGTGGAAGCAAACTCCATGCGATGCCTATCTGTGATATTAATTATCTTTTTGGTGGTTTTTAAAATGTAAATAGATATTGTTTTGCCATCATGCAGAGGCTGGATTTCTGTCAAATGACCTAAATCAGCAAAATCAGGTCATTTTGTTGAAATTGCTTTAGTTAAACATTTTTAGGGCATCTAAATAGAACTAAATGTGAAATTTTTTGCTATTTTATTTATCGACTTAACTTGATATTTATGATTTTGTGGTGAAATTCTGTGCTGCTTCTATAAAATTATCAATACAAGACATTTTTGACTCTTCTTACATTTATTCTTCTTATATTGATTTATTTATTTATTTTTGTCCTTTTTTCCTGTACAAATGCATAAATCGCAGTTGTCAGGAAATATTTGATGCTCACAATGCCAGTTTTGCATTTTTGTGGCTATTTGGACAGTGGTTTATCTTTATGCATTTTGGTAAAGAAATGAATTTGCATACATTATAATAATCGAACTCAAGGGTTCCCGCCTTTTGTAAAACCTTACTTTGATTGACAAACACTTTATCCAATGACTCTTGTCCATGAAAAGTGGGCGTTGCCTCTTGAAATCGAACCATACTCTATTGGCTAAGAAAAGAGGTATTGGAAACGCAGTTGCCATGCCTACACGGCTTTGCTCCGGTGACGCTTGAGTGACGGGCAACGTGAACCAATAGGAGCACAGAAGGGTGGGGCTTTTCGAACACTGTCAACTGTTCGTTCAAACCTTGTTACTCTCCGTAACACATTGAACGCGGCACGGTCGGAACAACTACCGGCGATGAAAATGAGCCTCGTTGTTTTCACTGAAACCACAATAAGGTAACATACTTTTTACCTTTCTTTTCACAGTATGTGAAGTTATTTGGTTATGCTGCTGAAACGTTTTCCCGGGAATGCAACATAATAGGCGTCCAGCACTAGGCAGTTCATTGTATGTGACACTGACAGTGAGGCTTTCCCCAGCGGAGCATCTCTGTTTCAGTGTGTCAGCATTGTGGAGCAAAAGCTTGATCATTTGCAACAAGGTCAGTTTCAGTTTGAGCTGCAGCGCAAAGCATGTGTGGTGCTGTTCCCCATCAGTGCATATATTTCCTCTGTCTAGAACAAAGACTTTAGACACGGTGCTTTGTGGAAGGAAGTTGCTGTGACAGATCAGAATAATGATGGGCAAAGTAGTTGAGATTTTGTGTCTCTTAAGTGTATTTTAAAAGTCGAATAGATAAATTTGTTTGTTAATTATTTGTGTTTTTAAATATGATGCTATATAAATATTTGGTCTTGCTTTCAAGAACAGTATGAGCAGTATTATGGCATACAAACTAACTAGTATCTACATTAATGTTACTAATGCTTGTTTAAGTAGCCTATTAATCTACTAGTAACTAGTATCTTTTTAAATTTAACTAGTTACTATTAATTTAGATACTAATACATTATTTATTCCAGTAGAGACTAGTATCAATTCACTACTTATTACATACTAGTACTTAATTCATTGCTATTAGTCACCATCCCAATAGTTGAATGTAACTATTTTAGTAACAAATTGGAATTTAATTTAATTGAATTCTGTGGAGATTCAGCTATTCATCTCTGACTGAATATGTATTCCAGTTGTTGCTGGTAGTGGTACCTAATTTTACTAGCTATTCATTACTTGTTACTATCCCAGTAACTATCTATTCTAGCTTTGTTATTATTTATTTATTAGATTCTAGCACCCATTTATAAGTTTCTGTTCCAGATGAATCTAAAGAATAGTTAGTAAAACTGACTGAATAGACACCAGCAGCAATAATCGGTAGTGAATAGTTATGTGACCTAAAAATATCCATTCAATGACATGTGTAATTTGTTACAACAATAGAATAGTTAGCCTGCTTCTGACTGATGTTATTATAATAATAAGTCCTAGTATGTAACGGACGAGTACTAAAATCCCAAAAATTGAAGGAAAAAAAAAACTATTGGATTACTTTCTAGTAAATGTACTGGTTAGTTTTAAGGAATACATTTAAGAAAGCTTAATCAGATTAGATTTCACCAATATTCTAGTAGCAGTTCTATTTAGACTGTTGAATTTCATGCCTTGAAAGACAAATCATTTGTTTTGCAAATTGTGTGGATGAATAATGTCCCTGTCATTCTTGATGAAGTGGATGAGGAGAAATATCTCTAGAAGGCCAGTCGCCTGTTAAGTGTGGCAAGTTATTTCTAGAAACACTGGCTCTGTACCAAATGGCACACTTCATATGCACTTTCGGTCTTGTGGACTTACAATGGCTGCTCGTGTCCATTAAGTCCATGAGACCGTAGGATGTCCCATTTGTCATTTTAGGTTTCAGAAGACCCTTTGTGGTCAATATGCACCCTAGATGCGCACTTTTTCTGAGCCTGCACTGAAGCGAGCTCCACAGCAGACTTCTTCCTGACAGTCAAAGCGGCGTTACGTCATGAAAGTGCAGACTCGTTGGTAGACCGCAAGTGTTTAGGGTGACACTTGGGACAGGGCCATTGTCACATCCTGAGCTATTGCCATGTGGTTGTAGATTTGTGGAGAATGGCTGCAGGTTAGTTTTTCATATTCCCACAAAGTCAAAAGAGTGTGCAAAGCTGAGTTATTGTGCAACACAGATCCTGGGGCTCATAAATACTGTACTCTACTATGTAAGTTCACTGTGTGATCTCTTGCAGCATCTGTGGTAATTGCCCGTCATGGTATTCCCGCCTCATGATAAGAGTCTTGTGATGCAGATGCAGACTGTCCTTTCCGTGTGGGTCTTGAGTCTTGTTTAGTCTATCCTTAAATGAACTCAGAGATTCACAAAAGTATAATCTCTATCTACAGTACACAAACATAACATTCTTGAATTTTAAGATGCACTTGAGAGCACTGAGATGTGGCTAAGATAGGAAAGAATGCAGGAGTGCTTTTAAAAACAAATTAACAAACCACTGAACCATCTGATTCTTCTAATTGTGGTACATGAAGAATTCCAAGTGGTTCTCGAGTTCAGTATCTAGTAAAAAAAAAATCAATATGGACAAAAATTACAAACATTGAATTGAAGGGTTAGTTCACCTAAAAATAAAAATTCTGTCATTAATTACTCACCCTCATGTTCTTCATCTTCAGAACACAAATATATTTTTGATGAAATCTGAAAGGTATCTGACACCTCCATGACAGCAATTTAACCAACACTTTCAAGGTCCAGAAAAGTACTAAAGACATCATTAAAACAGTTGACGTGACTACAATGGTCTAACCTTAATTTTATGAAAGGACGAGATTACTTTTCAGATTTCATCAGAAATATCTTAATTTGTGTTCTGAAGATGAACGAAGGTCTTACAGGTGTGGAACGACATGAGGGTGAGTAATTAATGACAGAATTTTTATTTTGGGGTGAACTAACCCTTTAACAGACTGATTTATCAACTCATTATGAATTAACTGATTGTCTTAACATTAATTTGATGACCAAGTGTTTTTGTTCTATTCAATTATGTAACTGACAGTTATACATCAGTTTATGTTCAGTTTAACATATTAGCTAGAAATAGGCACCTCATTTAGGTTCATTAAGAAAAGATAGCAGGGTTACAGTGCTTAAAACTTTAAAGTAATAAGAAAATTGGATTGGTAGACAAGTTGCATAATTGTATGAAACTTAAAACAATAAGTAATTGTTTTGAGATAGTTAGATAGTTAGAATACTGTCCTAATGCCATGTAAAGATTTTAATGCAAACATGTAGTCATTATGAAATCAAACATGATTTTTGCTACTTGTCAGTGTAAAGACATAAATTGACATTTTTAATCTGTACCATGTCTAGTCATATTATACATTTTGATTGTATTGATGAATGCTAATGATGTCCTTCATAGTTACTCATCATTTCCAAAGTTGCAAGCTTTTACCACCTATAGAATTGCACTTATCTCAGAATAAAAACAAATGAAGACTGTTAAGAATTCAAATTTCAGTATTTGATTATCTCTCATGATGAGCATGCACTTAAAGGATCAAAATGCATTTAGTAGTAGTAGAGAATAGGGAAAAAAAATTAAACTGCCTTTTTTTGAGTAGTATGTAATGACGTCTGAGTCACACTTGCAAACGGTTTAATATTTGGGCCAGGACTGAAAACAGTTGCTGATTACTGTGCTGCATTTCCTCTGCGTGCTCAGAGATATATACACCACACGGCTCTTTAGTGCTGCATGGCTTTCCAGTGCAAGTATGCAGGCAGAATGTATTGTTTTTTGTTTTGTAGAGTAAGCTTTTTTTAAAGTTTGGATGCTATTTTAGGGTTTCTGACCTGTCTCATCTTATATAAAAGACTGATTAGAGCTTTAAACTCTGTAGGCATCTGGATGATTTTGAGTCTTACTCAAAGGAAGGGTTGTACATTTCATCCCCAGCTTTCAGCTTCTTATAGTGGAGGTCATGCAGAAGTTAACAGTAGATTTTTTGACACCACACCAGGCCTGTTGAATTGAAGTCGGTCTGGCACTTTTTAAGTCAAGGTAGATCCATTATTAGACCTGAAAGAATTGAGACACATGAAAGCCGGTGCAGTCTGAGATTAGAGGGATCATCTAGGGACACCCCCCGACTCTGAAGACCTGCGGAGAAGGATGGAGAGACTAGAGAGGGAGTTGGGGGATGCACAGTATGTTCCATTTAAATTTGAATAGGCTTGAATTGCTCCTGTTGATTAGACTTCATCAGAGTGAACCTGCTGCATTAGCATGGACTAATTAGCAGAGTGAAAGAACATCAAACTAATAGAGAAGCTAATTTTAGCATTGTAACCTAAAGTTTCAAGGAATCCAATCTGTCACTTGTTTTATCATCTGCTGTTAACTAGTGGTTGTTAGTAGCAGCATTGAAAGATTTGTAGTTTTGTGTCAGTGCTGTTGGCTCACCTAGATCCCTGCCAAGCAGGACAGCGCCTGTGGGCAAAGCTTGGCAGCCTGTGGCAGATGGAGGATTTCTGTCTGTTGGGCTGTCTAGAGGCACACTGAAGCCTGGAGAAGGGAATGTGGCTCTGAGCCTAGCCTGATTGTGGGTCATTGTTACATGAATTGGATGTGGGACATTTCCATACATATAAGTATTTCAGCATGTTTTAATAGAAAAGTTCACACAAAAATGAACATTGTTATTTGTTCACCCTCAACTCGTTTAATTTTCTTCTGTGAAACACAAAAGGAGATCTTCGGGAGAATGGCTGAGCTCCTTCCTTACAAGTAATTCCCAAATTCTCTGAAGATCTGTGCTGTCGTTCTCAAAAACCAATGGTGTTTACTGTTAATAATGCACAGTAAATAATATAATAATAAAACATTAAATATGTGATAATACAAGTGGCCAGTTAGGTGCCCATCCTTAAAAAATGACCAATACTCATATATAAATGGTGGGTCATACACACAGACAAGACAAAACAACACCATCAGGGTAATACAGATGACACTAAATAAAATGCAACAAAACACCCTAATATACATTACTGAAATACGAAAATAAAAATAAGAAACAAAACTATAGTCATATGTGATGAGGGAATTGAATGTCCTTGTAATGTTTTCATCCTTATCCATCCTATAATAGTAGTAAAATATACATATAATGTGATATTAAACCATTTTTCACCGTATATAAGGTAACTTATGGTTTTTCTTGTTTTGAAAAAAAAAGTTCTGTCTGTTCAGCAGACTAGGAGTATTAGTTGTATAGTCTTATGTTGTATTTTTGTCCTTTTTGGAGCTTGAGTGTATAAATGACCATTAAATATATCGTGTGGGTGGTATGGGCTGGTTTTATGACAGTCATGCACACCAGCTCTCTTCGTTTTACAAATACTTAAGTACAGTAGGCTAAATAAGGCTATTGCCTGAAAATCTGTGGAAAATAAATTAGTAGGCCATCAGCTCCAGAAGTTTGAAATTTGATTGACTTGAAAGTTCAGCAAAACAGTGAATTATCGTCACATGTAAAGGCAAACAAATTAAAAAGCCATTTAACTGCTTTTGAGTATAAAGTGTCGGTTGTTATTTTCAATGTTTTATCATGTTTCAGTGAAATTATCAGGTGAATACAGACCTCACGACTACATGCTGTGTAGCACGATAATAAAAGATAGTTTACAGGAAATCTCAGTGCTGTGTAATTGCGGCATTGAGATGCGACTGTCCTCGAATTCATGAGACCCTAATCAAATTTGCTACTGTATCTAGGGTCGTTTATGATGTGCACGCTGACCCCAAAAAAAAAGAATTTATCATTTGTATTGCTAGAGCATCTCCGTCAGGGTCTTCTAGATGTGTACTGTTATTTAAATGTGCTGTTGGGCTGCACAAACATGGTTTAATAATCTGAATTAATTAATGCATTGTGTACAATTGTTGATTCTGCATGTGCTCGCATGGCTTATGCAGCTGGGTGATGTACCGGGTGGAGGTGAGCTCTGGCCTGCTGTCATAGACTGTGCTGGAGCACTACTGGCAACAATAACAGCATTCAGCACAGCACAAAAGCCAGCAGAGATTGTGGTTTCATTCTGCTGTGCTCTGTACAGAGGAATAAGCTGAACTCTGTTGGTGTGGACGGATGTATGGCTGTTGTCCACATGGTGCCATTCATGGTACCATTCGCCTGTAATGTTCAGTGAGATGACATTCAGTATTGTCTTAATTGCTAATTAGTCTTTTAGCAGATCATTTATTATCCAAAGCAACTAACACTTACTTTAGAAAGGGGAAACCTGGGGTTTAAGACCTTGATCTTGTCACCTTGGTGATAGTTTATTGATCATCACCACATGTATTTTCAGTTGGGAATAAACATATTTATTTTACAACAATTAGTTCTGGACTTTAAATCGGATTGATTGAGTGGTGGTCTAACAGCAATGGGATCTTTGACTGATTAGTGTTTTGTTTTTTTCAGCAATTCTTCCTGCATGTTACATCAATCTGCTAGTAGGTGGCATCAAGTGACAGGAACCTATCATACACCCAACGTAATGCGAAGCCAGGCATGACGCAAGTGTTTTTTGCTAGTTTTCGGCCCAACTCAGTTATCATTTTCACGTCCAGCACCCACATTGTTTAAATAGCAAATGCATTTGCGCCCATCTGTTTGCCCATGGGTGTGCAGGTCTGAAAACGAGGTGTGTTCAGGTGCATTTAGGGCTGGACGATATGGCCAAAATTTATATCACGATATAATTCTTAATTTCGGTCGATACGATATAATTCCGATATCGATATGAACTATATAATAGCCTCAGAAAAACTGCCAAGAACGGCCACAATGTCTGAAAAATGAATTTGCCAAATCTATGAAATCTCTTCCTATAAAACTATGTAATATTTTAGATATAAAAACAGTAGAAATAAATGTATGTTCAGCTTTTATTTGTATTTAGCCTTCATACAAACATAAAAAATAAACATAGGACTCACTCACTTTTGTAATATTAATATCTTTAACATTAAACTATAACGTAGGCTGATTTTATTATCCTTAATATAAATTAAAACAAAAGTGCTTCAGCCAAGATAAAGATTGTGAACAGTAAAAACAGAAAAAAACAGTGAGAAACAACAAAAACACATTGCTGGGGCAGGGACATTGTTGAGTGTTGATGACACTAGGTTGACTATGGTACTATGGTTCAAATTGCTCATGGTCCGGTTTGTATCACGGTTTTAGGGTCACAGTTTTGGTACAGTTCGGTATGTGCACATACCGAAACCGTGACCCTAAAAATAAGACTACTGTCAAATAAAAATAAAGAAAATAAGAACAAACGATCAAACTACAAGCAAATAAGTACATCACAAATAAGTACAATAAAGCAAATATTCAAATAAAATAAACAGTGCTTTTCAGGTTTTCAGGTATCTAACAGTAGTTTTCAGGTACAGAAAATGGATAAAGTAATCAAATATAAAATAACACTGCATATTATCTTTACTGTATAAAATAAATAAAGATGAATCATTATTGAAGTTACAAAAACTATTCAGTCAAGAGCAGTGAGTGATTTCTTTGTTATTTGTTGTTTGATTTAACATTAAAAACAGGCAGCAGGAATAGTTTTTTTCCCTTTAAGACATGCACGATCCAGTAGCTACATATACTGTTACACATGCGATGTCTTTCTCGACTGTTATACGTTCACTTAAGACATAGCCGACTATGTTTGCTAGGATACTCGCCAAGACGGGCATGCTGACTTAATGAATTTGTCCGCCGAAGCGCAAGACTTGAAAGAGAAGTCAGTATTTGCGCGCTGACTGAAATAAGCGTGTGCGCGCTTCGGATGAGCGCACACAAATCTTCTCACAGCGCGTGCGAGTTCTCTTTCGCGTCTTGTTCTTGAAGGTTTAAATCAGCAAAGCTTAAATGAGTTTAGTTTAAACAGATAGCATCGTGTGCTGTTCAGGTCTCACATACGCTCGCGCGCTATCAACACCCGGGTGATGACGGCGTAAATGACTGGACATTAGAGCATATGGCACTCGCAGTTAACAGTTTACAAAGAGTGACTGTTTTGTCCACGCTTTTTGATTATCGTTGTTGTAACGTTTTGCGCATCCATCGACTGAAACATACATTATCTGAACTCTGTCTGTCTGTTTTCCATGTTGCTATTTTAAACAAACCATATTAACGCTGAGCACTGGCTGATGGCTGCGTGTCTCTGTGGTGTACGTCATCACGCCAATGGCCAATCGCGTTCTGCTCTTTCTAACGGCTGCGCCTCAAGTCAGTGAGAAATGTTGTAATGTATATATCGAAATACCGGAAATGTGTTTAAAAATCATATCACCGTTATCGAAAAAAATTATATCGCGATATATATTGATATTTAATTATTGTCCAGCCCTAGGTGCATTGTTAGCGTGTTGCTGTTTTGAGGCAACTGAAAACGACTGCCCCATTGATCAGCAAAAACCTGGTCTAAAATCAATGGCGCAGTATTTTTTATTTTTTATTTAAAGGGCGCGTTAGTGATATGCGCCTATAGGCGGGTGCACAGCGCACATACACTCTGTTTGTTACACACACAGGGACACAGCAGCACACAAAAATGCCAAATATTAAAAATAAAAGGATTTAAAAGATTATTATTGTGTACATAAAGATAAAAATGCCTACATGTCATAATGGATAGTTATTGCATGTATCAGAATTACCTATTTGCAGTAATGACGACTGAAATTGGCTAATTATTTGACCAATCCTGGCAATACACACATGTATTTAAACTGACTCGTCAGGTTGATGGTGTCTATATTCCGCCAAGTTACTGGCTGAATTTGCACACTTTTTATGGCAGAAATTAGTAGTATGGTGGTAGTATACAGTTATGAATTCAGCAACTGTCTTTATTAGTGATTCATTGAATCATTCACTCAAACTAAACAAAAACACTGATACATCGAGGTAAGAATGAATATTTTTTGGCTTTGTTTGCAAAGATCTTTGATGGCGGAGCAACAACAGACAAACTGGTAATATTGTGTGTAAAATGCAAGTTACTGAACATTAACTTGTTCAATTTACTGTTCTATATAATCAGTATCACACTCTCAATTGTGCTGTTGTTAATAATAATGCTGATATTCAGAACAACAAAACTCTTGCTTATATGATATTGCTTAATTACCATTTTTTCTTGACATGTACCATGGTATTTCCATTATATTATTTAATACTTTGGTATATCATTGTGGTAAATTGTATTCATTCAGTACCATAGTCTATATAATATTATAACAGATTTTTCTGTGTAAAGTGAAAAATACATCTAACATTTTGTAAGGATTTTTGTTCATTATGAGGAAACAACAGAAGGGGCTTATACAGCAGAAACCTCAGAATGTCCTTAAAAATCCCCCAGAATTTATTTGTAATAACACCAAATCAAGTTCTGGGCATTTTGATGAAGCTCTGATGCAGAGATACAGACAGGCTGGTTTGCTGTAGGTGGGTGGGGGATTTGGCATTGCGCTGCTGAGGCTTGCTGCAAAAACCCCTCTGACAGGAAATTTTCTCAGCTCATTTTCTTTGCCAAAGCAGGTGAGGAAGGACACAAAAACACACTCTCTGATTCACACTAACCCACGCGGTAATACGAATTAGAGGCTGACTTCACCAAACACCCATTTCGATTTAAGTAATGTCATTTCTTAGAAATATATTTTAGGCCACTGTCAGATGGTTTGCTCTCTCAATTTCTTGAAGTTATAAGAAATGTTTATTTCAAAGCTTGCCATCTTCCTCATTTTGAGTTTCACTCCCCTCTCACATAAAATCACTCTCGGACTTTGACAGATGGGGCTCTAGTATCAGCGCAGGATGTCTACTGTTGATTCTTGGCTCTGGATCCAGGCTTCACTCCTGGAGTGAGCTCAGCTGAGGGTTGATACACTGCTTCTGTTTATACACAGCACCATATGAAGCTTCGGATAGAAAGAGAGAACTCCCTTCTGAGCTGCATCTGCATCTGCCAATAACTCTCTAACAATCCTCTCAGCCACAGCAAAGTGAGAAAGAGAGATTGAAAGGATGCTGAGCGTTGTCATTTTAATTCTGCCAGAGAGGAATGAGGGTCACTTAGCGGCTGTGACGTGTGCTTTACTTTTAAGCTCAAACTGATTTACTGAAATGAAAAAAGGGACGGTATAAGATGAGCGCCAGCCAATGAGATTGCTGTTTGCGTATTGACTTGAATTGAAATACTGTAGTACAGATCGCTTGATGTAGATCGAAACTCTCAAGCGCTCAGTCAGTGTTCAGCGAGTGAAAATATATCTATGCTAAACTTATATTTAGCCCCTAACATACACACTGGCGAGTACAATCCAAGAATTTAGTTGCTCAGAGTGAAGATTTAGTCACATATGCAAGTGATTTACTCTCATTGTAGAGGGTTGCTAATAGTGTACTTATCAAAAGTGTAAACAAAGTTTTCACATGATTTTGTTGATGCATGTTTAAGTAAAATCTGGAATATTTGGTTTAATTCTGCACTTTTTGTCAACTAACATGTTAATTTTGTTACAAAAATTTGAAACAAAAATAACATTTGACTAACAATTTGATTAAAAGTTGATGGAATTTTAGTCAGAGTGAAAAATTAATATGACATGGCATGAGCAAAGATGGCAGATTTTAAATCTCCTTCTAGGTTTTTGAATGCTAATGGCTGGATTGGTGAAGATGGCTTTAGAGAAACCGGCTACCATTAACAGTATGCTGGTCCTGAAAGACTCACTGAGCACCAGATGGATCCTCCAGGACTCACTCCACAGTGGCCACAGAATCAGCTCTAGGAGACTTATAGTCTTCAATGGAAAATTCAGCTGCTGGCGTCACTGTGTTTTGGTGCCAAACCCAAAGGGTAGATTTGCCATGATCCCAAATGGCTGGAATTTAGTTATAGCTTGTTATTTAACTAAAACATCCCATTTATTTATGTCATTACTTGATAGTAACAAGCATATGCGTTAAATTAATATTTTAATGGTTATAAGATTTTAGTATCGCTATATCATGTCTACAGAGATACATGGTTGACATATAGACCTAATTACAGGGTACGAGAAGCCAACCTTTAGAAATTCCTTCTAGTCCCAGTTGGATTGTATTCTGTCTCCGCCACGTTACGCCCTGACGTCTGTTTGGAGATCTCTGAACTGGCGACTGAGTCTTATTTTTGGACGAACCACACTGCCAAGTTTGTGTCATCCGTAGGGGTGTAAGGTTTGCTGGGTGGAGTTAATTAAAGGGGTGTGAGAGAAGGAGAGAGGGAGCAAGGCGTAAGCATAAGTATTTCCCTGTCCATGAGAGGTCGTACTGTGCACCGGCTGATGGTCGTCAATGGTGCCAGCAGAGGCCCGGCCGGCCAGAGAAAAGCCCTGTGGTCAGCACTCCGTGGGGATGTAGGTCTTGCCAGGATCCAGCTTTCAGAAACATAACAGGAATCACACTTTCAACCGTCTCTCTGCTGGGCTCACGCCTGGCTCCCACAAACACATCTACTCAAGGACAGCGCTGTCATTTTGGCAGTTGCCTCACTGCTAATGTTTATAAAATATGTTTTTAAAGACCATACTTTGTGGACCAAAGTTTTGCTTTCAATTTCAAATTAGTAATATAGACAAGATCAGCCAGGCTGATATATGTCAGCCATTTATCAGCAGAAAAGTTCTGAAAATTTGTGTATAAAATTCATAAAATATACAAAACCATTTAAAAGTTTGGGGTTGGTATGATTTTTTAAAATGTTTTTGAAAGAAGTTTTTTTTATGCTTACCAAGGTAGCTGCGATGTAGCTCCTGTCAAATGCTCCGAAAACAAACATCTTTATAATAGAGTTCAGATGCAAAAGCTAAAAGCCACCTCCGTCAAAAATGAGATGATGATATTGAGCGCAATGTCTCCGCACATAGTATGTTCATCAAATACTTTTGCTTGAAATCCGCAAAATCTCAGCGTCAGCCCATTCAGAAATACCGGTTCATTGGCAGAAACCTCTAAACGCCACTTCCCTTTGTCAGCAAAAGCCTTTAAGTGCACAGAAGAACCAATCAGAAGACGTGAATCAAATCGATTTCAAGATGAATGACGGTGTGCGTATAAGCCAGCTTTCAATTGCCGAGCTGCAAGTTTTTATCATGTTTTGACGATCATTAGTGGCAATGACAGGATTTCGTGAGTAGCAAGTAAAAACAACAGTGTTCCTTTTGCTGCTATAAAACTGACAGAAATGGATGTTTTACTATGTCTTGTTGTCCAAAGAGTTTTTTTAAATTCCAATCAATTGACTAAATTGGCATTAATGAAAATAAGGCATTTCAAAAACTGACTAATAACCTTTACGTTGCCGTTAAAGTGAAATTACTGAACCTAAACATTGGAGCATGGTAAAAGCCTGTCTTAAAGCATTTTTTTTTTTTTTTTTTAAGGATTTCACCTTGATGTTTGTGGCATCATAATTTCAGAAAGTGTGCTATAGCTGTGGCCAAGTGTGTAGTGCTCATCATCTGACATAAATTAACTGTTGTGCTTATTAGATGAGGATGTGGGTTTGAATGTAGCATGTGTCTTGATCCGATTCCCTTGTCCCTCCATCTACTTTCCTGTCTACCTCCACTGTCCTGTCAGGCACAAAAGTATTTAACCTAGCTGCTGTCAGGATGCTCATTATGAGTCCCAGGTGTTGTGCTGTAGGCTGCTGGTCAGAAGGCAGGAACACAAACCTGCCAATATAGTGACACTGTACTGGAAATGCCAGTCACATTTTGATATCCAGCAGTCACTGCCAGGATGTGTTTATGAAAGAGAGTGAGGAAAGAAGAGGATAGGGAAAGGGATGGTAATATGTGTGTGTGTGTGTGTGTGTGTGTGCAATGAGAGGGCCTGTATTACAGAATAGCGTTCTGTTGTGACTCAGCTCTTTGCACCTGTTGTCTTACCTCAGAGAGACGTTCAACCATCGTATACACAGCTGCAGAATAGATGCATTCTGAAACATTACTCAGTTCAAATGATCTGACATCTAAACTTTCAGTTTCAAAAGCTTTTTCTTGTTTAGCCTCAGACATTAAGGACAAATGTTACATTTGGTTTCACTGAATGGTGAAAGGAATTCAGTGGGCTGCTCAGGCTATTAGCTGAGGTGATGGTTTTATATTTCTGAGTTGGCTGACATTTACATTCACAAAGAGACACTTTTGACAGTCATCGCAGTGTCATCTGCTCTGCCTGAGCATAGAAACATACCGAGTATGTTTGTGTGTGCACCTCAGCGTGGCTTTGGTCTTATTAAAATTGCCTTGAGTTCTTGCCACTAGCCCCTGCAGGAGCTGCTTTCATCAGCATTATCTGTCAGTCTGCTCTCCTGGTTAACCTTGTTTTTGATTTTGTACTTTGTTTCTTCCCCAGACGGTTCTCTGAAATGCATCCATTTAACAGGTTCACAAAGGCACATCTAATATCAGTTGATTATGCATAGAGAAAGACTGTCTCATCTTGTTGTAAAGATACTGAATTAGTCATTGTGATTATCTATCTCTCTCTATCTCTCTATCTGTCATAATTGTACATGCTCATTTTTCATATTTTTCCATTTATATTAACTTTGCCGTCATTTAACGCTCACTTAGTTGAGCGTTTAATCACTAATAATTTAATAACACTTTTAAATGTAATCTTTAGCAAATCTCAAAATCCAAAATATCCAATTTTTTATACTGTACTGTACATTATAATGTTGCAATTTAAAATGATACATTTTAGCTTTTAGTGTTTTTAAAAAAAAATTAAATTTCCCATTTTTATACTGTACATTATAATGTTGCAATTTAAAATGATTAATTTTAGTTTTTAGTGTTTTTTTTAATTATTATTATTAATTTGGACAAAATATTATAAAACTTTAATATCAGCTATGTATCAGTTATTGACTATAAAATTTAAAAATAATAGTTAAATGTGACCCGCTCTGGCGAAATGAGTCGGAAGTCGCAACATTCTATTTTAAGATATGGGACGATCATGTGGAAAAACAATGAAAAAAAATCAATTTTTTTTAAGCTAATTTCAAAGAACAGACTTTCAAAAATAATCTCCGAAAGTTTCGTAGTCCAGATAATTGAGTAAAGGTATTTAAATGGCTATTAAATTTGACATGGTTTTACTAAATTTGCTGGAAATGAACTTCTCAACTCCTCTCGTCACTTATGAGCATTTCCCGGTATCCCCTGAAACGTCACTATCTCTGCTCTACAAATATGGTGTTACACGTTGTATAGAACCAATCAAAAAGCTTAGAAATGTAAACACACTGACCTAAACGCTGATTTTTAACAATGGGAAGCCCCGTTTCGACTGACAGGAACGCGATCGGTCCAGCCATCCTCCTGTCAGACTAGCGCGCCTTATAAAATAAAACTCCCATTTGTGTGTCTCTCTTTAAAAGCCAATAAAAATTGAATCCATAAAGGTAGCACAAAAATTATTTTTGCATACAAAACCAAAGACTTTAAACTTTAATATCAAGCCTCCAACATGCTTCTGTTGCGTTGTTTTCACCCTCTAATGAGTCTGAGTAATATGCGTTTACAACAAAAATAGCACAGCAGCTAACTGAATACAAGTGTGTATATTTCACGTGCTCATAACTTCATGAAAAATGCACAGATCATAAAAATGGCACATCAATATTTAAAGCAGATTCTCAAGATTAAAACGAATCCAAAATCAATATAATATATTGCGTTGATCACAAGATATTACTCACGGAATGATTTAACATACTTGGCTAAAAACATGTCTCTCATCTCTCCGGGATGCAGTGTGTATCCAGTGTTACCGGACCCATTCATGTTCGTTTTCCAATGTGGAATAACACAAAATAGATATCATTTTAAAGCTTAGAATCTCATCTTTTTAATGCATCTAACCATTTTGAAAAACTCCCAAGGAGTGCTGAGAAGCACCTCTAAACCTGAGTTTATCGCCCGTTGGCGCCACCTGGCTGCGGAAAAGATGAACAACAATTTTTCAAACTATTCTTTATGCTATCACCACGAAATTTGAACCAGATGCAGCTCACATGTAGAAGAGCATCACCAAAAAAGAATTTTTTAGCGATCTTATTGTGTTCCTGAGTTATTCCATGTCAAATAAAAAAAAGAAAAATTATTTTTAAAAAAGTATATATATTTTTGTCTTTTATCATCTTTTTCTCAGCAAGAAAATGTCCAAATGTAATGTAATTTATATTTTCTTAAAATTTAAAATGTTTTCTATCAAATGATACCTACCTTTTGTCTCTTCTTGCTAGAGTTTTGGAGTTATGAGTCTTTACTTTTGTGTGTGTCGCTCAGAGAAAAAAAAAAAAAAAAAATCTCTAAAAAAGCCTTCAGGTCTTAAAAGGTTAATTCAAATAAATACTTTCAAATAATTTGAGCTTCAGCCTGGTTTAGCATTTATATATATAAAAATGTCTTTTGTCAAATTAAGCTGTAAAATAAATAGTTTATCCTTTTAAATGCAATGGATTTTGAAAGATATCAACAAAAAAACGGGCAAAAAACTTTAAAAGTGATTTTCTCAGGTTTTCAATTGGAAAAAGAGGGCAGACGACCATAATTCAAATGGGTATATCTTTAAAACCATTCAAGGTATGACTTTGACTAGGATATCATTTTAAAACTTATTGCCTCATCTTTCCATTAATACCAAAATCTCAATTTTGAAATTTGGGTCACTCATTTTGCTGGATCAGGTCACAAATTTCTCTGAATATTAAACTGAGATAAGAGAAAAAATATTTTTGCTATTTTAAAATTATATTAATTCACACAGGTTTTCCTAAAAATACGTTTGGTGAAAACAACTCTAAATATTATATCTGGGGCATAACCACCTTCTTCTCTCTTTCAGAACTCTCTAGGAAGGAACCCTCTAAATGGAGATGGCGTATTTCAAGAACAATTTTTGGGTAAGTCTGTCACATTTCTTATGCATTGGGTTTTTCATGTTCTAGCTTTGTTGCAGTACAGTAAGAGCAAATGTTTACTCAGCGTATGTTTTGTACAGTTGCTTTGTAAGCAGTTTGAGATACATATGCTGACTGTTTCAGTCACATCATTGAAATTATGAAGTAAGGATAGCGAGAGGAAAGAACAAAGAGAGAAAAAGTGTGAGAACAAAAGCAGAGGGCCAGGGCTTTGTCAGCTTTCCCATGAGGACAGCCGTGCTCTGCACTTTCCACACACCTGGCAGGGCTATTTCAGGTTCGTCCTACTTTAATACCAAGCCTGCCCCTCTCAAAGAACGAGTAAGAAGAGAGTAAAATCAAGCCAGAACATTCAAGAACTGCTGCAACTAAATGCAAGCCGTATTACACCAGTACAGAAGCCTTCCTTCCAGATAAAGACCTCCATATGTTAGAGAAGCTCACAACATCTGTGCCATCAAATTAGTTTTGTTTGAAAAGTAGTAAAGTGGCATTTAAACGTCACGTAAAAATAAACATGATACAGTGATTGGTTCCCTGCTGTTTAAGCTGAACACCCCTTCTTTCATTTGTAGTCTTGACTGGGGTTTTGTTTTTGAGTTCCTCTATTGTGTTCTTCTGTTTGGTTGCAGCCTCTGGTCTGCTGACCGGTTTTGGCCAGGTCATGTGGTTTGTCTGGCTTTGTGTCGCAGGACTGTGGTAGATGCAGAGTTCTCCTCTATTGTGTTCTAACACAAAGCTGGTGTAAAACACCCCCCAAAACTCCCAAGCATCCATGCAGAACTATTATTCACTCTGGACCCCCTCATCACTCATGCAGATGTATGCAGACGCTCTGGCCTGCACTCTTCCCTTAGTTCACTGACAAGCTACGCAATATCGCGTTCATTATCGAAGGCGATTCATCTGCGATAATGAACGCGATATTGCGTAGCTTGTCAGTGATCTACGGTTCTGTCTATTAAATGGCGCTCCATTTGAAAGCAGGTGATGGCGATTTCGCGGTAATCAGGGAACCGGCTTTACTGACGAAATTCGCGTGACAGTTGCATGCGATATATCGCCCAGCAGTACATTAAAGTAATTCTTTGTTCTGTAAAATGAGTTTCTTTTTTTGGTTGATGGCACTGAGGCTGCCTAAAGGGGCTTTTGCACCGAATAGTTCTAGGAACTAGGATAGTTCCCCAGGAGCTAATTTGTCCCCCAGGCCATGTTCCTGGTTGCATTTGCACTGGCAATAGGAACTCTGAAGCGTCCGACAGCGGCATCTTTAAGGGCGGCATGCTAAAAACTGGTGGATAGAGGATGCCGTGATCGGAGCTGTGTTTTTTGTGTGTCGTGGGTTTCGTGATAACGGAGATGGAATGTAAACAGAATTTACGTGACTGAAAGAACAAAAAGTGGGGCTAACAGACAAAATCTCCTATGATAACTTTCAGTATTAAATATCATCGAGGCGGAGAAAAGAATACAACCCTGTAGACAACAGGTAAATGCCGTTATCACTGTTTCCCATGTTCTTGAAGTAAATATGTTTACACAGCTTTTTAAAAATGCTGGGTGTCGGTGTTTGACATGCGTTTGACCAATCAACATGCACTTATATCACTGATAGTTCCTATAGTGCTGGTTTAGACCCTACTCTGAAGTAGGAGCTAATTTAGTTCCCCCAAAAGGAATTCCTAGAACTAAAATCGTTCCTAGTTCCTGTGGTGCAAACACGGCAAAATCCAAGTACTTCAGCCATTAGTTCTAGGAACTGTGAAAAGGTTCCTCTGGTGCGAAAACCCCTTAAGTTTCAATCATTGAGTGCCAGCAGTGTTTAAGGAGGAGAGTAGTGACAATCCAATCAATTCCTGATGGGTAAAAGTCTCACCCTAAAAGTTTTCTTGCTAAATATGCAGTTTCATTCAGAAATGCATCAGATTACAGAAGTAAAATGGATTGCAAATACTGATTCATGTTGACTTTAAAGAAATTAATTGTCATTCTAATGTGTGTCTGTGTCTGTGTGTGTGTGCATATAATGTGATCATAATTGCGCGTGTTTGTCTTGTTGTGTGTGTTCACCTGCTCTGACTGTTTCTCCAGCACTGAATAAAAACACCTGTATGAAATGACTGAAGCGACACATTTGGGTAATTACTGAAAATGCGTGATTAATTAAGTCTCAGAGAGGGAATTCACAATCACAGTGATTAAGCACTTGCCTTATTTAGCTCATACGTCTTCATCCCTATGACTGTCTTCAATCTGTTTTCTCCTCAGATGGAAAACAGGGCGTTCGGCAGGCTGTCAGGTGTTGTCTCACATCAGAGAGCTCATTTAGCAGCCTAATCAGTTCATTTAGTTTCACTCTTACTGTTCTGTTTCAATTTTGCGAGCTTGGATGCAGATATATTCTCAGTCTCACATTAAAGTGTTTGTGAAGCTTTGGAAGATTAGGGTTCATTAGTTGTAGAATATTGTTTAATGCATGACCTTAGATCAGGATTCTACAAAGCATGCATTTTCTCGCATTTGCCCATGAAAATGACTTTGGCCACACCAGTGCGAATGAAATGTACCACCCAATTAAACCTCATGAACTTATCTAGTACCATCAGAAAAAGAAAAAGAAAATGAACATGCCTTTATAATAGTAGACAGTGTCTTCCTTTCAGTATAGAAATTGTGCCTACTGAGTAAATCGCTATTCGTCCCCATTCATTTGTGTTTTGGATGACGATCCATCAGTTTCCTCTGTCATAGAGAGGCTTTTATGGCTTGTGCATGTAAGCAACTATCTACAACACCCCCTATGTATAGAATTTCTTTAAAAAAAAAAAATCTTCAGAGAACACTAGTGAGAGAATTCCTCCAGTCATTGTCCTGTCTACATTTCAAGACAAACATCACTGATACTGTATATCTGTCTTATTGTCCCATTCGTGTGATTTAATCAAGACTTGTCTAGATAAAGGTACAAGAGAGGAGGATGATGTACTTTAGGTCAGTCAGTGATTTCCCTCTTTCTCACCTAAGAGCTAATGCAGTTATTCATCACAGGTGACAGGACTGGGCCATGTGTGTGTGTTTTAACTGTAATACACAGTCAGCAGTAAGTCCTTTAACACTATAGACCTCATGCGCCAGAGAAACAAACACACAGCCATCTTTAGAACTTCCATTTTAGCGGTAGCTCTGTATATTTCTATGGCAAGAGTAATTAGCTGGTGAAGTGGATTTACTTATTGTAGAGTTAATGAAAATTATCATAAGCATTGTAATGTTTGAAGCGGATGTCATGAATGTCAGTAGACTGGGAAGATTTAAAAATGAGCGATTCATTCATAAATCCATAAGATCTTACCTTCATGCTGTGGAAGTACATACCGGAAGACAGAACCCAACGAGCGCAGTGCCAAAAAGGGGCAGGGCGGGGTGGGGCGGGGCTACACAAGGTCTAAACAGCATCTTTGGAGGGAATTCTGGGAAGTGAGCAAATAATCAAATATCCAGCATTTACATTGTTATGAACAATCTCACCTGAGATTCTGATCACGATACAAATGATAATGAAAATGAAATTCACTGAGAATTATTTTGATTTGGTTCTGAAAATTTAGATTTTGATTTAATACAGATTCATTCTGTTTCAGTTATAATGTTAATTGTGCTTACATGTTCTTATAGAGAAAGAAACTCTTTCTCTTGTAATGCTTTAAAGGTGCCATCGAACTTTTTTTACAAGATGTAATATAAGTCTAAGGTGTCCCCTGAATGTGTCTGTTAAGTTTCAGTTCAAAATACCCCATAGATTTTTTTTTTATTAATTTTTTTAACTGCCTATTTTGGGGCATCATTAACTATGCACCGATTCATGCTGCGGCCCCTTTAATTCCCCTCACTCCCCGCCCACGGAGCTCGCGCTTGCCTTAAACAGCATAAACAGCATAAAGTTCACACAGCTAATATAACCTTCAAAATGGATCTTTACAAAGTGTTCGTCATGCAACATGTCTAATCGCGTAAGTACAGTATTTATTTGGATGTTTACATTTGATTCTGAACGGGTTTGATAGTGCTCCGTGGCTAAAGCTAACATTACACACTGTTGGAGAGATTTATAAAGAATGAAGTTGTGTTTGTGCATTATACAGACTGCAAGTGTTTAAAAATGAAAATAGCGACGCCTCTTGTCTCCGTGAATATAGTAATAAACAATGGTAACTTTAACCACATTTAACAGTACATTAGCAACATGCTAACGAAACATTTAGAAAGACAATTTACAAATATCACTAAAAATATCATGATATCATGAATCATGTCAGTTATTATTGCTCCATCTGCCATTTTTTGCTGTTGTCCTTGCTTGCTTACCTAGTCTGATGATTCAGCTGTGCACATCCAGACGTTAATACTGGCTTGTGTAATGTCTTGAATGGCTGGCATATGCAAATATTGGGGTCATACATATTAATGATTCCGACTGTTACGTAACAGTCGGTGTTATGTTGAGATTCGCCTGTTCTTCTGAGGTCTTTTAAATAAATGAGATTTACATAAGAAGGAGGAAACAATGGAGTTTGAGACTCACTGTATGTCATTTCCATGTACTGAACTCTTGTTATTTAACTATGCCAAGATAAATTCAATTTTTAATTCTAGGGCACCTTTAATATATACAGAGCAGTAATTCAAATGTAGTCAAACCGCTGATCTGTTTTAACTAAAAGAATCAACTCAGAAGAGTCATTTGTTTCAGGAATCAGATGGGCAGCGCTGTACATACAAGATTTCACACAGCCAAAACAGAATACTATAAAAGATAGATTGTGGGATTTTAAGAATTGATATCGAGAACAAGAACAACTTCACCCAGTCCTGCTCTTTCTCAGGCTATGGTGAGCTCATGGATCTGCACTGACATTAGTATGTGAAAAGGTTTTTTTGAGGGACTGTAGTGTTTTGTTCTGTTGCTTGTCATTTGTGTGTGTTTAGTGGATCTCACATGATTGCCTCATTGCCGTGAGCATCATGGCACTGGAACGCCTTGCAATCATCCAATTACAACTTCCATGAGACATTGCTCATTCATCAAACTCCATATTAGTCCTTCTTACAAGCTGCTAAAGTCATCATCCCTGCTTGTGTGTTTACAGCAGAGGGGTAATTAAAATCAAGTGAGACTGGTTAGTTCTTCAGGCTAACACAAGTTGTCATTGTGAGTTGGTTCTTGGAAGAATCTACTGTTAAATGTTCAGCCTCACGCTCAGACTGACTTTCAACAGAGAAACCCATAGACACGGCATGACTGGAAAGTTTTAATTTGAAATGATTCCTGAATAGATTTATAAACCCTGAACTTAGAATATCTCTCAAATTGATGACTTAACACACTTAACACATTACAAATAGATTTTAGGGAATCCAGCTATCTAAAAATGTTTTCTTATATTATTAAAGGCACAATAAATTAAATATATATAATATAAATATATATAAAAAATATCCCACAATTAAAATATCCAAAAACCACTAGAACAGGATTATATATTTTGTTGACTTGTGTACTTCCAAAAATAGTTAAATCCAGATAAATAAGCAATTTAACCAGGACATGGACCATGTTCGTGCGTCGCCTATCAATGACATCATACCCACATTACCCTCGGTAGAAACCGTGGAAACACCAAAGACGCCTTAATATATTATATGTTTTATTAGACAGGTGAGCATCAGTTTGGATGGATACATTCATCGACAGAAAACTAATCATGTTATAAAGCTCAAAACAGTAAGTCTCGTTTCATGATTTAACAGCCTAATATTGATATAGCTTACTGCAGTGTGCATTGAGTGTCTCTTAGCGAACACAGAGTAGCACTATAACAACTTTCAGCACACAAATCTATCTAATATGATAAAACAGCACTGCTTTACCCCACATACGCTTGATCGGAAGAAGCGGAAGCAGCAACTGCGGCATAATAAAAGTTTCACTGCTCTCGAGACGTGTCACGCTCGTCTCTCATTAGCAATCGCTCCTGCTCTGCTTCATACTACAGTAACGTTAATACTCTCATTCATGAACATGATTTCTGCCCAAAATCCCGATTCCCAATTCTTTTCCAACAGCTGTAGACGTGAAGACAACACCTCCGATGATTCCGTGAAATCAAGGCGTCATCAAGCTACACCTTTTGTTTTGAATAAGCGACCTCTAGTGGCAAAAATTTACATATTGTGCCTTTTAAATTGTTTTAATTTACATCTTGAGTTATGCATTTTTTGCATACTAATTTTCTCTGCTTTTATTATTATTATAAGGTGGATTTCATTTTTAATTTTATGTTATAATCTTGTGTGAAAGGTGCTATACAAATAAATGTTATTATTATTATTCTAAGAGACCCCCAGCTAGTCACAGATGAGTTAATGTATTTTTTTATTACAATAGTTTTTTATTTATAGTATTTATAATAATTTTATAATATAAAACACATGTATATATCAAAGCTTTTCTCCACTTCCTTAGAATTTGTAACAATCCTTGGACTTTTTTGAACAAGACAGAATACTTCAGCCCCTCTCTAGCACCGACACACACATATGCCTGTCACCTTATGGAATGAGCTGTCATGTGTCTCCCACTCTCTCACAGTTACCAGGGGAACCCTGTCGCTTTAGCAACCGCTATCTTGGTAGGAGACACGTTAATACCGAGCGGATTGGAGTTGCTCTTTCAACACCTGCAGCTCTGCTTAATGTCATCGCAGCCATCCGCTTGCGTTTTATTTCTCGCTCCCTGTCTGTCATGCCCTCTTCAAACATAAAGCGTCCTCTGTGGCGGCATCACGTTAGATAAGCTGAATGGCAGATACTGCTGTATGCTTTGCAAATGAACTTCAGGGAATGAAGCTATGAAAGAACAGACATATTTTGGACGTCAGCAGATGGGCTATCATTCAATTTTTTTTCAGCAATGAATTCTGACTGAAGTATCCAGGGGAAAAGACTGTCAGTTTTTGCCTGCCAGATAATTGTTTACCATCATATATATAAAGAAAGAGGGAAGAGAAAGAAAGAAGCAGAAGATAGTGAGAGACGGCTTTTAAAGGGGTGCTGCTGTACCTGTGCTGTGTGGGCAGAGCAGAGAAAATCATGGGAGATCGGCTTTCCAAAGGGGTCGGGTTTCAACAAGCATACTGGCCACACAACAAACATCAGCTGTTGTTTTTCATTTAATTTTAACATTGAAATTACATGTTGGTTGCAACTGGTTCACTTGGTTCAACTGTTGTTTTGTGACCACAGTTCTTTAAAAAGCACTATACTGTGATTATGTACAGCATAAAGGACTGACACTAAACAACAGAAGGGTCCATGGGTAACTGATACCTAGTCTGGATCTGACTATAGAGCATAAGAGTGAACCCAACTTTTTCAGTGACCTTTTTTTTCACATTATTGAAAAGTATTTTAAAATCCTTATGAAAAAAAATAAAGTCTTCTTAAGCCAACCACAACATTACAACATTTTATTCAAAATAAAATTATCTGATTGATTGATTTGGTTCAGTTCTCTTTTACCACACAATAAAATAGTAGCAGCTCTCTGATTGGCCAAAATCTATTCTGATAACCTCTACTTTTCCCCGTGGAACACAAAAGCTTGACCTCTGACCTGTTTTGTTTTTTTTAATGATCTGAATGTCTGAGTTTTGTATTTTAGATTGTTGAACTTGGAGGTCTTCATTTGTAAACTTGAAGCTGCAGTATTTTGTAATCTGAATATTTACATGTAATTTCAACTCAGGACATAAAAATTTAGAAACATAAATGTGTAAAATGCACCACAAAAAAAAATCAATTTTGTTAATTGTCACAAATGTTTATAATTCAAATATACACGATTCAAATTGGAAGCATGTTTCCGCCACTAAATAAAAAAATAAAAAAGGTAATTGCGACTTTATCTCAAAATGCTGACTTTTTTTCTCAGAATTGTGAGACAGAATTGTGAGTTATAATGTCAGAATTGTGGGAAATAAAGTCGGAATTGCGAGATATAAATGCGAGATGCTTTTCTCGCAATTCTGACTTTTTTCCTACAATTGCGAGTTTATATTTTGCAATTCTGACTTTTCTCAGAATTGAGGTATAAAGTCGCAATTGTGAGTTAAGTCCAATTCTGAGGGGAAAAAAAGACTTTCTTCTCAGAAGTGCGAGTTTATATCTTTTACATTTGTGACTTTATAACTCACAATTCTGACTTTATATCTCACAATTATAACTCACAATTCTTACTTTCTAACATGCAATTGCAACTTTATATCTCACAATTCTGACTTTCTAACATGCAATTGCAACTTTATATCATGCAATTCTGACTTTATAACTCGCAATTGCGAGTTTATTTCACAATTCTGAGAAAAAAAGTCTGAATTGTGACGTGAACTCACAATTGTGAGAAAAAGTCTGAATTGTGAGATAAAAAGTCACAATTACCTTTTATGCAGTGGCAGAAACAAGCTTCTATACAAATTTAAACTATAAGATATGCCAGAAAAATAATCCATTTTTTTAATGTCACATTTAAAATTTACATTTACAGAAGTCTAATTCATTTTCTAGACTTGTAGCCCACCAGTTTTTCACTTTCTTAATGACATAGATCTAAAAAGATTCAGTTTAGACTTAAGTGAAGTTTTTAAAAGAGGGCTAATTTACACAAATGTCTTCATCTACGATACTCGTATTTGATGTCAACATTTGTGCAGTTGAATGTTGGAAGCAGGTTTTGTTTTGTTGTATGATTTGCCCTGTCCAGTTTCTATGGACGGTGGGAATTTTGTCAATCTGTTTTTTACCTGGGAAGTTCTTGTGTGGAGGTATTTATGGCCACTTACTGCTCTGGTTCTGTCATTTCTTTCTCTCTCTCTCCTTTGTTGACATTTTTCTGTTTGCTAAAAGAAAGGGGGCTATTTTTATACTTGCTAACTGTTACCGCAGGATGTGCTGATACTTTGTTCCAAAGGTTATCATCTGAGGATCTCCCTACTGGGCCTTGGCCTTTGAGGGAAATCTGGGAGAAGTGTTGTGCTCCTTGCTCACGTGGCATGTCTTGCACACACTGCTGTGCTATTCTTTTGTTGTTGTGTTTTCACTACTCCAGACATCCCGCCCTGCTGCAAAAAATCATTTCCAGGAAATCCAGGAATCATTTCACATTTCATTACATTATATTGTATTATATTATTATATTATTTTTGTAATCATAAAATATGTATGATAAAAGTATTATTTCTTTAAAAATGTGTATTTCTGTAAATGACAGTCGAGATTTTCACTTGTATTTTTCACAACCAGAGGGATGGGGGGTTGCTGGGTTATTCTCTGGATGGAATTTTTCCACTTCGGTGGACAATAAAAGAAAAATGCTTGGTTTGTTTTTGTTTGTCTTTGATTCGATTCGGTGTCCTTTTATGCCAAAAACAAAACAAAAAGTCAGACTGTCATTCTTACATTGCATTCCCTAAAGAAATACTGAACAAGATGGTTTTATTTACTTTTCTTTGCATTTTTTTGAATTGGTAAATAGTACATTTTGTCCACCCCAAGCTGATTTTTAATAGTTTCTTCTCTTGGTTAATTGTAGTTCTCCCTGACCCTGATCTCTTATGTGTTCTGAAAATTATGAGAAGTTTTTGTCAGTGTTTGTTTAGAAATACTGACATTCTGTACAAGCACATATTTTGTGCCCGCTGTGGCCAATGGCCCACAATCGACAGCCCAGTCTTCCCAGTCTTCCTCTTGCTATTTTTATTTTAACACATACTATTTGTTTCTCGTGATGATTCATTTTGTACCTTATGTTGGTGTTTTTGTTTGTTCACAGGGGGAGAAGAATGCAGGTTTTGACGTTCTCTACCACAACATGAAGCATGGACAGATCGCCACCAAAGAGTTGGCTGAGTTCGTGCGTGAGAGGTGAGATGTTGTTTTGGGAGGAGTTGTCATGGTGATGAGAGGAGGGGTGATATGGTCTAACTGGTACTGACAGGAGTGTGACGTGGAATTTGTTTTCTACTCCTCGCTTCTTGTGTTTCTAACTCAGCAGTAGCTGTTTTATTTACATCAAAAGTGGAATATTCATGTTATAACGTCCCTTTATGTTATGCTGTATTGTACTATATGTCGTATTTGATTTTTTTTATATATATCTTAGAAAGTTATGTTACACTCTTACGTTACATTATATTACATCTTTATCTTATTTAATGTTACATGACATGCTGGGGTTTGTTGTTTCTTTAATGTTATGTATTGTCATATATTATGTTACGTTATTCTATTCTATGATGTTTTGTCTTATTTGATCTTATATGATATTAGATGATGTTACATTTTTCTACTTTATTTTGTGTTGTTAGTGTTTTTTGTCTTATTATATAGTGTTACATTACATTATGCTACATTATCGTGCTGTTTTGTCTTATTTGATCTTATTGTATCTTTCATATTGTTACAATACGTTATGCTGTTACGTCACGTTATTGTGATGTTACATGTTTTCCTTCGCTGTTACATTGTTAGTGTTATGTTTAGTCTTATACAGTATAATGTTATGTTATGCTACATTACATTATTGTAATGTTTTCTTATTTGATCTTATTGTATCTTATATAATGTTATATTTTGTAACAATATTATGTTATTGTCTTAATTGAACTTATGTGAGTTACATTACTTTTTGTTCGTGTTATGTTTTGTCTTATTTTTTTATCGTATAAAGTTACTTTAAGTTATGCTACATTGCATTATTGTAATATCTTTTTACTTGATCGTGTTGTATTTTATGTAATGTTACAATATGTTATGCTATATTACATTACATTTTTATTATTTTAATATTGTTACATATATGTATTAATAACAGTAAATTATGCATAATTGCAAGCAACTGACCTTAAACCAATCCCTAACCCTAATTATCTTGTAAATACATGTTGTTAATTAATTTTACTCAGTATTAAATATATAAATACACTGTAAAAAGGGCACCTCAAAATAAAGTGTAACCTAATATTACATTACAGTAACAACGCAACATAGCCTAGCATAATGTAATGCTATGACTGATATCATTGCATGTAATCTTATTATATGGCATATTATCTTTTTCTTTTTTGCTCGAATTGCTTTCTCTGTTCCATTACTTGCTTTCTCCACATCACAGTGCTGTCTTTCACTAGAGTGTCAAAACACACTAACCTGAGAGGAGCAGAGCAGTCAACAAAGTGCTCACTGTCCACTCATACACGTCCACAAATTCAAGGCAGCGCAGAAGTCAGAAAATCAGAAAATGCCTTATGTATCCAGTGGATAAAACAGATGGAAGATTTATCGTTTCACCCTTCCACTGAGAGCATATGTGGGACCTGTGAACGTTCCTTTTGTTCTGTAGTAGACACTTGAGTTGGAGCTAATTGCAATAATTAAAATGAAAACTCCATAACGACTCTCTCATTCTGCAGAGAGAACAGAGACTATTTAGAGCTCCGCCAAGCCCACTGCCAACTTTCATAGTCTCTTCTATCCATTATAATGGAGCTGGATGCAGGCACCCTCCGTCATGGACTGAAGGATTAAATTGTATTTTTGTGTGTGTGTGTTAGAAATCTGTCCAGGAAAGCCCTGGAGGAGAGTGCTGAGAAATTGAGAGAGACAAATAGGTCCCTGATAAAAGCATAGCTTGTGCAATAAATTACATAAATCAATTTTCAAAGGCCATTTTTTTATCTACTCAGGACATTGTGCCTCAAAGTGTCTCTGTTCCTTGAAGAATCTGAATTGACTGTCCCAACAGAAACAAAATTTCACTTATAAGAATAAAATAAGAGGATAAGGCCAACAATATAGCCCGGCACACTGGGATAATAATGACAACATCCTTTTTCCCATGAGCAGACTTTCCCAAGTCAGAACAAAAAAGCTTGGCTTATCGAGAAGGCGGATCACACAGTGGTTGATAACAAATATTTGGTGTTTCCAGCTGTGGCTGTGGAGAGCTACAATGTTTTTTCACTTTTGATTCAGTTTTTGTCCTGATGGTCCATGGTTTCCCATACAAAAACTTATCATGTATGTAACCATACAGTAGTACAGTTCTTACAGTTATCAAAATTATTGTAAATTCACATGGGGCCTCCTTAAAAAGACTTTCTTTTTTTAATCTAATTAACATTTTTTTATTTACTCTGGTAATACCACATTACCACAGTAGTAACTATGACATTTTGGTAAAGACTGTGATTATCATGGTAATTTGTTGTAAGTTTTTTTTTTTTTTTTTTTCACAAATAAAAAAGTGTGTGTGTGTACCATTGCAAATATAAACACTTAGCACCAAGCACTGAAGAACTGTTTGTGATCTTTGAGGCATTAATATTGGTGCTTAATCATTTTTGTTTGAAAGTATTTTTGACATTTGTGTTTGTGTTTGTATTTAAGGGCGGCCGTTGAGGAGACTTACTCGAAATCCATGAGCAAACTCGCCAAGATGGCTAGCAATGGAAGCCCTCTTGGGTGAGTGATGGCATTACTGTTATTATGAGATATGATTTTGAAATTTTACATGAGAGGTTGATCAGAGTAGACATAATATTGTACTTTAAGGTATTTTGTGTTGAAAATCACCATTACCCTCTGATTTTATGTCATCTGGAGAGGAACAAAACAAAACATTGAAAAGTTTTCTCTTGAAAAGTTTGTCATGCTGCTGCTGCTTTACAGATACTTATCATACTTATCAGCAGGGAGATTCAAGCAGATTGCATGCATGTATTTTTGTATGCACGAGTTTTTGCCCCTGTATGTAATTGGACGAAAAGTCATTGCTATGGTTAGCTCTTTCCTCTGCTTTCTTCGTCTCACTTCCTGTCTGCACAACATGTGCCAGTTGTCACAAAACAATCACGCAGCACTCTAACACTGTAAAATCTGACTTTGCAAAGATGCAAAGTTAGCATAGAATCAAATTTGTAAATAATTACGAGCATAAATACAAAGCTAATAGAAATGTAAACGTTTTATTTGGTCATGCAGTTTTTATAAAACTTTTTTTTCCTATGAACTTTAAAGGGTTAGTTCACCCAAAAATGAAATTTCTGTCATTAAGTACTCACTCTCATGTCATCCCAAACCCCCAAGACCTTCATTCAAATATCTTCTTTAAGATATTTTTGATGAAATCCGACAGTTTCTGAACTGCACACAGCTTTTGAGGTCCAGAAAAGTAGTAAAAACATTGTTAAAATAGTCAACGTGACTACAGTGGTTCAACCTTAATGTTATGACAAGAATACATTTTGTGCGCAAAAACAAAACAAAAATAACGACACGTGTACAGTGTCGGCCAATACTGAGCCGGTGTTCGGACATAGAACCTGGAAGTGCTGCACGTTCACTACGTCAACAGCATAGGAGACTGACAGGGAAGAGAAGAAATTGTTGAATAAAGTCATTATTTTTGTTTTGTTTTTGTACAATTTCTTAAGGTCTTACAGGTTAGGGATGACATGAAGGTGAGTACTTAAAGGTGCTAAAGAGGATGTTTTGTTTTATACATTTTTGCAATATTACTTGAAACTGTCTTTACTAACTGATAAAAGACTATTTATTAGGTGCACTGAAAGGAATAATATTAATATACATCATCTGTGCACGAGGTAGGGCCTTAAAAACATCAGCCAATCGTTTACGTGATCATCGCGTAAACGATTGGCCCTCTGGCTTGTCAATCACTGCCGTGACGTTCCTTGTGAGAGACGTGTGCGGATTGGCCCTCTGGCTTGTCAATCACTGCCGTGACGTTCCTTGTGAGAGACGAGCGCGGCTGCACGCTCCAGTAACTTTCCACACTCTACAGGCGCCGCATGCAATGTTTTTGTCAGGAGACAGGGGTAACAACTGCAGATTATGAGTTACATGCGGTGAGTCCAACATAATGAATCCACTAACATGACACAGCGAATGCCGGTGGTAAACACTCGTGTTCCAATACTCGTGCACGAGTTTTGGGAGGTGTTCCCTCGAAATTCTTACGCATGCGCTCATTTCAAAAACTCAGTAACAGTCTTTGGTTTCTCAGTCAACGAAAAGATCCTCTTTAGCACCTTTAATGACAGAAATTTCATGTTTGGGTGAACTAACCCTTTAAGTTTGGGAATATGTAGAAAATGTAGCACTTCAATACATCAGCATCTAACCACCTGCTTTGCTCCCCAGCACGTTTGCCCCCATGTGGGACGTGTTTCGTGTGTCCTCTGACAAACTGGCCCTCTGCCACCTGGAGCTCATGAAGAAGATGAACGACCTTATCCGTGACATCAATAAGTACAGCGAGGAGCAGGTCAAAATTCACCGCAAGGTAAATGAAGGGCTTTTAAATGGATTGAATCTTTCATGTCTCATGTCTTTCCGATCCCCTGCAGTACTTCAGACTGTTATGAACAAGTGCATTGAGTTCTAATGTTGTGCGTAATATCTCGATTGTACTGTATATTAAAATATGTTATGTCTTATGTAGACGAAAGAGGAAGTGATTGGGACTCTGGAGTCAGTGCAGTCTCTTCAGGTGCAGAACGCCCACCTGCAGAAGGCAAGAGAAGGCTACCACAGCAAGTGTGTAGAGCTGGAGAGACTACGCAAAGAGGCAGTGCCTCAGAAAGAGCTGGAAAAGGTGCTTGTGTGTGAGAGAGGAGACATTAAAGTCCAAAAATGAACATTACTGACCACACAAAGTACACAAAAGCACCATAAAAGTGGTCTATATGACTTGTGCGCCGCGTCATATAATAGTTTAATGTGATGAAAAGCCAAAATTGAAGTTATTTACAGATTGGTTGGACTTGAGAACCGGGTCAGTCAGATTTGTGAACCAAATAAAAATTGGTTAACAAAGCAGCCATCACTACTTTTCTCTTTAAAGGTGCCATCGAACATTTTTTTACAAGATGTAATATAAGTCTAAGGTGTCCCCTGAATGTGTCTGTGAAGTTTCAGCTCAAAATACCCCATAGATTTTTTTTAATTAATTTTTTTAACTGCCTATTTTGGGGCATAATTAGAAATGCGCCGATTCAGGCTGCGGCCCCTTTAATTGCTCGCGCTCTCCGCCCCCTCCCGAGCTCTCGACTCTATCGTTGCATAAAGAAAGTTCACACAGCTAATGTAACCCTCAAAATGGATCTTTACAAAGTGTTCGTCATGCATGCTGCATGCATACATCGGATTATGTGAGTATTGTATTTATTTGGATGTTTACATTTGATTCTGATTCTAGAGTTTGAGGCTATGCTCCGTGGCTAACGGCTAATGCTATACTGTTGGAGAGATTTATAAAGAATGAAGTTGTGTTTATGCATTTATACAGACTGCAAGTGTTTAATAATGAAAATAACGACGGCTCTTGTCTCCGTGAATACAGTAAGAAACGATGGTAACTTTAACCACATTTAACAGTACATTAGCAACATGCTAACGAAACATTTAGAAAGACAATTTACAAATATCACTAAAAATATCATGTTATCATGGATCATGTCAGTTATTATCGCTCCATCTGCCATTTTTTGCTATTGTTCTTGCTTGCTTACCTAGTCTGATGATTCAGCTGTGCACAGCTCCAGACGTTAATACTGGCTGCCCTTGTGTAATGCCTCGAACATGAGCTGGCATATGCAAATATTGGGGGTGTACATATTAATGATCCCGACTGTTACGTAACAGTCGGTGTTATGTTGAGTTTCGCCTGTTCTTCGGAGGTCTTTTAAACAAATGAGATTTATATAAGAAGGAGGAAACAATGGAGTTTGAGACTCACTGTATGTCATTTCCATGTACTGAACTCTTGTTATTTAACTATGCCAAGGTAAATTCAATTTTTAATTCTAGGGCACCTTTAACGCCATAGACACCTAAGGCAGATGTCAAGATTTTCTCAGAATAATGGCATAAATTTGAATTAAAGTTTGAAAATATGAAAAAAGCGACCAGTACCACAATTCTTCATGATTCTTGTGTTCCACTGAAGAAAGAAAGTCTATGAGTTTAAGTTTTGAATGACTTAAAGGCAGCTTTTTCATTTTTGCTTGAACTAATGCTTTAAGCTGGTACCCTTCTTGCATTGTCTTGAAGGTTTTGTGACCTTGAAAAATGAAGGCTTAATTTCTAGCTTTGCTAATATATTTTCATCTGTCTCTTTCTCTTTTCTCAGGCTGAGCTGAAATCAAAGAAGGCGGCTGAGTCATTTGCAGGCTCTATAGAGAAGTTTAATCGAGCTGGAGGAGACTTTGAACAGAAAATGAGTGAATCAGCTCAGGTTGGTGATTTGACAGTTGAGGGTTTTTTTCCAGCCCTGCTGGGCGCATTAGTGCAGACCACAGTTGCATGTGTGAAATATCTTTAAAGCAGATAATAAGCTAGGTTAGCTCGCAAACTCTCATAATCAAGACCTTCGGAGCAAATTTTAGAGCATTTCTATGAGCTCAATAAAGCAATGTAAAGTTACCATGACTACGAGAGCCATTAAAGCAGTCTGTTTGACAAAATGATTACATGCCTACAGTCTATTTCTGCCTGGTGTCGGCCTGCATGTATGAATAATTTGAGAGCGAAGAAAGGATGAATCTGTAAAGTTCTTACCTCACAAGTCATGGTATCCCCCTAATTAGGGCATCAGTCAACAATAATCTTAAAATTATAGAGGCTGACCACTATTAAATGCTAGGGCCAGTTCTTTTTAAACTCAAGCAAAAGTTCAACTATATGGTCCTGATCTACTGAGATTTCAAATAAAGGCTGCAACTATACTTGTGCAACCTAAGAAATTGCTTTTCTGCTCCATCTGTTGAATTGTCATCACCATCAGACAGAAAATAACCATATTTTGCATATCACACATGTATTCAATGGTTCAGCCCTTATTTTGATTTCTGTTGTTCCTACTTACTAATAGGATTATCTAAATATTTCCAAAAAAAGGTCAAATATTGAAACAAGACTTTAAAAAAACTGCTTAAATGTTCTGTTGTGCTTTCTATTCATCAAATCCTGATAAAATGTATCATGGTTTCCGTAAAAAAACATTAAGCACAAACATTTTCATTATTGATAATAATAATAAATGTTTTTTTGAGCACCAAATCAGCATATTAGAATGATTTCTGAAGGATCATGTGACACTGAAGACTGAAGTAATGGCTCAGGAATAAATTACATTTTAAAGTATATTAAGTATCAAATAAATGTATCCTTGATGAGCATAAAGAAAAAACATTCAAAATTTCTTACCAACTTCAAACTTTTAAACTGTCAGTAGAGGTCAGTAGCTTCTCTTTACATTTGTCCTTCCACATCTGCAGAAATTTCAGGACATTGAGGAGGCTCATTTACGACAGATGAAACTACTGATCAAAGCGTATTCACACTCTATTGAAGACACACACGTACAGGTTGGGCAGGTATGGCTCGCATAGACCACTCTTGAGTTTGCCTACTCTGTTTGATTTCTGTAATTATGCTGAAAACTGTTCAGACGAATTACCCCTGTGACTCACAGTTGATCTGGTCAGCGTGGTCTTGACTGATAAAATCTTGTTCTATCACCTTCAGGTGCATGAGGAATTCAAGCAGAACGTGGAGAACATTGGCATTGAGAACCTCATTCAGAAATTTACAGAGCAGAAGGCAACAGGAAAGGAGAGACCCGGTGAGTCACAGATATATAAAACACTTATCTGTCACATCTATCATTTCAGATAAACTTTCTGGTTTCTCAGACATAGATAAAGGGTGGCCAAAGATGAAAAACGGATTTTCAAGTAGATAGCGCAGTATGCTCCAGTACCAGGCTGAGTTTATGTCTGAAAACTTGCCCCTGAAGAAATTAGAAATGTCTAATATAATATTCAGCACATTTGAATGATTGACTTTTATATTGCATTTCTGTTTTACTGGATAATGATGCATAGAAAATCATTCTTCTGCAAATTTTATAATTTGAAAACTTTGAAAATGTAGTGCTGAGCTTCAAACTTTCATTAAATACTATGTGTATGTGTGTGAATAAGGTCCAGTAGGGTTTGAGGAGTATCTGTCCTCCCTGGTATCTGAGAACAGTAAAAAGAGTCGTGCTAAAGCCTTCAGGATCCCCGGCTTAGGAAAGAGAGACAAGGAACCCGATTCAACGTGAGTCATGCATTCATATGAAACACAGTACATTTTAATGTTGTAGATCAAGTCTGAAACCACCATAGACTTTCAGAGTGACACCCACAATCGTTCACAACAGTGGTTGATCGAAATGAGTTTTTCAGTTAACAAATCTTCTAGATTGTTATACGCTGAATGACTTTTCATACTTCTTTTGTCCTTTAGGGATTCAGCTGTGGCAGATGCTCTTGTGAGTTCTCATAACACACAAACACACACACACACATGTTTGTTTCACTATATTAACAAGGACATTGCTTAGACTTCCATTGCTCAGGTTAAACTTACACATCACCCCTAAACCTACACATCACAACAAACATGTGCAAAATACTAGATTTAAATAAAAAGTATGAGCTGATTTATAAGCTTTTTTAACTAGTGAGGACCAGTGTCTTTACTATTTGGCTGTAATAATATTTCACTATATAAGTGAGGACATTTGGCCCTCACAAGTATAGCCAAACCTACACACACACACATACACACACAATTTGCTATATTGATTTTACACACACACACACACACAGAACAGGTTCAGATTACTGGTCTTGTATTATCAGCTGTTCTTCTGTAACTCTTCTTAGAGCATCTGAAAAAGTCTCCTCTCAAACCAGTTGTTAGTTTATTAACACGCATACGCAGACCATAGATGCAGTATTCGTGAGGACTTCTAAAAGACTGATATATGTTTTAATAATTGAAATATAATTCATTCCAAATCTTCAGTTACATGTTTTAATATGAACACTTTCATTTCATTTCAACTAATTTGGAGATGCCCATCAATTCAATTCATGGCCATCAATTCAATTCAGTTAAGTGAGTCAAATGTTGATTAAATGATTCATTCAGTGAAGGAGAGGTCAGACTGATTCAAAGCGAGTCTTTTTGAATCATTCATTAGCAGAACTGGCTCATAAGAATCTTTTGTTAGTGAATCAAATTACACTGGTTATGATGTACAGTACAGTCCAAAAGTTTGGAAGCACTAAGATTTTTAATGTTTTTAAAAGAAGTTTCGTCTGCTCACCAAGGCTACATTTATTTAATTAAAAATACAGTAAAAAACAGTAATATTGTGAAATATTATTACAATTTAAAATAACTGTGTACTATTTAAATATATTTGACAAATTAATTTATTCCTGTGATGCAAAGCTGAAATTTCAGCATCGTTACTCCAGTCTTCAGTGTCACATGATCCTTCAGAAATCATTCTAATATGCTGATTTGCTGCTCAATAAACATTTATGATTATTTTCAATGTTGAAAACAGTTGTGTACTTTTTTTTTCAGGATTCCTTGATGAATAGAAAGTTCAAAAGAAAAGCATTTATCTGAAATACAAAGCTTCTGTAGCATTATACACTACCGTTCAAAAGTTTGGGGTCAGTAAGAATTTTTATTTTTATTTTTTTTAAAAGAAATTAAAGAAATTAATACTTTTATTCAGCAAGGATGCATTAAATCAATCAAAAGTGGCAGTAAAGACATTTATAATGTTACAAAAGATTAGATTTCAGATAAACACTGTTCTTTTGAACTTTCTATTCATCAAATAATCCTGAAAAAAAATATTGTACACAAATATTTTGTACAATTGTACACATTAAATGTTTCTTGAGCAGCAGATCAGCATATTAGAATGATTTCTGAAGGATCATGTGACACTGAAGACTGGAGTAACGATGCTGAAATTTCAGCTTTGCATCACAGGAATAAATTAATTTGTCAAATATATTTAAATAGTACACAGTTATTTTAAATTGTAATAATATTTCACAATATTACTGTTTTTTACTGTATTTTTAATGAAATAAATGTAGCCTTGGTGAGCAGACAAAACTTCTTTTAAAAACATTAAAAATCTTAGTGGTTCCAAACTTTTGGACTGTACTGTATATCTTTTATGCACTAAACACAACCAGCTCATAAGAGTCATTTGTTGGTGAATCTGTGTTAATGTACATCATTATGCTGTAGGATTGATTTTGGCAAGGTTTTGTCAAATTTAGCTAACTTCAGAGGACAAATAAACCCTTCTCCACAAACACACACAGACTGTACACTGTTTGAATGCAGGTTCACATGTGTGTTTGGAAAACCGAAGACTCTTTTTCTACACAGACCTCCGTGTGTATGAGAGAGTGACGTGTTTGGCATGGTCTGGTTACCTCATTAAGCTATATTTAACCTTGTCAATACTGAAGGTGTTTAATGAATGTCTGATAGCACACTGACTGCCAGAGATCCTTCATAAACATGTTATGTTGCTATTATGTAAGACTGCAGTTTTAGTCAGACCGCAACTTACTCTCTTAAAACATTGGTGCTGTTTTCATGTGAGCCATGGCAACAGCGTTTGTGTGTTTATGAACGCAAGATAAAGCGCATACACGTTACGTAGATTCATCGCTCTGTCAGCTGATGTCCTGTGCTTTTAAATGTTGTTTTCTTATTGTGAGCTTGTGCTGTCTGTTTGTGCTTGTGTGTAGAACTCACCCCTCGAAGTGGACGATGAGGGCTTTGTCATACGTGCAGACGTCAACCAGAATGATATCCTTCAGAATGAACCATCAGGAGTGGATGCAGTGAGAGTGTACAGTGTGTGTTTGTGTGTGTACATAAAGTGGAGTCCATAAGTTTTAGACCACTAGTAAAAATGCTTCAGTTCAATTGAATTGATTTATATTATCAGCAGTTTGACATGAAGAAATTGACTTGAATTTGAAATTGTTTTAGTATTCAGTTTGTTCCTCTTTTGCTCTAAATTCAGAAGCACTCAAGCTGCATCAACTTCACAAGTTATAAAACATGAGAATCATGTGATGAGCATAATTTGAGAATGATCAAAAGAGCATCGTGTACCGCAATGGAAGCAAAAACATCTGACTGTCTGAGTAAAGAGATACATGATCAATATCACTTGTTTACTTATTAATGAGTAATTAATGAGTAAATTTTTCATTCATTTGATGTTATAACGTTTATTTTATTTTGAATCCCTGATTTTCAATGTGGCCTCAGATTTTTGGACTCTGTTGTAGATATGTGAAGATTGGGAAGTATCCTCAGCACTACAGCAAATAATTTCAAAACTTATTTTCCTTGTCATAGCTGAAAATGAAAACACCCTCTGATGAAGATCTGTTGTCACTCTTAGATTCCTGAGAAGTGATGTTCATCATGAGGGCTGTTTAAGGATATGAAACTCAGTAGTTTCCCTAAATAGGATGTTTATTTGTGCACTTCACCACAGTTTGTAGACTATTCAGAACAGCTGTGTTTGTGTGAGTATTTGCACTCATGTCTATTTGTGTCCGTACCACCATTTGCGTATGTGTTTTCTGGTCCCTCTTTGTACCTGTGTGTGAGTACATGTGTATCCTGTATGGTGTCTGGATTTGCTCCTTAACAGCATTGCTCTCTACGTTGTTCTGCTGAGGAGAAGGAGGGAAATTTTTACTCCAGCGACTCGGATTTCGATGATGATGAACCCAAGAAGTTCCACATCCAGATCCGACCGGTTGCCAGCAGTAACCGTAGCAACTCGGCAGCCAATGAACTGGAGCTGAAGGCTACAGTGGGGGCGTTAACCTTGCCCCCTAACAGAGCGGTAAGAGATGGGTAGTATTTAATCTTTGATAGCTGAAATTAGACTTTTAAATTATATTTTAAAGTATATTAAAATAGAAAACCATCATTTTAAATTGTAATAATATTTCACAATATTATTGTTTTTTCTGTATTTATTATGAAATAAATATGTGTGTGTTTATGTGTGTGTGTTTTATATTATATAATATAATAAGAAAAATATATAAAGCTAATATATAATAAATTCTGAATATATAAATTCTGAATAAATTAATCATAGGTAACAAAAATTCACTCACAAAACATATGATGTATTTTTCACACAAAAATGGTTAACAAAACAGCTTTAATCTGATTGGCTGGCTGGCTTTATGAAACTTCTGTGAGTCAGAGTGCACAGGATTTTACTAGTTTGCCTGTAAACAAAGTCATATTTACAAAATGAACTTAAATTAGCTAATTTGAGACAAAACAATCACTGTATTTACCAATGGATGTGATTTTTAGTAGAATAAAATCTGGTGTTTTAAGTCTAGAAAGCCAAAGCCTATACACAAACACATGTTAAAACAAAATTATGCATCAATGGCAAGAGAATAAAGTCCAGTGTGTCGTATTACTATTTGTTTTGGAAAATATCTTTATAGCGAAACCTAAAAAGGGCATCTTGACATTATTCACACTCATTTTTAAGATGTCTTTAAAAAATATGGTGCAAAACATTGACTAAATAGTAGTAATGACACTTCATTCATCCCATCCTGTAGGTGTCAGTAAAGAAGCAGCTCTCACGTAAGTTCATTTGTATTTCTCTGTATATCTCAGACAATATTGTGTCAGACAATATGTTAGTGTTGTTAATATACATTTTCCCTCTGTTACAGGAAACTCCAGTTCAGCAGGTCGATCTGAAGGGGAAGGGGAAAGTGTTCCCCAGAGAGGTAGGTCACACTCTGCAGATGTCCACTTCTATACTCTTACAGCTAGAGTTATGATAATTCATTTTTTTTTATTGCTCATGCATTGTTCCTGTGACTGTTCCTGTGAATTCAGCCAGCCATCTCAAACGGTCACAATGACACAAACAGAATGTCCCACCTCCTCCTCTGTCCACATTAATAGATGTCGTTATCCCACAAACAGCTCAGACTGACACCTTAATCAAAGCAATCTGCAATCCAGCTGACCTGGGATCAGCGTCATGCATCATAACAACACTGTCATTATTGCCTTATATTGACAAACTGATCTCAGGTCAGCTGAATTGCTGTAATTACAGCCTCAGAATGAGCTCTATTTTTGTATCATGGGTTTTGACAATAATAGCAAAAGTGGAAACAATTTGGTGTGTGGTTTCTCCCAGGCTGGCTATTACTCAAACTTATTTGCAGAGATTAGTCTTGTAGAGGAATGGTACTATTTTGATAGTGTGAAAAATTGTATTTTTTTTTATTTAGTAATATTGTACTGTAATGTTTTATGGGTGTGGTGTAATGGTTAAAGGTCTAGACTGGCTACTAAAACGTTGATCCAAAAAGGGATGATCCATGAACTATCACCAATGTGACTGAGAAAAGCACTTAACCTAATATTTATCCAGGGAAACTCCCTATAATATGTGTACTATAAGTCACTTTGGATAAAAGCATAATTTAAATGACGCCTTACTTAACTTAATGATTTTATGATACTGTTATATTGCTCAGTAATGTTTTTTTGCTGTACAGAGGGAGAAGAGGAGGTTCTGCGCAGATCCACGTCCAGCCCAGATCACAGCAGGTACAGGGAGATTTCCCACACAGCATAAAAATTCAGATTTGAAGGTGAAGTGTTCAGGATTCTTTGATGAAAGTTCAAAGAAACAGCATTTATTTGAGATTGAAATCTTTTGTAACATCAAGTCTTTACTGTCACATTTGAACAATTTAATGCATTCTTTCTCAATAAAAGTATTAATTTCTTGACCCCAACCTTTTTATATTATTGATATTATTTCAATAATTTAAAGATTCTCTTTTTGCATCGAAATGACCTTAGTTTCTCCCTACATTCAATTCTTTACCAATGAATTTCTCTTCCTCTCGTCTCTGCAGGTTGAGTTCCACAGCATCTGGTTCGGACGCTCTGTTTGGACCTCCTCTGGAGTCGGCCTTTAAATCCCACAGCTTTGCTGGCAGAGAGCAGCTCCAGAACGCCTTTGCTGCATCTAAATGTAAATCTCCAGCTCCAGCAGCACACCACCCTCGGCCTCATTACCGTGATAGATGAGAATTGACTGGACGAGCTATTCTCTTACAGCTTTTTTAAAAACGGAGAATTAAAAGCTTTAAACTAGCCTAATGTGTGCCAAAGTGTGCATTACCATATTCTAAGAATTAATTGACTGGCTTTAGCAGAACTGCTTGTGTAGGCATTAAAGCATGAAATAGTTGATTATGGACAAAAGTGGAATGGGAATTATGTTTCTGCAGTCAGCCTTTTTCTCATCATATCTGTTGCTTTTTTAAGAAATTCCCTTTCTGATCAGTAATAGACTTTTCTCCATGTTTGACAGATGCAGCATTCTCTTCTGATTCATCCTCTCCTGAGAATGTGGAGGATTCTGGACTGGATTCGCCTTCCCATCAGCCCCTTGGAGTGTCCCCCGAACCCAATGGTTGGGCAGCCTGGCCGTCTACTCAAACTCAATCTAAGGACTCTGTAAACTTGAGCCGATCCTCTGACCCATTCCTGGCCGCATTCCGCGACCCCTCGCCCGGTCGGTCTCCTCTCCCACAGGACGACTCCACCAATGCCTGGCCTTCCAATCTACGTTCTCCACGTGCCCCACCTGACGTCGAGCCCACCACCTTCAGCTTCCCGGCCTTCTCCCACAGCCTGGCCTCTTCAGAACTGGAGCCCTCTGTGTGGAGCTGTAAACACATCCCTCCAGAAGACCCCTTCCTAGCTGCGTTTGAACGCTCCGCCCCCAAGGACAACCTGCCTCCACCTGATGCCTGGGCCCCGCCTCCTCCTCGGCCAACCAGGGATAGCAGGTCTGTGGAAGCCCGCACCGATCCCTTTTCCGTCTCCCTGAATGACACTAAAACCCTCCCTCCCCCATCCTCCTCCCGCAAGGAACGAGACAGGAAAAGAGATCGTAGCGTCCCACCTCCGGAGTCCCCGGATGATCCTTTCGCTATTACTATGATAGGCAGTCCAACGCACCAATCGGCGCTTGCGGCGCAGGCTGCTGCACAAGGCAGAGCTGGTGGTAATAGGCCGACACCCAGTCCAAACCCCGCCCCCACTTCTCAGCCGAAGAAAGAGCTGGTGCATTGGAACTCGGTGCATAACCCCTTCAGTGAGGGCACTACGAATAACACTGTCACGCAAGAGTCGACCAGAAAACAGAGATCATTTAACGACGAGCCTCGCAGGAACGGGCCGCCGCTCACACGGCATTCTGGGCCGCAGGAGGACCTCTGCTTCTCTACAGACAAGGATCAGAACTTTCTGGATATTAACACACAACCAGGTACTATAGATTAGTGAATGACTGATATGGTATTTTAAAGGTCCCGTTCTTCGTGATCCCATGTTTCAAACTTTAGTTAGTGTGTAATTTTGTTGTTAGAGTATAAATAAAATCTGTAAAATTTTAAAGCTCAAAGTTCAATGCCAAGCGAGATAATTTATTTAACAGAAGTCGCCTACATCGAACAGCCAGTTTGGACTACATCCCTCTACTTCATTCTTTAATGACGTCACTAAAACAGTTTTTTGACTAACCTCCGCCCACAGGAATACACAAGAGTTGCGTTTGTAGAGTGTGTTTGTCGCCATGTCGTCAAAACGCTGTTATTTTCATCCCGCAGTCCAATCACCGGGTCTGATTCCGGCTCAAATTGATAGGGTAAAATTAAAGACATGTTTATAATAACACTGAGCGCGTGCATCTCCACGTTATGGTAAGAGGCGTGACCTTTCCGGGCAAGATGCGCTAAACTGCTGTCGAATCACAACACAGGAACCGCTGGCACAATCAGAACTCGTTACGTATTTCTGAAGGAGGGACTTCATAGAACAAGGAAGTCATCAGCCCGTTTTTATGATAGTGGAAACAGCGGTATACAGATAAGTAAATTATGTGAAAAATACTGTTTTTTTTTACACGCGAAACATGAACACATGTTATACTGCACACTATAAACACAATCAAAGCTTCAAAAAACCACGAAAAACGGGACCTTTAATGGCTGATGATGCTGATATTTAGAGAGCAAAGTGTATAATATAATGGTAATATACAATGGCCCCAAAAAGTCTATAAACAATTATTATAAAGAACTGCAGCACAAGCACTCTTTTCAAGCAAACATTTCTCAAAAAGAAGCTTTTTAGGTTTCAAATTATAAAACAATAAATATATTGCTCAAAATAGAGACAGCAAATAAAGACAAAAATTCTTTCTGGTTGTCAGACATTGGGGAAACACATACATAGTTAATATGGAAGCTAGATCATTGCAAAATATCTTAAAGGTCCCGTTCTTCATGATCCCATGTTTCAAACTTTAGTTAGTGTGTAATGTTGTTGTTAGAGTATAAATAAAATCTGTAAAATTTTAAAGCTCAAAGTTCAATGCCAAGCGAGATATTTTATTTAACACAAGTCGCCTACATCGAACAGCCAGTTTGGACTACATCCCTCTACTTCCTTCTTTAATGACGTCACTAAAACAGTTTTTTGACTAACCTCCGCCCACAGGAATACACAAGAGTTGCGTTTGTAGAGTGTGTTTGTCGCCATGTCGTCGAAACGCTGTTATTTTCATCCCGCAGTCCAATCACCGGGTCTGATTCCGGCTCAAATTGATAGGGTAAAATTAAAGACATGTTTACAATAACACTGAGCGCGTGCATCTCCACGTTATGGTAAGAGGCGTGACTTTTCCGGGCACGGTGCGCTCAGAGCTGTCGAATCACAACACAGGAACCGCTGGCACAATCAGAACTCGTTACGTATTTCTGAAGGAGGGACTTCTTAGAACAAGGAAGTCATCAGCCCGTTTTTATGACAGTGGAAACAGCGGTATACAGATAAGTAAATTATGTGAAAAATACTGTGTTTTTTTTACATGCGAAACATGAACACATGTTATATTGCACACTATAAACACAATCAAAGCTTCAAAAAAACACGAAAAACGGGACCTTTAAGAAATGTGAGTTAGTTCTGCAGCATTTGATTGCAGATGCCACTTAATTTGATATTTACTATCTAGTCAATGCAATGATATTCAGTCACTTAAGTGTCTCAAAAGTCTCTTTTTTAGATCCATTGTAACATACAATTTAATGATAACAAAAAAGTGAATTTACATTAGCGTTCAAAAGTGTTTTTAAGTGTATGTTCACAAAGGCTGCATTTATTTAAACAAAAATACAGAAAACACAGAAATATTGTGAAATAATGTTGTTTATTCCTGATGGCAAAGCTAAATTTTCAGCATCATTACTTCAGTCTTCAGTGTCACATGATCCTTCAGAAATCATTCTAATATGCTGATTTGGTGCTCAACAAACATGAAGAATTTGAGAATCTGTTTGATGAAAGAATCATTTAGAGCGGTTAAAAACACCCATTCATGAATCAAACATTCCTACAAAACTAAGATTTTCACTGAAATTTCTGTATGTTTCAGACACAAAGATTTTGTATGGCTTTAAAGGATTAGTTCACTTTCAAATGAAAATTACCCCCAGATTTACTCACCCTCAAGCCATCCTAGGTGTATATGACTTCTTCTTTCTGATGAACACAATCGGAGATATATTAATAAATATCCTGACCTGATGCATCCAAGCTTTTATAAATATCTAACTTCCACCAGACTGCCTTCCGTATTTTACTTAGGAGGAGTTAAAATCAAAACGCTACGTACTACACCTCCCCTATTCAACTTACGGAAAGAGCTTAAGTGATGCGACGCCAGTTCCATTTCTTTTGTAACTTGAATACAGAAGGCGGTCTGGCGGAAGCTAGATATTTTACTTCATAACTTGTTAAATATGGATATTTTTTTACACAAACGCATCACTTCACTTCAGAAGGCCTTTATTTACCCCCTGAAGCCCTGTGGAGTACGTTTATAATGGATGGATGCACTTTCTTAAACTTCAAACTCGTTGATACTGCTCACTGCCATTATAAAGCTTGGATGCGTCAGGATATTTATTAATATGTCTCCGATTGTGTTCATCAGAAAGAAGAAAGTCATATACACCTAGGATGGTTTGAGGGTGAGTAAAGCTTGGAGTAATTTTCATTTGAAAGTGAACTAATCCTTTGAGTTGGAATATAGCACACAAGTTGATGGACCACTTTTGTGATTAAAAAAAATGCCAGGGTATTATTCAAAATTCCAAAACCATTTCATACATGGAATAAAGTCATAAGGGGTTGGAATGACATGAGGGTGAGTAAATAATGACAGAATTTCCATTTTTCCCCTCTTTTCTTTCTCACTCTCTCTCTTTCAGTCTCCCAGCATGGTTTCAGGCAGGACAGCACTGAGCGTCTGGCTTTGGCTCCCCCTCGGTCGGTTCGGTCCAAGCGCTCCTCGGGCAGACTCAGTGGCTGTGAGCGGGTAAATGTTCCACAGACCTCATTACACCATCTATCCAACCAGAACACTTAAGCTTCTTTAAAACCATATAAACAAATCCCTTAATAGGGCTCTGCTGCAGCCTCTTTGGTTTTTCTCTTGTTTTATGAGATGCGGTTTCTCTCATGTGGTCCTTCAGATTGCTCCCTTGACTTCAGCTCTAAATTAACACCACTACTGAGATTCCACTTCAAGCTTTTAATTGCTTTATACCGAGAGGTAACAAATAATATTACAGGACATAGAAACAAGCCTCTGGTAACCCAAAAACACTTGTTTTCCATCCATATACAGTGGAAACGAGAAAATAAATGGTGAGCTGACAGTTAACATGGACATAAACTTTTATCAACATCAGTATTTTAGTTTAAAATTTATGGAAACGGGAACTGTATATTTTTAGTCTGGTCTTCTTTTTTTTTTTTTTTTTTTTTTTTTACCATTTTGTATAATTTGTGTTTGTTTGTTTATTTATTTATTTTAATTCGCATTTTTAATCTGTTCATTTAAATCCTGTGGTGTGAAAAATAGATTTTAAAATTTAAAAAAAATATACCATGTAGTCTGCCAATTAAAGGGTTCACCCAAAAATGAAAATTCTATCATCCTCTACTCACACTCATCCATATAAATGGAGTGGTTTAGTCTAAATTTATATCATGAACAGATTGAGTTTAGGCTTTCATTCACATATAAACATTAATCAGTGCACATAAACGGAAGCTCAAACGTGTTGTGAAACACACGAGAATGAACCTCATTGGTTCTCGCATGTCAAGCAAACATTCTTGAGCTTCCGTTTACCACAACTGATGTGAGTTGATCAATGTTTATATGTGAATAAAAGCCTAAATTCAATGTGTTCATCATATAAAGTGATCGTGTCTCTTCAGAAAATTTGGACTAAACCACTCAATACATATGGATTAGATTTACCATCACTTTATGAACCTTTTGAAGCATCAAAGTGGTAGTTGTGCAGTTGTCAATGGAGGGATAGAAATCTCTCAGATTTTATTAAAATATCTTGATTTGAGTGATGAACGAAAGTCGTCGTGTTTGGATGGCATAAATGATGACAGAATTTTTGGGTGAACTAACCATTTAATATAAAAAATGGCATGTATAACTGTAAAAAAAAAAAATATTGACAAAATAAAAAGGATAAAATATTTTTAAAAATTCTATATTGTATAAATTATAATACGATATAATTTTAGTATAGCATTTCACACTATTGCATACTGTCGAAAGTGCCACAAATTCTCTATTCAAAACTTTGAATCTTTGGCGTTTTCTGTGGTGTGTCTCAGTCTAGGTCTCTGTGCTCGTCTCCTCTGCCTGATCCCAGCCCTCCCCTCACCTCCTCATCCTCCTCCAGCCCCAGCGAATGGGGGATGCAGAACCGCGTTCCCAGCCCAGCCCGAGGTGACCCGAGGCACATTCCTATTTCCCTAAACATCCGCGTTATCACAAAACTTAATCATATATTACACTGAGAGACAACCTCAAGAGCTTTGCTGTAATTTCATTATGCTAATCTAATGTAGGCATATGCACATTAACACTGGGGACAGTCAGGAAATGTCCTCATGGCTGATTTTGTCCCCATCACTTTAAAATAACCTACATACAGGCGTGTCTAATACAGAGAAGCATCTCCCAAATCCTAATTGGTATTCGATTGCTGATCAATTTATTTATCCACCATCCAGCAAAATCCGGGGACCAACAGAGGCAGATGAAGTTATCAAGTTGTGTAATGTCACCCTGCAGGTTTGTCACGAGGACCCAGTCCCATTTCTCTGAGTACCCAGGAGTCTTGGCCTGGTTGCCACAGCCATCACGGAGTATATCAATGCCTACTTCAAAGGAGGAGAACACAACCGGTCCGTCTGAGGTTCTTTCACCCCATCTGGAGGACAAAACCTTTTATCACACTGTAGCTCCAACGTAAAGTGATTTGCTGTCCAACCGTTTGTGTGTGTTTGGGTTTCAGCTGTCTGGTTAAGATCACCGGCGACCTCACTATGTCGTTTCCTGCTGGCATCATCCGCATTTTCACCGCCAACCCCAACGCACCAGTTTTAAGCTTCCGATTGGTGAACATCTCTCGAGTGGACCACTTCTTACCCAATCAGAAGTTACTCTACAGGTATGATGTCCTGACACACTAACAACTGGCTTGTTCTGGGTTCAAGACAAGCTCTGTGGACAGTATCTGTGGTCTTTGTACCTGCAGCGACCCGTCACAGAGTGACCCGGACACCAAGGATTTCTGGTTCAACATGCCGGCCTTAACACTCCACCTGCAGAGAGAGGCGGAGCTCAACCCACAGGCCTCCTATTACAATGTGGCTCTGCTAAAATACCAGGTCAGTCCTCACAACCCTAATGAGTGCTTGAATTACAGTATGATCTACTTTAATGAAGCCTAAAGGAATATTTCACGTTTATTACAAGTTAAAGGGTTAGTTCACCATAAACTGAAAATAATGTAATTTATTACTTACCCTCATGCCGTTCCACACCCGTAAGACCTTCATTAATCTTCAGAACACAAATTAAGATATTTTAGTTGAAATCTGATGGCTCTGTGAGGCCTCCATAGGGAGCAATGGACACTTCCTCTCTCAAGATCTATAAAGGTACTAAAAACATATTTAAATTGGCTCATGTGAGTACAGTGGTTCAATATTAATATTATACAAGTGACGAAGAATATTTTTGGTGCGCCAAAAAAAACAAAATAACAACTTATTTAGTGATGGCCGATTTCAAAACAATGCTTCAGGAAGCATCGGAGCACAGATGAATCAGTGTGTCGAATCATGATTCAGATCGCGTGTGAAATCACATGACTTTGGCGCTCCGAACAGCTGATTCGATACACTAATTCATTTATGAACCGAAGCTTCCTGAAGCATTGTTTTGAAATCGGCCATCACTAAATAAGTTGTTTTTTTTTTTTTGGCGCACCAAAAATATTCTCGTCTCTTTATAATATTAATATTGAACCACTGTACTCACATGAACTGATTTAAATATGTTTTTAGTACATTAATGGATCTTGAGAGAGGAAATGTCATTGCTGGCTATGAAGGCCTCACTGAGTCATCGGACTTCAACAAAAATATCTTAATTTGCGTTCCGAAGATTTAGGAAGGACTTATGGGTGTGGAGCACCATGAGGGTGAGTAATAAACGACAGAATTAACCCTATAAGCTCAATCGTCAACATTTGTGTCATAATTCATCAGTGTTTTAAACAGCTTTACAGCTCAAATAATATAAAAGTTTTAACAGAAGTATTAATGTACAGTACTTTTCAAAAGTTTGGGGTCAGTACAATTTTTTTTGTAAGAAATTAATAGTTTTATTTAGCAAAGATGCAGTAAATTAATCAAAAGTGACAGACTTATACATTATTACAAAAAAATCAAATAAATGCTGTTTTTTTAACTTTCTATACTACGGAAGAGGATTAGGGCCAAGCAATAATAAAAAAATAAAACCATCTCGAGATTAAAGTTGTTACATTTTGAGAAAATACTCGTTAAATTTCGAGAAAAAAGTCGAGATAAAATGTTGAGAATAAAGTCATTAAATTACGAGAAAAAAATCGTTAAATTACGAGAACAAATTCGTTAAATTATGAGAAAAATGTCGAGATAAAATGTTGAGAATAAACTCGTTAAATTACGAGAAAAAAACTTGTTAATTTTCGAGAAAAAAGTCAAGATAAAATGTTGAGAATAAAGTCATTAAATTACAAGAAAAAAATCGTTAAATTACGAGAACAAATTTGTTAAATTATGAGAAAAATGTTGTTAAATTTCGAGAAAAAAGTCGAGATAAAATGCTGAGAATAAAGTCATTAAATTACGAGAAAAAAGTAGTTAAATTACGAGAACAAACTCGTTAAATTTCGAGAAAAAAGTTGAGATAAAATGTTGAGAATAAAGTCATTAAATTACGAGAATAAAGTCATTAAATTACGAGAATAAATTCGTTAATTTAATGACTTTATTCTCAACATTTTATCTTGACTTTTTTCTCGAAATGTAACGACATTTTTCTCATAATTGAACAAATTTGTTCTCGTAATTTAACGACTTTTTTCTCGTAATTTAATGACTTTATTTTCAACATTTTTTCTTGACTTTTTTCTCGAAACTTAACGACTTTTTTCTCGTAATTTAATGAGTTTATTCTCAACATTTTATCTCGACTTTTTTCTCGAAACTTAACGAGTTTTTTCTCGTAATTTAATGAGTTTATTCTCAACATTTTATCTCGACTTTTTTCTTGAAACTTAACGAGTTTTTTCTCGTAATTTAATGAGTTTATTCTCAACATTTCATCTCGACTTTTTTCTCGAAATTTAACAACTTTAATCTCGAGATGGTTTTATTTTTTTATTATTGCTTGGCCCTAATCCTCTTCCGTACTATACCTCAAAGAATCCTGAAAAAAATGTATCACAGTTTCCACAAAAATATTAAGCTGCAGCTTTTTTCAAAATTTATAATAATAAAAAATGTTTAGTGAGCATCAGCATATTAGAATAATTTTTGTAAGATCATGTGACACTCAAGACTGGAGTAATGATGCTAAAAATTCAGCTTTGCCATCACAGGAATAAATTACATTTTAAAATATATTAAAATGGAAAATAGTTGTTTTAAATTGTAATAATATTTCACAATATTACCGTTTTTACTATATTTTTAATCAAATAAATACATCCTTGATGAGGAGACTTTCTAAATCATCTTACCAATCCCAAAGTGTAAAAGTGTTATATAAACAGTTTGTGTTTTTATAAAATTATAAGCTTCACATTCCAAAATTGTCCCTATTAACTTTCATTAATTTGCACTTCCATAAATTAACCTTGATTTGAACCTAAAAAGAAAATGGGCAAGTCTAAATAATTGTTAATCAACATTATGCAACAAGCTCTGTCGACTATGCTTAACTTGCATTGAACCTGGAATATTCCTTTAAAGGTTAACAGGTTAAAATGTTTATAAACTGTCATGAAACTACTTGAAATGTAAATGTGAGCTTTTTTTGAATGAACTCTCTCCTAGGTGTCATCTCAGGATCCGGGCCGTGCTCCCCTCCTGTTGTCCGCCGAATGTCAGCGCAGTGGCACAGTGACCCGTGTTTCTCTGGATTACCACTGCTGCCCCGCAACTGCCCCCGCCACCCAGCTGACCTCCGTACAAGTGCTGCTGCCCCTCGATCACACGGCCACAGACCTGCAGTGCCAGCCGCCCGCATCATGGTGAGATGAGTTACATTAATTAAAGAGAAAATGAATTGAATATGTGATGAAAGAAGTGATAGATGAAGAGAACTGTGTTACTGACCTGTTCTGTTTCACAGGAATGCAGAGGAAAGACGACTCCTATGGAAATTGCCCAACGTCTCCCCGACAAATCACAGCAAAGGTCACTTCTGCCACCACCTGTTTATACTACCCTTTCTTTTGTGTCACTCATTCCTCATTCATATTTAACTCTTTCCTCTCCATCAAAGCTGTAAATTTATTTTTATTTCAGTTTTAGTTTTAGTAATTTTAGTTCATCTTCAGCTAATCTATTTCAGCAAGTTGTCAAAGCACCATTTCCAGTTTTTAAATTTTATTTCATTTCAGCTTTATTTCAATTACCGAAATCTTTTTAGTAAATTTTAGCAGTTTTAGTTAACAAGAACAATAACCAAGTCTTTGTAAGCCATATACTGTGTGTTTGTGACAAACAGACCTAAATTTAAGTCCTCATTTACTCCCAAGACAAACCATTTATGCAACATCTATAACAACAAATGCTTTTGGTTCCAACCTGTCCATATTTGATTTAACAGCAGCATACTGAGTTATAACTGAATCATTTGATTTTAGAGTGAATAATTAGGTTTTGATAAGTTTTGTTCTACACTCATGGTGCTTTTAGGACCTTCTTGAAGCAAACTGGTCATTATGTTCTGGCATTATATGGAAGATGGGGATTATTTAAAATTTCTCCTTTTAAGTTATGCAAAAAAAAAAAGCATGTGGGTTTGAATAACATACATGTCAGTAAAAAGTTTTAAAATGAAACTTCTAAAATGAAAATGTCATTATTTAAAGAGAATAAAAAATATCAGACATATAAAATGGAACTACTAAAGAATATCTAACAAATATTGATTTCTTTGAAGAAAAAAAACACTATATATAGTTTAGCGTTGGTACATCTAAGCTGAGTTTAAAGTGCTGTACTGACACAAGATGTTTTCAGCGAAAGTGGGCGGAAAAGAGGCTGTTCAGAGCAAGAGGCCAAGAAACAAACTTATGAATACTTAAGATCAGATGCAGGCCGACTGAGCATCAGGGGAGGGTTGTGAACATTTTGGAAGCAACTGCATGTTTATTAAAATATGGGCACCGTTAGGATATTTTAAGATGATCTTTTATTCGTAAAGGCTCTTGCACATATCTTAACGAGGTCTGTGATGTATACCCAAGAGCAGCTGCTGACTCTTGTGTGTGTGTTTATGGGTCTCAGGGTCTGGCACATTGTGCGCCAGTTGGCAGTGCCTGGAGGTTCCCCGCGGGCCTCCTCCGAGCCTGGCTGTGCAGTTTGTGGGATCGGGGGCCTCTTTGTCAGGCATGGACGTGGAGCTGGTGGGCAGCCGGTACCGCATGTCCCTGGTGAAGAAGAGGTTTGCCACAGGTGGGAGCCAGACCTACTTTTTGTCCTTCATAAGCAGCTCCTTTCAGTTCAGAATCGTTTATTTAGTAGGATATCTTGTTGCCATGTGTTTGCTGGTTGTTTTGGGTGATCTCTAGGGGGCTGCTTTCTTGTCCAATTCAAAACAGCCCTCTATATGAAGTCTATATTATATTTTAGTTCATAGATATTGCTCAGATCCCTCCTTCAATCTTAAGTTATATATATATATATTTTAACCAATTGCTTGGTACCATACCACACTTCTCATCCACAAGCTGAGCATTTCTAAAATGTATTTTATGGTGAAACCTACATGCATAAC